>NC_088242.1:32261896-32861896 GCF_036934945.1 Oncorhynchus masou masou
ACGTTGATGCTCCTTTCCAATAAATATCGAGGTTCTTATTCTGGTGACAAGATCATCGATGCTGGGCTGCCGTTTGACAAATAAAAATAATCTAATCGTGGAGACTATACGGTACAGTACGTGTAATCTGCGCGTTGTTGGCTAGAGCGCACGTGCCAATACCTGAGTGGGCACACATTTATTTGTGGGAAAACCATCAGTGGAGTTGAAAATGCGACGGAAACCCATTTACTCGTATTTTGTATTCAGTACATGGGAATTTAACTGCACAATGCATTTTAATGTGCACCTCGTAATTACGCACAGTCATTAATCTGCAACAAGTCAATTTGATGGAAACATCTCTGTGGGAATATGCGCATATTGTTTTAATGCGGAGTTTAGAATATTCGCATGAAAAACGGTCGCCAATTGGATGGAAACCAAGCTATAAATACAAATCAATATTTTTTGCATTGCGTTCCTTTCATGTCTCATCTGGTGTTCATGAAATAGAACTTGATTTTTTGCATCAAATCCCAACGGTATATTGGAATGTGATTTTTTTTTAACCTTCACCAATGTGCTTTAGGACCACCATAAATAATAATAATAATGTCCCTACCACTTCTAAAACCAAAGTTGCACCAATGTATTTGAAGGCCAGTCATATTAGACTACATAACAGCCATGCATTATAATGAATGTATAAAAAAATAACAAAGATGTGAAATAATAAAATGTATTACTATTATTCCCATGATACATTTTAAAAACGTGAACAATTTAACTTGTGTATCTTTATATTACTATCTACTTTACAAATATTAGGTCTTCCTCTTTAGACTTCCCTTATAATATCATGTTAAAATATCACACGTGACAGCTTTAGAGATTTCACATACGGCAATTGTTCTATTATTTCATGATGAAATCACTGTAGATTCTCTGTTTGATTGCGCAATATCTAGAATAGGATACACACTTTTTGCTTAGCCGAAATAGTGGAACTGGCAGTGATCCAAATGTATTGCAGTAGTAACACTCTATTAGGCTTATTACTTTATGTTATCATATTTAATTTTTCCGTTTATTATTAATTCCATATACTCATTTATACATGCGAACAACAACTTACAGACTCACACAATCAGTGACAACATCTCATCTGCGCAGACCCCCATCCCTAGTGCCTGCATTATTGTTTGCCACTTGGACTTAAATTGGATACATTTATTTTTCTTGGTCGCCCATGCTATTTCAATAATAAATTATTCGATTTTTCCACTGTGTTAGTGATGACGGATTGATTCATTTCCACGTCTTTGGTCCCCCAAAACATAAAGAGAATCGTCCTCATATTTATGCCATGTCTTGAATTTTGCAGACAAACGGATTGAATGTATACCGATAAAAAATATGAACACAACATTTTCTAAGATTTTACTATGTTACAGTTCATATGAGGAAATCAGTCAATTGAAATACATTCATTAGGAATCTGTGGATTTCACATGACTGGGAATACAGAATGCATTTTTTGATCACATATAGGCCTACCTTAAAACAAAAGTAGGGGTGTGGATCAGAAAACCAGTCAGTATCTGGTGTGACCACCATTTGCCTCATCCAGCGCGACACATCTCCTTCGCATAGAGTTGATCAGGCTGTTGTTTGCAGCCTGTGGAATGTTGTGGAACTCCTCTTCAATGGCTGTGCAAAGTTGCTGGATATTATCGTGAACTGGAACACCCTGTCGTACACGTTGGTCCAGAGCATCCCAAACATACTCAATGGGTGACATGTCTGGTGAGTATACAGGCCATGGAACAACAGGGACATTTTCAGCTTGCAGGAATTGTGTACAGATCTTGCGACATGGGGCAGTGCATTATCATGCTGAAACATGAGGTGATGGCGGTGGATGAATTGCAGGATCTAGTCATGGTATCTCTGTGCATTCAAACTGCCATCGATAAGATGCTACTGTGTTCGTTGTCTGCACCTTATGCCTGCCCATACCATAACCCCACTGCCACCATGTGGCACTCTGTTCACAACGTTGACATCAGCAAACCGCTCGCTGCTTTCCTTCCTCCATCAGGCTCATTCTTGATCTACACAAGCAAAAGGGGAACATGTTTGATTCTACAGTCAAAACCAGGTAAAAGAAAAATCTACTTTAGCTGGAGAGCAGCAATTTTCTCTGTGGTCAAAGAAGGGCACTTATCGTTACCGTCCTGTGCAGTTCCTCTAGTAATGTGACAGAGGGCAGTGCAGGTCAGATGAGGAGTGGATTGTCTAGCACTGCCACTCTCTCTGCCACACCTCCATTAGGATAATTGGGTTAAGGTTAGGAAAAGAGTTAGGGCTAGCTAAAATGCTAAAGAAATTGTCGCTGAAGCGACTCGAACATGTCTACAACCAAGCCTGCCCTGAGAACAGCAGTGGTAGAAAAAGTACCCAATTGTCATTTGAGTAAAGGTTGAGTAAAAGTAAAGATACCTCAATAGAAAATGCCTCAAGTAAAAGCGAAAGTCACCCAGTAAAATCTTACTTGAGTAAAATTTCAAAGTATTTGGTTTTAAATATCCTTAAGTATCAAAAGTAAATGTAATTGCTCAAATATACTTAAGTATCAAACGTAAAGTATAAATCATTTCAAATTCCTTATATTAAGCAAACCAGGTGGCACCATTTTCATGTTTTTATTTATTTATATATGGATAGCCAGGGGGCACGCTCCAACACTCAGACATCATTTACAAACGAAGCACCTGTTTAGTGAGTCTGCCAGATCAGAGGCAGTAGGGATGACCAGGGTAATAGTACTTTAAAGCATTTCGTACTTAAGTACTTTACACCACTGGAGAACAGTCTTGCTTTCCACTAATGTGATTCTGAGCTCATCACTCTTGGTCATCAGAAGATGTCTGTCCATCATACTCATTTAGAACCATGTCCAGAATTGTTGTGTGTAATTACATACAGCTGGAAAGAACTTTTGGATATCAGAGCGGCGCGTAACTCAACAGCACTTTGACCAGGAATATGACTTTCCCGAATTGGATCCTTTGTTTTTGTACCCCCAGGGCAATTGAACTTATGACAGAGGCTGCTCCAAAACACTGGCGGCGGAGAAGAGGTATTCGGAGTGGACTTCTAGTCCAACTCAGGAGGTGTGAAAACAATCCACCGCTTCCACCGCATATTACTTGCAAATGTTCAGTCTCTGAATAATAAAGTAGACGAGCTCAAGGCGAAGATCTCCTTCCAGAGAGACATCGGGGATTGTAACATACTCTGTTTCGCAGAAACATGGCTCTCTCTGGATATACTGTCCCCGTCCATACAGCCATCTGGGTTCTCAGTACATTGCACAGACAGGAATAAACAACCCTCTGGGAAGAAGAAAGGCGGGAGTGTATGTTTCATGAACTACTCATGGTGTGATTGCGATAACATACAGAAACTCAATTCCCTTTCTTCACCCGACCTAAAATACCTCACAATCAAATGCCAACCGTATTACCTCCCAAGAGAATACTCTTCGGTTATAGTCACAGCCATGTATATTCCCCCTCAAGTCGTTACCACGACGATCCTCATAGAACTACACTGGACTTTATGCAAACTGGAAACCACATATCCTGAGGCCACATTTATTGTAGCTGGGGATTTTAACAAAGTAAATTTGAGGAATAGCGCTACCGAAGTTCTACCAAACACATTGACTGTAGTACTCACTCTGGAAAAACATTGGACCACTGCTACTCAACTTTTCAAAATGTCCTCCCTTTGGCAAATCTGATCACGACTCAATTTTGCTCTGGTCAACACTGGTCTGACTAATCGGAATCCATGCTTCAAGATTGTTTTGCTCACGCGAACTGTGATATGTTCCGGGTAGCCTCTGAGAATAATACACGTATATGGTGACTGAGTTCATCAAGAAGTGTATGCAGTGGTGGGAAAAGTACCCAATTTTCATACTTGAGTAAAAAATAAAGATACCTTAAAAGAAAATGACAAAAAAAGTGAAAGTCACCCAGTAAAATACTATTTGAGTAAAAGTCTAAAAGTATTTGGTTTTAAATGTACTTACTATATGTATCAAAAGTAAAAGTATAAATAATTTAAAATTCCTTATATTAAGCAAACCAGAAGACACACTTTTCTTGTTTTTTAAATTTACAGATAGCCAGGGGCACAGTTCAACACTCAGACATAATTTACAAACTAAGCATTTGTGTTTAATGAATCTGCCAGATCAGAAGCAGTAGGGATGACCATGGATGTTCTCTTGATAAGTACGTGAACTGGACAAATTTCCTGTCCTGCTTAGCATTCAAAATGTAACGAGTACTTTTGGGTGCCAGGGAAAATGTAAGGAGTAAAAAGTACATTACATTATTTCTTTAGGAATGTAGTGGAGTTGAAGTAAAAGTTGTCAAAAATATTATTAGTAAAGTACAGATACCCCCAAAAACTACATAAGTAGGTTAGTACTTTAAAGTATTTTTACTTAATTACATCACTGTGTATAGGACATATTGTACCCACTGTGACTATTAAAACCTACACAAACCAGAAACCGTGGATAGATGGCAGCATTCGCGCAAAACTGAAAGCACAAACCACCTCAATAATATGGCCGAATACAAACAGTGTAGTTATTCCCTCCGTAAGGCAACAGGCAAAACGTCAGTACTGAGACAAAGTGGAGTTGCAATTCAATGGCTCAGACACAAGACATATGTGGAAGGGTCTACAGTCAACCACGGACTACAAAGGGAAAGCCAGCCATGTCACGGATACCGGCGTCTTGCTTCCAGACAAGCTAAACACCTTCTTTGCCTGCTTTGAGGATAACACAGTGCCACCTACGTGGCCGGCTACCAAGGATTGTGGGCTCCCGGTCTCTGTGGCCAACGTGAGTAAGATATTTAAGCGTGTTAACCATTGCAAGGCTGCCAGCCCAGACGGCATCCCTAGCTGCTTCCTCAGAACATGCGCAAACCAGATGGCTGGAGTGTTTACTGACATATTCAATCTCTCCCTATCCCAGTCTGCTGTCCCCACTTGCTTCAAGATGTCCACCATTGTTCCTGTACCCAAGAAAGCAAAGGTAACTGAACTAAATGACTATCGCCCCGTAGCACTCACTTCTGTCATCATGAAGTACTTTGAGAGGCTAGTTAAGGATCATATCACTACCTTACCTGACACCCTAGACCCATTTCACCGCACTGCACACTGCCCTATTCCATTTGAACAAGAGGAATACATATCATCAAGGACACAAACCACCCAAGCCCGGCCTGTTCACCCCGCTATCATCCAGAAGGCGAGGTCAGTACAGGTGCATCAAAGCTGGGACCGAGAAACTGAAAAACAGCTTTTATCTCAAGCCGTCAGACTGTTAAATAGCCATCACTAGCCGGCTTCCACCCGGTTACGCAACCCTGCACCTTAGAGGCTGCTGCCCTACATACATAGACTTGGAATCACTGGCCACTTTAATTATGGAACACTAATCAATTTAATAATGTTTACATACTGCTTTATTCATCTCATATGTATATACTGTATGTTAGTCAATGCCATTCCGACATTGCTCAATCTAATATTTATAGATTTCTTAATTCCATTCTTTTATTTTTAGATTTGTGTGTATTGTTGTGAATTATTAGATACTATTGCACAGGGGGTCCCTATTGTAAACTGGATCTCTTTCCTCCATTGGAAAAGCCTATAAGACTGTCCAACTTTAGCTACTCCAAGCTGTCCTAACTTTAGCTAGCTACAGTATGATTGGTAAAGTGGGACATCAACAACAAAAATGGGCAACTTTATTAAGCATTACATCACAATTTGGGACAGTGTATTATTTGACAGTTTTATAACCTTAACATCAAAAAAAGAAAAAAAAGCTATGTCACTGATCTGTGCTTTGCGTGGTGAGCTTCCTGTTTAAGGCTTGCTCTGCCCTCTATGATGTAACACCAGTTATGTGATTTTGGTCATGTGGTTTCTCTGCAAGGGCTTAGTAACAATAGTTGGGATTTTCTCTCGTCAGACCAAGAAATAAACACCTCAGGATATATATTTTTTGTACTTGTATAGCCATCTCTCTGTAAAGTTGTCAAGAAATGAATATATATAGATGGGTCTATGAATGTACTTGATGTTGGCCCCAAATACGCCAAGCTCGGTTAGACAGTGGCTTGAGTTGGAGTGGCGTCCGCACTCTCAGGAGGAAGTTGTGAACAGGCCGGGCCAGATTAGGTGCCCATGGGGGCCCCACTGGATTTTGTTGAGTCACTCAGGTATTATACACACATAAGACATGACAACATGTAGAGAATTTCAGGAGATTAGCTTTAAAATTGCAAAAAGTTATCTCCACCTCATGGCAAAATGTGTAGAATTGCAAGAACTTATCTTAAAAACAGAAATATTTTCTTTCCACCAACAACAGGGGTGTGAACAGTTTGGGGTTGAGAGGTGAGGGTTTGTTACTATGACGATAAATTATCCATCCGGACCTTTTCCACCTAGGACCTTCTCCAATAGTAGTTGAGTAGGCTACCCCTGATATTGGCCATCCTCTCAGTGCTCTGCTTCACACCCTCCACTAGTAACTGACAGATCTCAGCTACAAAGATGTTGTTGCCTACAGGAGAGGAATTCATCAGCAGACAGGCCAGAGCTTGACTGAGGGCACATTCAAGCGGAAACATTTTTGTCTAGTCAGTGACCATCATTGGTCACCGCCTTTTAAAGTGTGAACTTTGCAAAAACCATATGATGAAAGGTCATGCAGTTTTTTAATGAAGATGCCTTCAAGTCACTGCAGATGCTGCTCACCTACTTCTTTGTGTGGTTTTCCGGCAGACAAGACACTTTGTTGTACAGTTGAAGTCAGAAGTTTACACACACCTTAGCCAAATACATTTAAAATCAGATTTTCACAAATCCTGACATTTAATCAGAGTAAAAATTCAGGCCCATTCCTCCTGATAGAGCTGGTGTAACTGAGTCAGGTTTGTAGGCCTCCTGGCTCGCACACACTTTCAGTTCTGCCCACAAATCTTCTATAGCAATGACGTCAGAGCTTTATGATGGCCACTCCAATACCTTGACTTTGTTGTCCTTTAGCCATTTTGCCACAACTTTGTAAGTATGCTTGGGGTCATTGTCCATTTGGAAGACTCATTTGCGACCAAGCTTTAACTTCCTGACTGATGTTTTAAGATGTTGCTTCAATATATCCACATAATTTTCCTGCCTCATGATGTCATCTATTTTGTGAAGTGCACCAGTCCCTCCTGCAGCAAAGTACCCCAACAACATGATGCTGCCACCCCAATGCTTCACAGTTGGGATGGTGTTCTTCAGCTTGAAAGCTTCCCCCTTTTTCCTCCAAACATAATGATGGTCATTATGGCCAAACAGTTCTATTTTTGTTTCATCAGACCAGAGGACATTCAAAAAGTGTGATCTTTGTCCCCATGTGCAGTTGCAAACCGTAGTCTGGCTTTTTTATGGCGGTTTTGGAGCAGTGGCTTCTTCCTTGCTGAGTGACCTTTCAGGTTATGTCGATATAGGGCACGTTTTACTGTGGATATAGATACTTTTGTACCTGTTTCCTCCAGCATCTTCACAAGGTCCTTTGCTGTTGTTCTGGGATTGATTTGCACTTTTCACACCAAAGTACGTTCATCTCTAGGAGACAGAATGCGTCTACTTCCTGAGCGATATGACGGCTACGTGATCCCATGGTGTTTGTACTTGCGTACTATTGTTTGTACAGATGAACATGGTACCTTCAGGAGTTTGGAAATTGCACCCAAGGATGAACCAGACTTGTGGAGGTCTACAAAAAAAATTCAGAGGTCTTGACTGATTTCTTTTGATTTTCCCATGATGTCAAGAAAAGAGGCACTGAGTTTGAAGGTAGACCTTGAAATACATCCACAGGTACACCACCAATTGACTCAAATTATGTCAATTAGTCTGTCAGAAACTTCTAAAGCCATGACATCATTTTCTGGAATTTTCCAAGCTGTTTTAAAGGCACAGTCAACTTAGTGTATGTAAACTTCTGACCCACTGGAATTGTGATACAGTGAATTATAAGTGAAATAATCTCTGTCAACAATTGTTGGAAAAATGACTTGTGTCATGCACAAAGTAGATGTCCTAACCGACTTACCAAAACTCTAGTATGTTAACAAGAAATTTGTGGAGTGGTTGAAAAACAAGTTTTAATGGCTCCAACCTAAGTGTATGTAAACTTCCGACTTCAACTGTATATTTCTGCATATATACCACTATCCCCAACACACCCCTTCCCACTACTTTGGCCCTAACAGATCATACACAAAGCCGTCGGTCTGGGGGGGTGGAATCCCTTCTCTCAAACCCCCTGTAGTTCTTCTGCACTTAAAATCTCTGACACCCCAAAAAGCTATCTGCTGCTACTACCAATTCAATCTTCTGCGATTTCCTTTCCATCTGTGCGGTACAATTAATGACCATAGCAATAAACACCAAAAACCCAACCTTACTAAAGCACAAACTGTTCAAGTCACTCTGTACTGGTCTACTACTCATAGGGATCCTCTCAGGCTCCCTCATCCTTTGCCCATCATCCTGTACTTTCCTCACTGACTCAGCATATGACACTTTCTACACTGCTCTCACCCTTGAAACTTCAACCTGTCTCACTCGCACATTACTGATCCCCAGCATCATGGCCACACCCACAATTAAAACACTCCACATTTTCCACCGAAACTACACATTCCTTTGTCCCATGCCATCCTGCACACTTCGTACACCTCGGAATCTCCCTCCTACATACTGATGCAACATGACCATAACCTTGGAACCTGAAACACCGTAGTTGGTTCGGAACAAAAGCTCTTACGGGATAACTGATATACTCTAGCATGATATTATCCAGCAAACACTCAAAACACTGAGGATCCTCAACTTCAGTCGATCCACCTCTCAGGGATTATCACCATGGCTGTTTACATTCCGCCCCAAGCCGACGCCAAAAAGGCTCTCAAAGATCTTCATTCGACTGTCTAACTCATGGACATTCTACTCTTGACCACTGTTAGACGTCTTTTCGTCACGGGTATAAGGCCCCCTTTCTGTCCATGACTCTATCTTGCTTCTCCCGCCTACAAACAAAAACTCAAGATGGATGTTCCAATGGTCAGGTCTGTACAGCGTTGGTCGAACCAATCAGAATTCACGCTCCAAGACTGTTGATCACATGGACTGAAATATGTCCCATGTCACCTCTGGAGATAATATCAATGAATATGCTGACTCAGTCACCTGATTCATAAAAAAATGCATAGATGACGTGACACTGATAATGTCTTTAAAAACTGTTCCCGAATCAAAAACCGTGGATTGATAGCAGCCTTGTAGGAAAACTGAAAGAGCGAGATGCTGATTATAAACAGGGCAAGGGTATCGGGAACAATAGTTTGGTTAAACAGTATAAATACAACCTACGCAGATCGATCAAGATGGCGAAACACGTATAGGGACAAAGTGGAGGAGCAATTTAGCAGGTTGGACACAAGGCGTATGTGGCTCCTAACGATCACGGATTACAAAAAAGAAAGCCAGCCACATCGCGGTCACCAACGCCACCCTACTGGAGGAGCTAAGCCCCTTTTTCTCACGATTCGAGCACAATGACCCTGAGCTGGCGAGGAGAGCCCCCAATGACAAAGTGGGTTGCACAAGCACAGTCTCCACAGTGGACGTATGTAAGTCATTCAAACGTGTTAACTCTCGTAAGGCTGCCGGCCAAGACGGCATCCCCAGCCGTGCCCTCAGAGCATATGCAGACCAGCTGGCTATTGTGTTCTTGGACATTTTCAATCACTCCCTAGCTCAGGCCTCTATACCCACCTGCTTCAAGATGTCCATTATCATACTTGTGCCAAAGAAAGGGAAAATAACTGAACTGAATGACTATCGACCAGTAGCACTCACTCACGTCATCATGAAGTGCTTCGAGAGGCTAGTCAAAGACCATATGACCTCCTCCCTCCCCGACACACTCAGGCCTTCCATCCTGGCAGATCCACGGACGACGCAAACGCTATTGCACTTCCCTTACCTACCTGGACAAAAGGATTGCATATATGCGGATGCTGTTTATCGACTACAGCTCGGCCTTCAATACCATAGTTCCCTATAAGCTCATTACAAAGCTCACGGCCCTGGTTCTGAACTCCTCCCTTATGCAACTGGAAGTCCTGGACGTCCTGATGGGCGTCCCCCAGGTAGTGGAGATAGGCAACATTAACTCCTTGACACTGATTCTCAACACGGGTGCCCCACAATGGTGCGTCCTCAGTCACCTCCTGTATTCCCTGTATACCCACGACTGCATAGCCTCACACAGTTCCAACTCCATCATCAGAGAAGCTGAAATGGGTTAACCACACGGACACCGTGGTGAAGAAGGCACGACTGTGACTCTTCAACTTCAGGAGGCTGAAGAAATTTGGCCTGTCTCTGAGGGCCCTCAGTGTCTACAGGAACACCATTGAGAGTATACTGCCAGGCTGCATCACAGCCTGGTACGGCAACTCCATTGCCGTGGACTGCAAGCGCTTCAGAGGGTGATACGTGTAGTCGAACGCACCATTGGGTGCACACTGCCTGCCCTACAGGACACCTACAACAACAGGTGCTGCAGGAAGCCCAATATCTTCAGGGACCCCAGCCACCCAAGCCATGCCCTGTTCTTCCCACCTCAATAATTCAGACGCGGGCAGTACAGGAGCTTCATGGACAAAACTGGTAGACTGGCCAATAGTTTCTACCCTCAGACCATCAGGCTGCCAAATAGCCACCACTAGTCAGCTACCTGCTCCCCACTCCTCCTATGTACATTTCCCCCCACACCCCCTCAGCGGTAGACCTTACATGCTGCTCCCCCATGGACATTTTCCCCCCACCTCCCCAAATTACTTTTACTCTGCCCCCACCCCAACGACATTCATCCCTATTTTTATTTATTTTTTATTTCACCTTTATTTAACCAGGTAGGCTAGTTGAGAACAAGTTCTCATTTGCAACTGCGACCTGGCCAAGATAAAGCATAGCAGTGTAAACAGACAACACAGAGTTACACATGGAGTAAACAATTAACAAGTCAATAACACAGTAGAAAAAAAGGAGTCTATATAAATTGTGTGCAAAAGGCATGAGGAGGTAGGCAAATAATTACAGTTTTGCAGATTAACACTGGAGTGATAAATGATCAGATGGTCATGTACAGGTAGGGATATTGGTGTGCAAAAGAGCAGAAAAGTAAATAAATAAAAACAGTATGGGGATGAGGTAGGTAAAAATGGGTGGGCTATTTACCGATAGACTATGTACAGCTGCAGCGATCGGTTAGCTGCTCAGTTGTTAGTATGTATATTGTGGATTTTTAAAAATTTGAATTGTAGTGTTTACTTCACTTGGTCCCCACACCCCCTCAATGGTCATGCTGCTCCCCCCTATGGTCATTCCCCAACACCCCCTAAGTCTTTACTCTGCCTCCACCCCAATGGACATGTATTTATTCATCACTACTAGTTATGATGTATACTGAATAAAAATATAAACGCAATATGCAATAATTTAAAAGATTTTGAGTTACAGTTTATATAAGGAAATCAGTCGATTGGAATACATAAATTAGGCCAAAATCTATGGATTTCGCATAACTGGGCAAGGGCGCAGCCATTGGTGGGCCAGGCTGAGCCAATCAGAATGAGTTTTTCCCCACAAAATGGCTTTATTACAGACAGAAATACTCCTCACTTTCATCAGTTGTCCATGTGGCTGGTCTCAGATGATCCCGCAGGTGAAGAAGCCGGAAGTGGAGGTCCTGGTAACATGTGGTCTGTGGTTGTGAGGCCAGTTGGACGTACTGCCAAGTTCTCTAAAATGAAGTTGGAGGAGCTTATGGTAAAGAAATGAACATTCAATTCTGGCAACAGCTCTGGTGGACATTCCTGCAGTCAGCATGCCAATTGCACGCTCCCTCAAAACTTGAGACATCTGTGGCATTGTGTTGTGTGATAAAACTGCACATTTTAGAGTGGCCTTTTATTGTCCCCAGCACAAGGTGCACTTGTGTAATGATCATACTGTTTAATCAGCTTCTTCATATGCCACACCTGTCAGGTGGATGGATTATCGTGTCAGAGGAGAAATGCTCACTAACAGGAATGTAAACATATGTGCAAAACTTTTTAGATTGGCCAATAGAGAAATAAGATTTTTTTGCATCTTTTATTTCAGCTCATATATTTTTGTTCAGTACATGTAGTGCTATTTCTATTGTTGTTTTTTACCATCCTGTGCCTAAGATTACCACACCTGCAACCCTGTATATGTGACTACTAAACACCCTGAATCTGAATCTCTGAACACTCAATGCCACCCCAGTTATTACTATTTTCAGTGGCTCTGTTTCGGAGAGCAAAGCAGAACACAGCTCCCGTCACGAAACGTAGTACCCTCTCCATATGTGCAGCAGACACAAATCACCTTCTGGATACTTTGACAAAACTCAACTCCTTTACCCAGTCTGGTACCCCAAATGGATTGACCAAAAGGCATGGATCCACTTTATCCATGAATCATACTCCCACTGGGCCAGAGTAATCTCAGGCATATTGCTGATCATTGGGGTTAGGCTCAGAAGCCTTCACCTCACCTGTTGCACAGGTTCAATTTCCCGAGAGTTCACTATCTGTCGACTGCTCAGGGTTTTTAGGACCGTAACATGTCTCCTGTATTTGACTAAAAGGAGAAAGTATTTGGCTTGTATTTCGCAGACGTCAGTTTGACTTTGAACCTGGCGCCAATCCTGCCTCGCATCATCTCACCCAATACTGCAAGTCACACTCCACCTGCTCATACTAACAAAAAAGCTGTTAGAATTGTAAGTATATGTATGTCCCTTAAGGTCCTTGTGTAATTGTAATGTGAAATTGTACCCCTAGCTCGATTGTTCATTGTTTGTAATCAATGTATGCTTGTGTTCCCTCATGTGCTTTATGTATTGATTGGTTGTTAATAAAATAATTTAAAAACTCCACCTGCTCATCTGTGCCATCATTTCCTTGTCACCTGAGTAGGCCTAACAAACATGTGACCAGTGACGTTCAACTCCACATGAGTGTCCCTACTGTACAAAACAAGTTACAACTTTCCAAGACAGACAGCAGATACATATTCAGTTCGGAAATAAGCAGGCCTAAAAAAGATTTAACAATTTTTATTTAGTAGATAAGGACAGCACCATGATGAAGTAGAATCAACCTCTGAGACCGAAACAATAAAATGTTAGATTACATTTTAGGGAGATGGATAACAGCAATAGGAAACTTTACGTTCCATACACTGTTAAAGGTGTAATTAACCATAGATTTACTTAATTCACAACCTTAACCTCCCTGTTGTTATTGAGCGCTCAGCTGACGCAGTGTCCGGATGTGGACGTGGCAGACAGCTATCTACGACAGTTCCGGTGCGAATGTCCGCTTGGAGAGAAACCAGAGAGGAAAGGATTAGCGAAACACCCCAGGACGGACATCGGCAATAGTTTGACGGCCACTGGCCTTCGGAACCGGTTGTGAGCAGGGACAACCGATCTCTTGGCTAACTCGTTATTTTATCCAGTTTTGAGGTGAGTGTCGAGTTGTACCTTGGTGAAGTATTTCAATTCCTTTAAAGAAAACATATTAGAAATCCGTGGTAGTGTAGCTAGCTAGGTAACTAGCTACCTAACGTCAGCAGGATACTGGCTATACGCTCCATTATTTAGCTGATTCAGTTGCTGCGAGTGCTGATTCTTGTCATGAATCAACTCCGTGTATGTAGGCCCAAAGACGTCAACTGACATGAAGGTTAGCTAGCTAGTGGTGTTTTACTCAAGGCCGTGTATAGAAGCTGATTGTTTCTCTGATCACAAAAATGAATATTGATTTAGCTACCGTAGCCCGGTGAAATGCGACATGGGTTAGCTAGCCAACTAGAACTAGCCTTAGTTACCCGCGCTAGTTAACGCAACGAGACTGCTTGTCTCTAGCTGGTAGTTAAACGTTAGTTCACGGGACAACAACCTAAAATACCTCTCCTCTCTTGTCCATTGAAGTTGAACACACTTTAGCGGGCTGTATAGATCATGCAAATTAGCCGTTTGAACGATAACCAGTTGCTAAACAGACGTAGGCTATCCAATAAACTTTAGCCAGCCAGCCAGCCAGCCGTAGCTCAGCACGTTTGACAGTTTCTTCCTTCAACAGGCCCGTTACGCTCGGTAGCTAACGCTAACTGTTAATAGCTATAGTACACAGATCCAATGGTATTGTATTTCTAGCCGTGGCACCTGTTACCTTGAATTATTTAAAGAGCTGTGTCGAATGAACCCGTGTTTGTCATCATATAATAATGCTACAGCCGAGGTGGCTAGTTAGCTAAGGTAACCAGTGCAGTGGCTAGTCCTTAATCATGACTCTCAGTGCCATTACACTACACAAGTCATTGGATGAAGTCTGCGGTACGGATTTGGAAGCATAAGGACCTTATATTTTAATATTGACAAGAAAGAAGAAGAAAAATCTAAAAACAATAGGTTAAATTGATACACACTTAAAAAATATGGTTAGGGTTCCCACACAGGTATATATTTCCATGTTACAGGATTGCTTAGGAAAGACAGAGTGGACTGCATGTTCTAATTAAGGTTAGCTATCTTTTTTTAAATTTATTTTACCTTTATTTAACTAGGCAAGTCAGTTAAGAACAAATTCTTATTTTCAATGACAGCCTAGGAACAGTGGGTTAACTGCCTGTTCAGGGCCAGAATGACAGATTTGTACCTTGTCAGCTCGGGGATTTGAACTTTCAACCTTTCGGTTACTAGTCCAACACTCTAACCACTAGGCTACCCTGCCGCCCCTAACCACCAGGCTACCCTAACATCTGCTTCCTCCCCCGAACACCTGTGTAAATGGCAGACTGTTGTCACCGAACAATACTGTCGGCTGAAACTGTGTTTAAACGGTGTGCGTTTGTGAAATTATTTGATGTAATATGAATTTGAATATGTTTCTAGAACCACCGCAATTGAGAATCGAACATGTAAGGTCCTTGGACTAAGGAGTGACTTTAAGGCACCTTCAGTTCAATATTGGGCTAACCATTGGGCTAAGTGACAAAGAATTATATTTTAATAAAAATAAGTCAAAGATTTTTAACAAACACTTTCTGTTTGTCAGATGGATGAGATTAATATTAGGTGAAAGACGAGTTCAGGAAGCCAAGCAAGAGCTAGCTCTGTGTGACGTTCAGAGGTCAGAGGGCAGATGTTTTGATCAAGAGAGACATTTAGAGAATTAGCACATTTTCTCTAACACCGAACATGCAAATATGTATTTTACAGTTATAATGGAGGGGAAAGTGTATAGTTGGTGGCTTTATAATTTGCTTATGCTTTTTTAAAATTTTTACTACCTTTTATTTTTCTAGGCAAGTCAGTTAAGAACAAATTCTTATTTTCAATGATGGCCTAGGAACAGTGGGTTCACTGCCTGTTCAGGGGCAGAAAGACAGATTTTGTACCTTGTCAGCTCGGGGATTTCAACTTGCAACCTTTCGGTTACTAGTCCAACGCTCTAACCACTAGGCTACACTGCCCGCCCCATTTATTTAGAAAGCATTTGTAATTTCAAGCCTTATTCAAACAGTTTTGTTGAATAGGAAATACGTCTTAAGAAATATTTATTTTTATCACATTTCTACTGTGTACTTGAGCTTGTGTCCTCCAAAAGTGGCTACACCTCAGCAATTCAAAACTACCAGAAAGGTGAGATTAACTTTATTGGAGTATGCAGCACTACTAGTTATTCTTTATGGCCCTCTCATGAGAAATAATTTGATACATTTACATTACATGTAACAACATTTGATGTTTTAAAGTTGCACTATGCAGAAATCACTCCTCCATTTCCTGGTTTCAAAAATTCTGCTAGTTCTCCTAATTTCAGCTTATTTGAAAAAACAGGCAGTCATAAATGGTTGTGAGATATTTTCCATAACCACAAATATTCTATTTCCAGCTGTTTGAAGCTGGTGGACATCACCGAATGTAAAATACAAAGTATAAGAACATGAAGCATAGAAATAGCGCACATAGAACATATCTAACACTTAGACTGGCTTTCAATGAGAACGACAGATCTAGAACTCACATTTCTATGTGGATTTGGTTGGGTTGCCCAAAAACGAACATATTGCATCTTTAAAAGAAAGATGTGTTGTTGGTGAGGTAGCTAAGTGAATGGGTGCTCAATAGCTAGCTAACAGGCTTTTTGACAAGTGGGTGGTGTAGCTTGGCCTCTAGTGTCAGTGTACAGAGGACAGGACACTATTCTATCCATTATATGGCTTTCAGCTTGGTTATAGCCAGTCACATGATATTTGATTGAGCCTTGTGTGTCAACAAGGTCTGTCGATTGATCTTACTTGTGCTGTATAGCTAGGGTTAAATTTTTGCTCACATAAAGAGAAATTAGGTTAGGTGTGTTTTTAAAGACGGGGAATTGGGGAAAAACCTGACCTGTTTGCCAAATCAGATTTCCCTGTCAGGCCTGTAGTAGATTGATGTAGGCGGGGCCAAGTGTGTACTAAGTATGGCTGGTCGATGTGGCCTAAAAATCATATTTTCAACCGTACGGGCAATTTATGATATATATCTAAATTGTTTTCATGTTTTCTCTAAGCTTTGTTGTAGCAATTTTAAAGGTCAAACACATGGCAGTCTGTGTAAATGGGATGGTGGACAGACGCAGCAGAAGGAGCACAGGAGTTATGACCAAAAAGACATTAGAATATGCAAAAAGAGAAAATGTTTTCTGGACACATTGTGCAGGTTTGGGGCTGTGACTATTTAGCTAATGGTGCTGAGCAATTTAGTGCTTTTTGAGGTCTGTTTTGGTTCGATTATATATATTTTGTAAACTTTTTTTTTTTAACATTAAATGCATTATGAAATAATGACACTAAAATGATTTTAGAGCTTTTTAATGGAAATTCCAAAGCCCAAAATAGTGAATATTCAATTGGCGAAACAGAACACATTCCATTGTCTCTGTCTGGTCCACATTGGGTAGACATCAATTGAAAAATAGGAACTTACTATAAAATAATGAAATGTTTCAGTTGTGTATATTGTTTTTTATTTTAATGTTTTGAATTCCTTTAAAGTTATCATCTCTGCTCAGGTAGTAAACAGCCAGACAATCTGTTATCTCTGTGCTCCCCATACTGTACTGTCTTGGGTCATCCTATTTAGCAAGGCTAGCCTGCCTTAGAATGCTGCAGAGCTGTCTCCCAGTCATTTGACTAGTTCATCAAAGTAGATAAGGCATCCTTTCACAAGCTCTCTCTATCCTTCTCATCATGCATTCCGCTCTCATGCAATCCGTTTAGATGAACACAGACCAACGTAGCAGGCATAAGTGTCCCTCCAGAGATCTGTATATAATGCCGAGATGTTCATGTCTCCGCCCTAACAATAGGAGTTGTTGTCCCAAAGGCGGGAAGGCAGGCGACAAGCTTAGGTCCAAAATAAGACCGTAGAAAAGCATTGGGCTTATTTTGGACAGATTTCGCCGAGAGTTAAACCTCTCGCATTGCTTCTTCCTCTCCGATCCGTCTCTGCCCGAGCCAGAAACAGGTGCAGTGGAGTATGGTCGTTGTAGTTAATTACCACATTTCTGCACTGAACTAGGTTGAATATTTGCTTAATGAAAACGCCTTTCAGCGTCCCACTTAGTTCTTGACTTGATTTCTCTTGAGAATGATTCAATTTCTCTCTAGAGAAATGGTGTTGGCTCACAAAAAACCTGACCTGAATGGAATTTAACTATTTGAAAAGATGTTGGTCAATTAGTAGTTTAAATGTTTCATAACTCTAGTGTCTTTCTCTCCACTGCAGTGATCTAACACATGATAGGTGGATGCTCTCTAGGAATTTGCTCTCAGCTGTCCAGATCGTTGACATCAGCACTGATGGAGAGAGAGATGAGAACACTATTGAGATGGAGCCCATGTCTTAGGTGTTGGCCCGGAGCCCTACAGTACTATACTGGCTCCAGTACACAGGGGCTGGCCTGGTTGTGCTGAGTGGGCATATTTTCCCTCTAGGGGAACCTTTATGGATTCTACATCAACCCTTTTTTTCTCCCCACCTTGACTTTAAATTCTTCGGCTCAGATAGCCAGGGTTCACTTCCAACGACAGGTCACAAAGCAGGGTACGCCCTGGAACTTCAATAGATCCACGCTGGCCCAGGCTAGTATTGTTAGGGCAGTGGAGTCAAAGGAATAAATCAAACCCTGCTTGGGGTGCTAAATGCATGTTAACCTCTCCCAGCTCCAGGTATGAACTGAGAATGAATGTGAACCAGCAGACTCCCATGGCGTCTCCGTACGGCCCGCCCCAGCCTGGCTATGGCCAGCCCAGCTACGCTCCCCTGGGAGGGGGCTACCCTGGCCCCTACGGACCCTACAACGGGCCCGCTGCAGCCTACCAGCCTGGGGCTCCACCACAAGGTAAGTCTCTCTCTTTCCTTAACCCTAACCCACCTCTTCTGTCTCGCAAGCGTCTCTCTCTGTTTCTCTCCCTCCTCCCACGAGCTAGCTTACAGTCTGCAAGGTAAAACTTGTCTCTGTCCCTCTTTCTCTGAACCCAACCCAAAGTCAACCCCCTGCCTTTCCCACCATCATTTTCTGGCAGCTTGTGTGTGTTTGGATGTGGTTGGTTGTAGTGTGAATGCATCAACAACCATAGGGATTCTAGTTGCTCCTACTCCTGTTTGTGTGTGTGGAGACCTGCGTGAATAAGCATATTATGCGTGTATGTGTTCCTCCATTCCCCCTGGCTTTCTACATTCCTATTCTTGCCTCTGTACACTGTCTCTTTCCTTTCTTGTCTTTCAGGTTACTCTCCCTATGCCAGTTTTCCCTCTAAGGCTGTGGCAGCTAACCCTGTCTCTGACCTGTCCTCTCCTCTTGACTTAGGTAACTGCTCTCTCTCGCTCTCTCTCTCTGCCGCCCCTCTCCCCTACCTACATGCTTCTACAGCCTGCTGATCATTTGGTTGAGAGCAAGGGTTCCCATGGCCCACTTGAAGTTCAAAATCTAAGGTTTCGGTTTCTCACCTGAGATGACGAGCTTCAGGATGACTCATTTGACCAACGAGTGGTGTGAATCTATGCAGGTTTTTCTGTCTGGGAGTAGGCCTAATCATATCTTTAACGTTGATGACGTAATGGTCATCCTAGCTGATCGTTAGGACGTTCTGAATGCCATCCGCTGTGCTTCAACCCTGTGGTCATTTGCAGGCAGGTGCCTAACTCCCCCCTCTCTCTCAGGACCTGCCAGAGGCCCCCTTACCTCTGCCCCCCGTCCAGTCTCCACCCCCCAGGCGTACTCCCAGTATCCCCAGGGAGACTCTCAGAACGGACCCCCACCTATGGATCACTCTATGGCCCAGCCAGCTCACAGGTCAGACCGCGCGCGCACACACACACACACACACACACACACAGTATATATAATAGACAGCGTTGTATGTGACAAGTTGTTTGTGTGTCCAGGTCGCCAGTGTCTCAGCCGTATAGCCAAGGTGCTATGAACTTGTCCGGGCCACACCCCTCCTACTCCCAGCAGTACGGTGCTCCGCCCCCCATGCAACAAGTTACCAATCAGATGTCAGGGATGCAGATCGGGTCTGGTCCCCCCACCTCTGTTGGGCCGGGATATGGTAAGAAATTGATTGATTGACGAATTTCGTGCCAAACTTTGCGCCAGCTAAACACAATCCAAGTTACCTGAATTTTCTTTCTCCAGCTCACCATCCCAGCTCCCAGCCTCCAATCAGTGCTGCATACTCCTCTGCAGCCCCACCCTCCTATACGCAAGCTCCTCCCCCATTGTCTGCTGCCCCCTCCCAGCCTCCCCCTCCCAGTGAACCTGCAGCCTCCCAGCCTTACTATGGTGGCCCACCTCCCCCCCAACAACAACCCTTCCCCTCTGCCCACCATCCCTCCCAACCCTTCGTCTCCTCCTCTCCATACTTGGGCCCTCCCAGCCAACCTCAGGCCCCTCCAGTCTCCCAACAGCAGTCCTTCCCACCTGGCCCCCCTGCTCAGCAACCCTTCCCCAACTCCGCCCCTCCAGTCTCCCAGGCCTCCTACTCTGGTCCCCCTCTCACCCAGCACTCTTTCCCTCCCTCCTCCCAATCTGGCCCCTTCCCACCTATCTCTATATCCTCTTCCCAGTACCCAGGTCCACAGCCCCAGTCCCAACCCGGACCCCCTCCCTTCCACTCTGGGCCCTCTCCCCGAGGCCCCATTCCACCCCCCTCCATGTCCCAGCAGCAGGCCAATCACCTTCCCCCCGGCCCCATGCAGCAACAGCAGCCTCCTCAGCCTGGCATGCAGGGAGGATACCCAACCCAGCAGAATGGTGAGTACACCATGTTCAAACCCCTGTTCATCTTCTGCTAGACCACTAGCTTGCTTTGTAATAGAATGTATTTGGCAGTCAGAATGGATGTGGAAATCAAATGTCATTCTAGTCAAATCAATCAAATCTAATGTTATTTGTCACGTGCTTCGTATACAACCGGTGTAGACGAACAGTGAAGTGTCTTACTTACAGGACCATTTCCAACAATGCGGAGTTAAAGATATAAAATAAAACATAGAAATAGTGACACTATGAATAAATACATGGTGAATAAAAGGAATAAAAATAACATGGCTATATACAGTACTAGTACCAAGTCAATGTGCTGGAGTACTAGGTAATTAAAGTATATATGTACAAATAGGGAGGGGTGAAGTGACTAGGAACATAATTACAAATAGTTTGTAGACTGCAAATTGACCGCAAGAAGCCAAATAGTTATGTTCCCTAAATCATAATCATTTTAAACCTTTCTTACGTTTGTATACGATCTCGTCTCTCTTATGCGTGGGAATACCTGGGAACAGATTTCTTCAATTAAAATCACTTGGAGCTGATTTCATGGTGTTTTTAGTCTTTGTTCAACAATAATAAAATTAATAAATATTTATTATTTTTGCTCAAATTTGGGGGCCAAATAAACCACCCGCGTGCCAAACGTTTGGGCCTTCCTCTGAAAACGCCTGGTATAGAGGTCCTGGATGGTAGGGAGCTCGGCCCCAGTGATGTTCTGGATCTTACTCACCACCCCCTGTAGCGCCTTGCAGTCGTGTGCTTTGCAGTTGCCGTACGAAGTGGTGACGCAGCCCTTCAAGATGCTCTCAATGGTGCAGCTGTAGAACGTTTTGAGGATCTGATGACCCATGCCAAATGTTTTCAGCCTCCTGATGGCAAAGAGGTGCTGTCGTGCCCTCTTCACTGTGTGTGTGGACCATGTTAGTTCCTTAGTTATGTTGACATGGTTAGAACTTGAAGCTCTCAACCCGCTCCACTACTGCCCCATCAATGTGGGTGGGGGTGTGCTCTGTTTCATGTAGTCCACGATCAGCTTCTTTGTCTTCCTGACGTTGAGGGAGAGGTTGTCGTGGCACCACACTGCCAGGTTTTTGTTCCTTATATGCTTCCTTATCGCCGTCGGTGATCAGTCAGTCCTACAACCGTTATCGTCAGCGAACTTAATGATGTTGTGTTGGAGCCGTGCGCGGCCACGCAGTCGTCGGTGAACCAGGTGCACAGGAGGGGCCTAAGCACACCCCTGAGGAGCCCCCGTGTTGGTCAGTGTGGCGGATGTGTTGTTGCCTAGCCTTGCCTCCTGGGGGGGCGGCCCATCAGGAAGTCCAGGATCCAGTTGCAGAGGGAGGTGTTAAGTCCCAGGGTCCTGAGCTTAGTGATGAGTTTGGAGGCGACTATGGTGTTGAACACTGAGCTGTAGTCAATGAACAGCATTTGCGTAGGTATTCCTTTTGTCTGTGTGGGTGAAGGCAGTGTGGAGTGCAATATCAGCTGTGGCTCTGTTGGGGCGGTATGTGAATTAGAGAGTGGGTCCAGGGTGTCTGGGACGTCACGTCTGCCAGTTAATGAACGTAAGCCCACCCTGTAGAGTTTATAATCGATCGTTACTTTTTTCCTCAGGTGCGTTTGGGCAGCCTAGAGGACCCCAGCCCGGCTATGCAGGCCCGCAATATCCCGGGCAACAGAACTACGGCGCAGGCCCTGCCCCTGCACCCGCTCCCCCTGCACAGAAGAGACTGGACCCTGATTCCATCCCCAGCCCGGTAAGGCACACGCACAATCCGTCCTGGTAACACATGCTCACTTTATCTTGTGATAGTGTATCGGTGATAATGATGTTAGGTATTGGACTGTATGTTTGTGTGTGTGCGCAGTCTAACAGTTTAACCCAGTCTGTTGAGCATGTGCATCAAACACAGATGATTTGCTTGCCTTCTCTCTGAGGACTGACTAATCTATAACCAATAATCACAGAATCAGTCAGGGAGCTAATAATCCTGCTACTGAGTTTATTTACGTCCTCTTCTCTCTGTCCCCTGTTTTCTGTTGGTTTTGTTTGATTTGATAATTTGCTGGACAAATCTCTGTTGTGAATGTAAAGCAAGCGTCTGAGCTGCCGGCTGTGCAGAAATCGAGACATAGAATAGACCCAGACGCTATCCCCAGCCCAGTAAGTCCTGTCTACCTCCTAACCCCTATGCCCTTCCCCTTAACCCATTATCCTTAGTGCTGAGCGATTAACTGAAATGTGTTTATTTACGTTTTTTAAATAACTAATTGACCGACATTGGTTCAATTATTTGAATTCCATTTGTTTTTTTGTTTTTTTTTCTGAGCTCAATGTGCTATATCTCTATAAAGATTTCATGTTGTCCAACTCATCATAGTTAAGCGCAGAAAACGTTGCAATTAACTACAATGACCAGAATCCAATGTGCCTCCAGCTGCCTGTTCTCATTGGTTCTTGCCCCAGGCAAGCCTGTGGGTCCAGCAGAAAGACAAGGAGAGGAAGAGCGATAGACACGAGGGATAGAGAGCAGTTGCTTAGGTATCTCTACCTGACAATACATCTAATTGATTGATGGTTCTTATTTAGCGGTCTTAAACATATTCACTATGTGGTCCAACTCATCCCAAACCATCTCAATTGGGTTGAGGTCAGGTGATTGTGGAGGCCAGGTCATCTGATGCAGCACTCATCACTCTTCTACTTGGTCAAATAGCCCTTAAACAGCCTGAAGGTGTGTTGGGTCATTGTCCTGTTAAAAAACAAATGATAGTCCCACAAAGTGCAAACCAGATGGGATGGCGTATCGCTGCAGAATGCTGTGGTAGCCGTGCCGGTTATGTGTGCCTTGGATTCTAAATAAATCACTGATAGTGTCACCAGCGAAGCACCATAACACCACCACCTCCATGCTTCACGGTGGGAACCACCCATGTGGAGATCATCCGTTAACCTACTATACGTCTCACAAAGACGCAGCAGCTGGAACCAAAAATCTCAAATTTGGACTCATCAGACCAAAGGACAGATTTCCACGGCCTAATGTCTATTGCTCGTGTTTCTTGGCCCAAGCAAGTCTCTTCTTCTTATTGGTTTCCTTTTAAAAGTGGTTTCTTTGCAGCAATTCGACCATGAAGGCCTGATTCACACAGTCTCCTCTGAACAGTTGATGTTGAGATGTGTCTTTTACTTGAACTCTGAAGCATTTATTTGGGCTGCATTTTCTGAGGCCGGTAACTCAAATGAACTTATCCTCCGCAGCGGCAGAGGCAGCTCTGGGTATTCCTTTCCTGTGGCGGTCCTCATGAGAGCCAGTTTCATCATAGAGCTTGATGGTTTTTGCGACTGCACTTGAAGAAACTTTAAAAGTTCTTGAAATTTTCCGAATTGACTGACCTTCATGTCTTAAAGGAATGGACTGTCGTCTCTCTTTGCTTATTTGAGCTGTTCTTGTCATAATATGGACTTGGTGTTTTACCAAATAGGGCCATTTTGTCACAACACAACTGATTGCCTCAAATGCATTAAGAAGGAAAGAAATTCCACAAATGAACTTTTAACAAGGCACACCTGTTAAAGCAGGTGACTACCTCATGAAGCTGGTTCAGATAATGCCTCGATGACAGCTTGACACTCTTGGCAAAGGGTGGCTCCTTTGAAGAATCTGAAATATAAAATATTTTAATTTTGTAACTTTTTTTTTTGGTTACTGCGTGATTCCATGTGTTCATTTTTTTTCATGTTTTCACTATTCTACAATGTAAAAAATAAAGGAGTTTGAATGAGTAGGTTGTGTCCATACTTTTGACAGGTACTGTATATACACAAGTAAGCTGCCCCAGGTCAACCGTTTAGGAGCAACAATGGCTCAGCCACGAAGTGGTAGGCCACACAAGCTCACAGAATGGGACCGCCGAGTGCTGAAGCGCGTAGCGATTAAAAATTCCCTGTCCTTGGGTGCAACACTCATTACCGAGTTCCAAACTGCCTCTGGAAGCAACGTCAGCACAATAACTGTTAGTAGGGAGCTTCATGAAATGGGTTTCCATTGCCAAGCAGCTGTACACAAGCCTAAGATCATGCGCAATGCCAAGCGTCGGCTGGAGTGGTGTAAAGCTCACCGCCGTTGGACTCTGGAGCAGTGGAACCGCCTTCTCTGGAGTGATGAATCACACTTCACCATCTGGCAATCCGACTGACAAATGTTTTTCCACATGCCAGGAGAGTGCTCCCTGCCTCAATGCATAATGCCAACTGTAAAGTTTGGTGGAGGAGGGATAATGGTTTGGGCTAGGCCCCTTAGTTCCAGTGAAGGGAAATCGCTACAGCATACAATGATATTCTAGATGAATCTGTGCTTCCAACTTTGTGGCAGCAGTTTGGGGAAGGCCCTTTTCTGTTTCAGCATGACAATGCCCCCGTGCACAAAGCGAGGTACATACAGAAATGTTTTTTTGTCGAACAGTGTGGAAGAACTTGACTTGCCTGCTCCGAGCCCTGACCTCAACCTAATCGAACACCTTTGAATTGGAATGCCGACTGACTGCGAGTTAGACCTAATCGCCCAACATCAGTACCCAACCTCACTAATGCTCTTGTGGCTGAATGGACGCAAGTCCCCGCATTCCCAGAAGAGTGGAGGCTGTTATAGCAGCAAGGGGGGACTCCATATTAATGCCCATGATTTTAGAATGAAATGTACAGCAAGCAGGTGTCCACATACTTTTGGTCATGTAGTGTAGATGGCTGGCTGCTACTACCTGAGCACAGATGATATGATGACTTGGAATGAAATAGTACGTCTTCAAATAAAGTGAAAGGTAAATCCCCCGTTGAATAAAGTAAAGTGATAAAAAATGCTTATTATTAAGTGATACATGTAATGGGCAGTCTGCTCTCATTGGAGTTTCATGAAATGGTCATCGTACTAAAAAGAAATGTAATTTACAGTGCATTCGGAAAGTATTCAGACCCCTTGACTTTTTCCACATTCTGTTATGTTACAGCCTTTTAATCCATTTTAGAATATTGTTTTTTTCTCCCCCCTCATCATTCTACACACAATAACCCCATAATAACCCCAAAAACACATTTTTTGACTTTTTTTTTATGTATAAAATGAAGTGGAATATCACATTTGCATAACTATTCAGACCTTTTACTCCCTACTTTGTTGAAGTGCCTTTGGCAGCGATTACAGCCTTGAGTCTTCTTGGGTATGATGCTACAAGCTTGGCACACCTGTATCTGGGGAGTTTCTCTAATTTATTCTCTGCAGATCCTCTCAAGCTGTGTCAGGTTGGATATGGGGAGCATCGCTGCACAGATATTTTCAGGTCTCTCCAGAGATGTTTGGTTGGATTCAAGTCTGGGCTCTGGCTAGGCCAATCAAGCACATTCAGAGACTTAAAGTCACTCCTGCGTTGTCTTGACTGTGTTTTAGTGTCTTTGCCCTGTTGGAAAGTGAACCTTTGCCCCATTCTGAGGTCCTGAGCACTCTGGAGCAGGTTCATCAAGGATCTCTGTACTTTGCTCTGTTCATCTTTCCCTTGATCCTGTCTCTCAGACCCTGCCCCACATCATGATTTTGCCACCACCATGCTTCACCTTAGGGATGGTGCCAGGTTTCCTCCAGATGTGAATCTTGGCATTCAGGCCAAAGAGTTCAATCTTGGTATCATCAGACCAGAGAATCTTGTTTCTCGTGGTCTGAGAGTCCTTTAGGTGCCTTTTGGCAAACTCCAAGCAGGCTGTCGTGTGCCTTTTACTGAGGAGTGGCTTCCGTCTGGCCACTCTACCATAAAGGCCTGATTTGGTGGAGTGCTGCAGAGATGGCCATCCTTCTGGAAGGTTCTATTCTGTGGAGATGGGAGCGGAGCTCTGTCAGTGACGACCAGGTTCTTGATCACCTCCCTGACCAAGGCCCTTCTCCCCCGATTGCTCAGTTTGGCCGGGCAGCCAGCTCTAGGAAGAGTTCCGAATGTCTTCCATTTAAGAATGATGGAGGCTGTGTTCTTGGGGACCTTCAATGCTGCAGAAATGTTTTGGTACCCTTACCCCAGATCTGTGCCTCAACACAATCCTGTCTAGGAACTCTACGGCCAATTCCTTCAATCTGGCTTGGTTTTTGCTCTGACATGCACTGACAACTGTGGGACATTTTTATATAGACAGGTGTGTACCTTTCTAAATCATGTCCAATCAATTGAATTCTACAATCAAGTTGTAGAAACATCTCAAGGATGATCAATGGAAACAGGATGCATGTGAGCTCAATTTCAAGTCTCATAACAAAGGGTCTGAATACTTATATAAGGTATTTCTGTTAGATTTTTGTATACATTTGCAAACATGTCAACTTGTTACGCTTTAATGTAACATTGTGGAAAAAGGGAAGAGGTCTGAATACTTTCCAAATGCGCTGTACACAACCAAAATATTTTATTTAAGGAAAGTAATGTGAATAAGTGATTGTTGGAGCCTAATAAGTTGTTTTACCATCAATTATTGTATGCTATGGTGTTACAGCATTGAACCCACATAATGCATCATTTGAGGGGGAACTGAAATTAAAGAACCTCAAAAAGCACACAGCTCAGCACTACCCTATATCCAGGCCAGCAGTCTTCTCTGTAACTGCTACAACCCTAACCTTTGAACCCAGACCCTCTGAAGCATACCAATGTTACTGTCTGACCAGCAGGTCATTGGTGTGTTCTGACCCCCCCCCTCCCCCACACCTCTTCTCTTCCTCCTCGCATGCCAGCCTGCAGTGTCTCACACACGACTCACCCATAATTCCTTGCTTTCTGACATTTGCCCACAATTCCTAGCACCCTGAAATTAGCCCAAATTCCTTGCATTTTTTTGTTGTCCACAATCATGCTACATCTGCGTATTAAGCCCTCCCTAAGTAGTGTTGGTGTGTTGTGCACTGTTGCCATGGTTGCTGTGTCATTGTGTTTATATTATAGAATGGTTTTTGGTTCATCTTCTCTGTTCTCTTTGGGAGGTCTTATTTTTTTACTCTCCTGCAGGAGAATAGGTGTGTGTGTGTGGTGGATAGATTCTTCCCCTGCATGTCTTTTATACTCCACCCTCTGTCAAATTAACATTAGTGTGTCTGTAAAACTCGCTTTCTTGTTCTACCTCAGATTCAGGTGATTGAGGATGACCGGGTCAACAAGAGCAGTGAGCCGTTCACCACTGGGGTCAGAGGTCAGGCTCCACCCCTGGTCACCACCAACTTCCAGGTGAAAGACCAGGGCAATGCCAGCCCGCGGTTCATCCGCTGTACAGCCTACAACATGCCCTGCACCGCCGACATGGCCAAACAGTCCCAGGTCCCCTTGGCCGCTGTAATCAAACCCCTGGCTATGCTGCCCCCCGACGAGGTGAGACACACACACCCCCTCAATCTCCTCTGGTCTGTTCTCCTCCTCTCAAAACACTCTCTTACCTCTTGCTCGCTGTCTCTCTCTCTCTTGTATGTGTTTAATTTGTTCGCACGAATTGGAGGCCTCTGCCATTTCTGGGTTTGAACTACGGTATAAGATGCTAAACAGACCTCTGTCTCTCAGACCCCTCCGTACATCGTGGACCATGGGGACGGCGGTCCAATCCGCTGTAACCGCTGTAAGGCCTACATGTGTCCCTACATGCAGTTCATCGAGGGCGGACGCCGCTTCCAGTGTGGCTTCTGCAGCTGCGTCACCGAGGGTATGTGCGCGTGGGTGATATTGTGTGTGTGTCTGACGTCAACGTTATTCTTAGTTATAACACTCCCTCTTTCTCTCTCCCATAGTTCCTCCCCACTACTTCCAGCATCTGGACCACACAGGGAAGAGGGTGGACTGCTACGATCGGCCAGAGCTCTCTCAGGGCAGCTACGAGTTTGTGGCCACCGTCGACTACTGTAAGGTAGGCGTCTACTTTTAGAAAAGACTGGAGGCCCGTAGCGTTGTGCTATTTTGGAGAAGGAGATTTTCATGAAGAGCCAGAATCTGTCGTCACAATGACCAGGTTTGGCACATGGCAGAGATTCTTGACCAAAGAAAGGCTGTGCCGTTATGTAATATGCGAACTGTCTCGTCTAAATACTTCTCTCGTTCACGCTCTCTCTCTCGTCCTTTCTCTCTCTCAGAACAATAAGCTCCCCCAGCCCCCGTCGTTCATCTTCTTCATCGATGTGTCTTACAACGCCGTGAAGAGCGGCATGGTTAAAATCGTCTGTCAGGAGCTCAAGACTCTACTGGACTACCTGCCCAGGTACACACACACCCACACACACTATTCACCCATGTAAACACACACCCACTAGCTAATTAATGACATTTGCTCTCCCCCCACAACTCACCCTCCAGGGAGAATCCAGAGGCAGACTCAGTGGTGCGTGTGGGTTTTGTGACCTACAACAAGGTGTTGCACTTCTACAATGTCAAGTCCAGCCTGGCCCAGCCCCAGATGATGGTGGTCAGTGACGTCAGTGACATGTTCCTCCCTCTGCTCGACGGCTTCCTGGTCGGCGTCAACGACAGCCGGATGGTCATCGAGAGGTACGCAAGCGCACACATTCACACCAGGCCTCCAGACTTAAGGTTCCCGTCGTGGCACCTATCCCATGATCTAATCTCACAGCGCCAATGTTCTGTAAAACAGTAGGAAGGCTAGGAAGTCACAATATCAGTTGCTACAGAATCCGAGTGTCACAGAATACAGTAACATTGTGTCCTTGTACCTCCGGTCTGGAGTCAATCACTATCAACGGATATGACAACAATCATAACATTGAGTTTAATGTCTTAAGTGGCCATAAACCTGTACACAAGTGATCATCTCAAATAGAACACTGGAAATCATGTGTATTACGTAAAGGGGAAAACGCATAAATATGCTAAGCATTGTGTAAATGACTCTTAACTGAATATTAACTTATTCCATGACATGAGTCATCTTCTAAAGTAATTCAGTGCTTTATTAAGGAGTGCTATCAACAACTGAGATGACATTTAAGAAATGAATTGTTTCTTCCAGCATGTTGTGATTCAAAATATTTTGATGCGCATCCTAATCCAGTGGTTGTCATGAATTTTGGGTTGACAATTAGGATATTGTTATATTTTACTGTTAAAATAGGTTCAATAGAGATTCATTTGCCTACATCTTTATGTGCACTAATATCATTGGATACTTTTTGGGGGGGCTAATTCACCCCCTAAGTGGAAACTCAAAACACATTTTCTATATCGCTAACTCAAAGTATAAAACCCACTGCTAGTAGTCATACGTTAATCTAACAGCAAATGTATTGTCCTAAAATAAAAAATAAAAACTGTAGTTGTAGCCTACTACCAAAAACCTGTGCAAATGCAATGGCTGCTCTCAAAGCCATATCAAATACCAGGGTTGTAAAATAGTTGCTATTTAGCTTAATAGTCAAAGTTGAGAAAGTGTACCTACATAAAGCTCAGAACCTCCTCTCAGAGTTACACATACCTGTGTTTTTACCCTGCAATTGGATTTGAAAATGTTATACAATCAGAATGCTTTTTTATTTTCTCCCGGGAAAGGCCGTGAGAGGCTCGCTTGTCACAGAGGAGGCAGCCGCAGGGCATGACCTTTCATTAGATGAATCATCAGGATAATGCACTTTACTGTTTGACCAAATCATGGCTTAAGCCTCCCCTCCCCAAAATAGGAAGATTGAGAAATATCACATTTCATTTAATCGCACAGCTAAGCCAACGAGTCACTGTCTGGAGCCCTGGTAAACACACATGAACATTTATATCCATCACATGTATTGAAGCAGATGTCTCCTCTGTCCAGACTTTGCAACTGGTTTAAGTTGTGTAGACTCATTTGATGTGTGTGTGTGTGTGTGTCAGTTTGCTAGACCAGATTCCGGAGATGTTTGCAGACACCAGGGAGACTGAGACGGTGTTTGGACCAGTCATCCAGGCAGGACTGGAGGCACTGAAGGCTGCAGACTGTGCTGGGAAGCTGTTTGTGTTCCACTCCACTCTGCCCATCGCTGAGGCTCCTGGGAAACTGAAGAATAGAGAGGACAAGAAACTAGTGGGAACAGACAAGGAGAAGGTACACACAAACACACTGATACACATGTATTCTCACACACACACACACTAATAAGGACAAGATAAACTGATATGGGAACTGTGTGGCAGATACTGTTGCAATTAGACACAGAACACATAAAGAACCCTCATTCTGGAGAAAGTGTCCTATCTGCTAGTTGTTGTGTCATTGACTCGGTCTATGCGTCTCTCTCTGTCCAGTCTCTGTTCCAGCCCCAGTCTGGTTTCTATAGTAACCTCTCCAAGGAGTGTGTAGCACAGGGCTGCTGTGTAGACCTCTTCCTGTTTCCCAACCAGTACGTCGACGTGGCAACGCTTGGCGTGGTGCCCGTCTCCACCGGGGGTTCCGTCTACAAATACACCTACTTCCAGGTGAGACACACACCTCTCTCTTGATTGATTGATGGATGGTACCAAGAATATGCATATCCTTGCTTCAGGTCCTGAGCTACAGGCAGTTAGATTTGGGTCATTTTAGGTGAAAATTGGGGGAAAAGAGGTGGATCCTTAAGAGGTTTTTAACAGGGCAATTGAAGATGATGTCAGTTTAATCTCGTCTTTAGGCTACATCTATTATAGGCCTATGTGTGAAATGAGTTTCGATATAGTTTACGTTTAGTTTCAATTGGCCATTGACAGATGGCAGCCAACTATCGGGGTGAAGGGCAGGCAGGGGGGGAAATGGCTATGTCCTCCTAAAACTGCTTATAACACAACTCTGTGTTATTGAAATTCTAGCAACGACCGTGTTGAATCAACTTACGTGACTTGGGCCTCGCAGTGCTTGAGGCTTCATTACAGACCCGGATTCGATCCCAGGCTGTGTCACAGCCGGCCGCGACCGGGAGACTCACGAGGCGGCACACAACTGGCCCAGCGTCATCCGGGTTAGGGGAGGGTTTGGCCGGCCAGGATGTCCTTGTCCCATCTCTCTCTAGCGACCCCCTTGTGACGGGCTGGGCACATGCACAGGGATTTTGGTCGCCAGTTGTAGGTGTTTCCTCCAACACATTGGTGTGGCTGATTTAGCGAGCAGTGTGTCAAGAAGCAGTGCGGCTTGGCAGGGTCGTGTTTCGGCTCTCGGCCTTCTCCTTTGTAACTACCAATTGGATATCACAAAATTGTGGAGAAAAAGGGGTAAAAAGTCATGGTATTTTTGCACTCTGGACCATGTGTTGGTAGTACCCATCTTGGTAACGACCCGCTAGTGGTTTGGTACTCAGGGCTCTGTTGTCCCCCTAACCACTCTGACATCAATGCAAATGCTATGGAAAATCACATTGAACGATTATCAAAACAGTATCATGCTTCTAAAACTCAGTTAGGCTACTTTTTTTTTTTGATCTCACTGTGATTATCAAACTGAAGAAAATAGTTCAACAACCGGTTGAAACTGAGCGAACGACATGATCGTTGTGGATGTTTCAAAGCCAAACACAACTAAATGGACGACGCTTTCTAAGGTGACGATTAATTCAAAGCGTTCAAGACGTTGCATTTAGAACCGTATGCATATTAGAGCTTTAGGCCTCTATGAGCCCGGGCCCACTTATTTTGCCTTCATTAAAATAATGATTGCGCCGTTACGCAATACAGTGTCTTCGGAAACTATTCAGACCCCATAGCCCCACATTTTGTTACGTTACAGCCTTATTCTAAAATGGATTACAAAAATAATAATAATCCTCATCAATCTACACACAATACCCCATAATGACACAGTTAAACCAGTTTTTACTAAGTTATTAAAAATAATATACCTTATTTACATACGTTTTCAGACCCTTTTGCTATGAGACTTGAAATTGAGCTCAGGTGCATCCTGTTTCCATTGATCATCCTTGATGTTTCTACAACTTTGATTGGAACAGTTAAAAGAAAGTATTTAGTCCGTTTTAGAATAAGGCTGTAAAAAGTGGTCTGAATACTTTCTGAATGAACTGTATATGTCGATTGACTAATAGCCTACTGCATATTACACGTGTAAAACAAACTGGGTATCTTATGCTGCACTACAAACTTTCTATCCATGAGTCTGGGAGAGAACATACGGGCCTCGGCGACGCTGTTGGTTCATTGATTGTGCAGGGCGGCTTACAGAGTTACCCTAAAATAATTAGATTTTGAATAGCCTAGTAATGGGGCATTTTAATATTTTCATAACTAATAGGCTGACTACCTTCAGCTATACAGAATATCTCACCTCTGTGCATTTCCATCTCTTGCCTTCATTCCTTTCTCGAGCGTGCAGAGAGTGGGTCTGTCAGCAGTCTAGTTATGTTGCGTTGTGAAAACATGTTACTATTGATGCTCCCGAACAGATTTTTGTTGGTTTCCCATATTTAAGCACTTGATGGCATATTTTGCGCGGTGTATCACTTGTCACGCAGCGAGAGGCTGCATGCTCCTCAGTGGTCGACGCGTGAAGTGTAATAAGTGTTCTTTATAAGCCCAGATATTTCTATATGCAATCCTGTGTTGAAAGCAGAGTTTTGATGGTTGCTACTAAAAAGAGGATCCCAGCTGCTACTCTATTTATTTCTCTGCTGCTCCGCTATAAAACCAGACTGTGAAAGCAGCCTCCATTTGCTATTCCAGTGCATACAGATGACATATATATTTTTCCCCCTGCCCCGTTTCTGCCCATTTGATAATTTGGCTTTTCTAAATCGAAACAAATGTTGCATATTAATAAAGACAATATTACATTTGAGAATAGTCTGTTGGGTGAAAATATGATCACTTGAGAGAACTGTGTTTGCCACCTGAGTCCAGGAACAGAGCACAAGCTTTTTTTGTCAACAGCCCATTGTTGCAGCATGCAACCCATACAGGATATGTTTTGGTTTCTAAGGTTTGTAGAGGTTGACCGATTTATGATTTTTCAATGCCGATACCGATTATTGGAGAACCCAAAAAAAAGCCGATGTCGGCTTTAAAAAAAATCTAAATATTTGTAATAATAACAATTACAACAATACTTGAATGAACACTTTTATTTTAATATAATACATCAATAAAATCTATTTAGTCTCATAAATAATGAAATATGTTCAATTTGGTTTAAATAATGCAAAAACAAAGTGTTGGAGGAGAAAGTAAAAGTGCCATGTAAAAAGGCTAACGTTTAAGTTCCTTGCTCAGAACATGTGAAAGCTGGTGGTTCAATATTCCCAGTTCTTCAATATTCCCAGTTAATACGTTTTAGGTTGAAGTTAATATAGGAATTATGACGCGTCGACTATTTCTCCCTCTACCATTTATATTTAATATACCTTTGACTATTGGATGTTCTAGTAGGCACGTTAGTATTGCCAGCCTAATCTCAGGAGTTGATAGGCTTGAATTCATAAACAGCGCTGTGAAGCAAGCATTGCTAAGAGCTGCTGGCAAACGCAGTAAAGTTTGAATGAATGATTACGAGCCTGCTGCTGCCTACCACTGCTCAGACAGACTGCTCTATCAAATCATAGACTTAATTATAATATAATAAACACAGAAATACGAGCCTTTGATCATTAATATGGTCAAATCTGGAAAATTTCATTTTGAGAGAAGAAAAAAACGTTTATTCCATCAGTGAAATACTGATCTGTTGCGTATTTTATCGAGCGGGTGGCAACGCTAAGTCAAAATATTGCTGTTACATTGAAGGTTATGCAATGTTATGTCATAATTATGTAAAATTCTGGCGAATTAGTACACAGTTCGCAACTAGCCAGGCGGCCCAAACTGCTGCATATACCCTGACTCTGCTTGCACTGTGACTCTGCTTGCACTGAACGCAAGAGAAGTGACACAATTTCCCTAGTTAATATTGTCTGCTAACATGAATTTCTTTTAACTAAATATGCAGGTTTAAAAATACTTCTGTGTATTGATTTTAAGAAAGGCTTTGATGTTTATGATTAGGTACGATTGTGCTTTTTCCGCGAATGCGCTTTTTGTTAAATCATCACCCGTTTGGCGAAGTTGAAGTAGGCTGTGATTCAATGATGAATTAACAGGCACCGCATTGATTATATGCAACACAGGCCAAGCTAGTTAACAAAACATGGTTGGTGATATTACTAGGTTAACTAGTGATTATGAAGATTTTTTTTTTTTTTTTTTTTTTACAAGATCAGTTTAATGCTAGCTAGCAACTTACCTTGGCTCCTTGCAGCCACAAGGTCCTTTTGATGCTGCACTCGCGTAACAGGTAGTCAGCCTGCCGTAACAGGTGGTCAGCCCGCCACGCAATATCCTCGTGGATTGTAATGTCATCGGCCATAATCCGTTTCCAAAAAGGCCGATTACCGATTTATGAACTTGAAATCGGCCATGCCGATCGACCTCTAGTTTGTATCATTCACAGCTCAATCTAGCGAATAGTACCCGTTTTCAAATGATCACTTTTGTGGTCAACATAGGCACTTCATATGCGCACTCGCTCCGGGAATAGGGATAAATATCATCATGTTTCTTTAGACGTGCCTAAAATACGTGGATTAATTGTGAGGGACACTTATGTAGATTTCCAGCGGCTTGTGTGCATGGAGGCCTGGAGATGCTAAATGTGGTTTTATGTTAATGAATGGTCAATTACCATGAGACCGGCAGTCATTTTCGGGAAGATAACCGTCTGACACAATTTGGTGACCGCAGCAGCCCTAAGTGACCTACGATTGAATCACTCCTTGTTCATCTTTCAAATACCCACGTGGGTTTGAATGCTCCTGAAAACCAATCATTAGATGGGAGAGGTGGGACTAACAGTGCGTCAAGCGTCTCAAATGGAACCAAGTTCTGTTTTTACCGCGAGGCTACGTTGTTGATGCGCACGAGCGGTGTGGATGAAATGTTTGAATAACATTTGAGTACATTTTATTTTACAACGCTCGTGCGCGCAACGCGGCAGGGCTCGTTTGGGTGTAACCACGTCCACCTGTTACCTGCCTTCACTCGCTGTCTGTGTGGTTTGTCAGGCCGAGACGGACCGTGAGCGGTTCCTGAATGATCTGCGGCGAGACGTTCAGAAGCCCATGGGCTTCGATGCTGTCATGAGGGTCCGAACCAGCACAGGTAAGTGTCTTGCTCTCTCTCACTTGCTCTCTCTCGCTCACACTGTCTCACACACTCACAATTTTTCTATTTGGGGGGGCGGGGGGGGGTAGATCAGCTGTAACCTAACAACTATGGAAAAGGTTAAGGGGTCGGAATACTTTCTGAAGGCACTGTGTGTGTGTCCACAGTTTGTTTTCCTTTATGTTCCCCTAACCCTACAACCCTTCCCCTAATTGGAGTAAACTAATGGATAGCACTTAGGCTTCAACTACCAGCTTATCCATACTATATGATTATGAACACAATGTGACATTATTTTTTATTTTTTTAATCCTTCAACTACCCTCAACCCCTCCCATCGCTGAAGAACATCTCGTTTTGATTTCTATTTGCAATATATTTTTTACTGTGCTGTTTCATAAAAGTTCTGAACCTATATACATTTTACGGACCCAGTAGATTTTTACATTAGTTATCTTGTTTTTAGTCCCACCCTTCAACTCCTCCCATATATTTCTGAACACCATCCAGTTTTGATTTCTATTTGCCAAATATTTTTCAACTGTACTGTGATGTTTCACAAAAGTAAATTTAAAGAAACATTTTTGCTAGAAGTAATATTGATCGATTGACTATGACTTTTCAAATCACCCAGCAATGATATTTACAGAGAGAGCGCCATAGAAATGTTGCAATTCTTCAGCCATTTCTGAACCTGTGACCAAAAAGAAGCTACATATGGACAGTACCAAAACAAATGATCTAAGGATTCTCTTCGCAGCAAGATCTGCAGAGCTGGGAAGATTGTAATTCCCCATACATACATACGTACATACATACACACATACACACACACATACACACACACATACACACACACACACACACACACACACACACACACACACAGTGCCTTGCGAAAGTATTCGGCCCCCTTGAACTTTGCTACCTTTTGCCACATTTCAGGCTTTAAACATAAAGATATAAAACTGTATTTATTTGTGAAGAATCAACAACAAGTGGGACACAATCATGAAGTGGAACGACATTTATTGGATATTTCAAACTTTTTTAACAAATCAAAAACGGAAAAATTGGGAGTGCAAAATTATTCAGCCCCCTTAAGTTAATACTTTGTAGCGCCACCTTTCGCTGCGATTACAGCTGTAAGTCGCTTGGGGTATGTCTCTATCAGTTTTGCACATCGAGAGACTGAAATTTTTTCCCATTCCTCCTTGCAAAACAGCTTGAGCTCAGTGAGGTTGGATGGAGAGCATTTGTGAACAGCAGTTTTCAGTTCTTTCCACAGATTCTCGATTGGATTCAGGTCTGGACTTTGACTTGGCCATTCTAACACCTGGATATGTTTATTTTTGAACCATTCCATTGTAGATTTTGCTTTATGTTTTGGATTATTGTCTTGTTGGAAGACAAATCTCCGTCCCAGTCGCAGGTCTTTTGCAGACTCCATCAGGTTTTCTTCCAGAATGGTCCTGTATTTGGCTCCATCCATCTTCCCATCAAGTTTAACCATCTTCCCTGTCCCTGCTGAAGAAAAGCAGGCCCAAACCATGATGCTGCCACCACCATGTTTGACAGTGGGTATGGTGTGTTCAGGGTGATGAGCTGTGTTGCTTTTACGCCAAACATAACGTTTTGCATTGTTGCCAAAAAGTTCAATTTTGGTTTCATCTGACCAGAGCACCTTCTTCAACATGTTTGGTGTGTCTCCCAGGTGGCTTGTGGCAAACTTTAAATGACACTTTTTATGGATATTTTCAAGAAATGGCTTTCTTCTTGCCACTCTTCCATAAAGGACAGATTTGTGCAATATACGACTGATTGTTGTCCTATGGACAGAATCTCCCACCTCAGCTGTAGATCTCTGCAGTTCATCCAGAGTGATCATGGGCCTCTTGGCTGCATCTCTGATCAGTCTTCTCCTTGTATGAGCTGAAAGTTTAGAGGGACGGCCAGGTCTTGGTAGATTTGCAGTGGTCTGATACTCCTTCCATTTCAATATTATCGCTTGCACAGTGCTCCTTGGGATGTTTAAAGCTTGGGTAATCTTTTTGTATCCAAATCTGGCTTTAAACTTCTTCACAACAGTATCTCGGACCTGCCTGGTGTGTTCCTTGTTCTTCATGATGCTCTCTGCGCTTTTAACGGACCTCTGAGACTATCACAGTGCAGGTGCATTTATACGGAGACTTGATTACACACAGGTGTAATGTATTTATTATCATTAGTCATTTAGGTCAACATTGGATCATTCAGAGATCCTCACTGAACTTCTGGAGAGAGTTTGCTGCACTGAAAGTAAAGGGGCTGAATAATTTTGCACGCCCAATTTTTCAGTTTTTGATTTGTTAAAAAAGTTTGAAATATCCAATAAATGTCGTTCCACTTCATGATTGTGTCCCACTTGTTGTTGATTCTTCACAAAAAAATACAGTTTTAAATCTTTGTTTGAAGCCTGAAATGTGGCAAAAGGTAGCAAAGTTCAAGGGGGCCGAATACTTTCGCAAGGCACTGTATAACATTCTGTTGGTTGCAAGAATTTTGTTTAATTTAACTTGAAAAATGTCTGTTTTTTGAATCCGGTGTTTTGTGTATCAGCTCATAAACCATGTGTCATGGAATTGGTACGTCAAATCTCTACAACTATTATGCGATCTATATGGCACAGCTGTCCAATTTTTGGGTCCTTAAATGAAACTGGTATACTTTTATTTATTTTTAAACAATGTTGCTCTTTAATGCAGAGCCGACAGAAGTTCCTTATGTTTTTACCCTTTCCTCTTCCATTTTTGCAGTAATGCTGTAATTAGTTGGTAGTAATTTTGGATGGAGCAGACATTTCTATATATTTGTGTTAGCTGCATGTAATAACTCCACCAGTCCTATCTATGATATCATTTACAAAGATGATATCTTTTTGTAAAAATAAGTTGTTTTTTTTATTGTCAATTAGTATGTTTTGAGTTTAACCATAATATATCTATTATTTGGAGGACTAAACTGAAAATAGCTGTATTGGCGATTATTTCATTTTCAAATAACCGAATGTGAGAGGTTGTAATCTGAATAAAGGTGAGAAAGGCCATTCTTGAACAAGGGGTTAGACATTGTTACTAATCTGCTAGATAACCGGTTTGGTTTAAGTATACCTTCTGTATGACTGACACCTTTAGTGAGAGGTCTAATATTTAAGCATTTCTGCCCTCTGAATTCATATTCATTATATTAATGGTCCAGTTGTAATTGTATATATCTTGCCGTTCTAAATAAAATTGAATTTCTTTTTTTTTAGTGATCCAATATATAATATAGTATACTGTCATAATTTGGTTATAACCCAGAGGTTAGAAACAGTATCACGATGTTGTGGAGGGATCCAAATTGTGGATTTAAAAGAGAACATGAATCATCAGCGTACAGCGTACAATGACACTTTTTTTGTTTTTAATAGCTAACATTTCGATGGCCATAATAAATAGTTATGCCGACTAGTGGAAAACCTTGCACTACTCTTCTTGACAGTTTAATACGTCCTGGAAGTAGCCATTATTTACTATTTTACACCTAGGCTAACTATACATAACTTTAACCCTTTTGTATGAGTTTCTCCAAAACTTAAATATACCAGGCATTTATATATAAATTCCAGTCGTAGTTTATCAAAAGCCTTTTCAAAGTCCCCTATGAATACCAGGCCTGGTTTCCCAGATTTTTCATAATGTCCTATTGTTTCCAGTACTTGTATTGTATTATATTATCTCCAATGTATCATCCATGTAAAAAAAAAAAACTGTCTGATTAGAATAAATAATATCCGACAATACCCTTTTTAAATTTTATGCGTTTTGCCAGATTTTTTTGCATCACAGCTAGGGATGTGGCGGTTACAATTCCATCCGCCGTGAAGTGTCTAGCAAGTAACTGTTGGTGTCAAGGTAATTGACTGTTAATTAACACACTTATCATCTCCTGCCTTCCACGCACAGCCTACAAGCCACTCATGCAGACCTTTTGGAACATCTACATTTAAAAAGTGTAATAAATCCATGTAATATAAGCCTACATCACAATATATCCAGTTTTTATTACAGACAGGTCTAAGGAAGCATGATATGAAGAAAATGTAGTCTATTTCAGAAGAACATAGTAGCATACTCTGAATTGTTAGGCACTGATCTGGTTATATCATATGGCTGTGGACTACACTAGTTCATTTAGCAGACAATATTTGGTTAGAATTCTGTGGCTTTCTTTTATAGTAGGAAGGATGCAGTTGAACAAAGCTGAGTAACATAGAAAGGATATTTTCTCCAAACGTTGTGGAGTGCGCACATGCGGCTATTCTGTGTTGAGCGTTAACAAATAAATAGTTATTTGTATTTGCTTAATTTAGTTCATGTAGCTCTGCTTTGTTTTTTTGCACCGGCTGTACACACATCAGTCAATCATTCACAATTAGACAAGCAGTTGATAATGCCTCGAATTTCACGGCGGCATCCCCTTTGTGGCTGCAATGCACCCTAAAAAAAATCCATACCTTTTGCGTTGTGCCCTTCTCAATGCGCTCCGAATCACCTCTCACTCATATGGTTATCCGTCACGTGATCGGGTCTTTCTCACAGGCTACAAGTGAAGACCGACACATCAGGGACGCAACTGCACGCTTCCTTATCCAATTCCGAGGTGCATATTGAAGATATTGGAAGAACTGTCCACATTTTCTTTTTTTTAGACAACCTGATGAGTAGGCCTAACGAACAGCATGTCAATCTACTGTCCCCCATAGTACAAAAGTCGTTATTCTATGCGAGAAATAAAAATTTCAAACATAGTCTGGAACCGTTGTGGGTTGCAATAGAGCCCAAATTAATACAACCACTAGAATCAACTTTTGTAATGCAATGTGGCTGATGCTACAGATCAGAACATTTAGCTTAAAATGTTGATAAACTATTAGGCTATTTCTTCACATTATAAGCACAGCAATGCACACGTGGTAGTAGGCTATAACCCATTATCTAAAGTGACTGCAAATGCAATTATCCATGTGATGCTTTTATTATAAAGGGGGAAAAATGCATGTCGTCTATGCACTTAAATAGCAAATGGAAGAAGCTTTTCCAATTGTTCATTTTCATGCCAGACAGATAAGCTATACTCCTGTTGTAAAAGAAGCAATGTGCTTATTATTAGGAAAGTGTGTGTGTGTGTAGGCCCACACATTAGTAGGCCTAGCCTATAGAAAACTGATGGGATCCTCAATCTGTTTTCTCTCACAATTGCATATCAGCTCTTGGGCTCTCAGTAAGTGTTTGATTAGATTTTGCATTGATGTCAGTGATCAAATCAAATTTTATTTGTCACATACACATGGTTAGCAGATGTTAATGCGAATGTAGCGAAATGCTTGTGCTTCTAGTTCCGACAATGCAGTAATAACCAACAAGTAATCTAACTAACAATTCCTAAACTACTGTCTTATACACACAAGTGTAAGGGGATAAAGTATATGTACATAAAGATATTTGAATGAGTGATGGTACAGAGCAGCATAGGCAAGATACAGTAGATGGTATCGAGTACAGTATATACATATGAGATGAGTATGTAAACAAAGTGGCATAGTTAGTGGCTAGTGATACATGTATTACATAAAGATGCAGTAGATGATATAGAGTACAGTATATACGTATACATATGCGATGAATAATGTAGGGTAAGTAACATTATATTAGGTAGCATTGTTTAAAGTGGCTAGTGATATATTTACATTTCCCATCAATTCCCATTTATTAAAGTGGCTGGAGTTGAGTCAGTGTGTTGGCAGCAGCCACTCAATGTTAGTGGTGGCTGTTTAACAGTCTGATGGCCTTGAGATAGAAGCTGTTTTTCAGTCTCTCGGTCCCAGCTTTGATGCACCTGTACTGACCTCGCCTTCTGGATGATAGCGGGGTGAACAGGCAGTGGCTCGGGTGGTTGTTGTCCTTGATGATCTTTATGGCCTTCCTGTAACATTGGATGGTGTAGGTGTCCTGGAGGGCAGGTAGTTTGCCCCCGGTGATGCGTTGTGCAGACATCACTACCCTCTGGAGAGCCTTACGGTTGTGGGCGGAGCAGTTGCCGTACCAGGCGGTGATACAGCCCGCCAGGATGCTCTCGATTGTGCATCTGTAGAAGTTTGAGTGCTTTTGGTGACAAGCCAAATTTCTTCAGCCTCCTGAGTTTGAAGAGGCGCTGCTGCGCCTTCACAATGCTGTCTGTGTGGGTGGACCAATTCAGTTTGTCTGTGATGTGTATGCCAAGGAACTTAAAACTTACTACCCTCTCCACTACTGTTCCATCAATGTGGATAGGGGGGTGTTCCCTCTGCTGTTTCCTGAAGTCCACAATAATCTCATTAGTTTTGTTGACGTTGAGTGTGAGGTTATTTTCCTAACACCACACTCCGAGGGCCCTCACCTCCTCCCTGTAGGCCGTCTCGTCGTTGTTGGTTATCAAGCCTACCACTGTTGTGTCGTCCGCAAACTTGTTGATTGAGTTGGAGGCGTGTGTGGCCACGCAGTCGTGGGTGAACAGGGAGTACAGGAGAGGGCTCAGAACGCACCCTTGTGGGGCCCCAGTGTTGAGGATCAGCGGGGTGGAGATGTTGTTGCCTACCCTCACCACCTGGGGGCGGCCCGTCAGGAATTCCAGTACCCAGTTTTACAGGGCGGGGTCGAGACCCAGGGTCTCGAGTTTGATGACGAGCTTGGAGGGTACTGTGGTGTTAAATGCTGAGCTGGAGTCGATGAACAGCATTCTCACATAGGTATTCCTCTTGTCCAGATGGTTTAGGGCAGTGTGGTTGAGATTGCATCGTCTGTGGACCTCTTTGGGCGGTAAGCAAATTGGAGTGGGTCTAGGGTGTCAGGTAGGGTGGAGGTGATATGGTCCTTGACTAGTCTCTCAAAGCACTTCATGATGACGGAAGTGAGTGCTACGGGGCGGTAGTCGTTTAGCTCAGTTACCTTAGCTTTCTTGGGAACAGGAACGATGGTGGCCCTCTTGAAGCATGTGGGAACAGCAGACTGGGATAGGGATTGATTGAATATGTCCGTAAACACACCAGCCAGCTGGTCTGCGCATGCTCTGATGGTGCGGCTGGGGATGCTGTCTGGGCCTGCAGCCTTGCGAGGGTTAACACGTTTAAATGTTTTACTCACCTCGGCTGCAGTGAAGGAGAGTCCACATGTTTTCGTTGCGGGCCGTGTCAGTGGCACTGTATTGTCTTCAAAGCGGGCAAAAAAAGTTATTTAGTCTGCCTGGGAGCAAGACATCCTGGTCCGTGATGTTTTCTTTTTGTAATCCGTGATTGACTGTAGACCCTACCACATACCTCTTGTGTCTGAGCCGTTGAATTGAGATTCTACTTTGTCTCTATACTGACGCTTAGCTTGTTTGATTGCCTTGCGGAGGGAATAGCTACACTGTTTGTATTCGGTCATGTTTCCGGTCACCTTGCCCTGATTAAAAGCAGTGGTTCGCGCTTTCAGTTTCACGCGAATTGCTGCCATCAATCCACGGTTTCTGGTTTTGGAATGTTTTAATCGTTGCTATGGGAACGACATCTTCAACGCACGTTCTAATGAACTCGCACACCGAATCAGAGTATTTTTCAATGTTGTCTGACGCAATACGAAACATATCCCAGTCCACGTGAAGGAAGCAGTCTTGGAGTGTGGAATCAGATTGGTCGGACCAGCGTTGGACAGACCTCAGCGTGGGAGCTTCTTGTTTTAGTTTCTGTCTGTAGGCAGGGATCAACAAAATGGAGTCGTGGTCAGCTTTTCCGAAAGGAGGGCGGGGCAGGGCCTTATATGCGTCGCGGAAGTTAGAATAGCAATGATCCAAGGTTTTGCCAGCCCTGGTTGCGCCATCGATATGCTGATACAATTTAGGGAGTCTTGTTTTCAGAAGGGCAATGGAGCGCTAGCTTGTTTTGGTAGGCTACTAATGACCAGCATCGGCGCTTGGAGGAGCCTAATTATCGTGACTAAACGGTCACATGGAATTTGACTACCTTCACGACTCGTGACCGGCGGTATTACGGTCACCATAACAGCCCTAGTCACAACACTGAAGTGAAAGGGGCCTCCAAGTCTTCCTGTCTCAGTAATAATGAAATCAGACCTTGTTGAGTGTCTGATAACCACTCCAATAAAAATAGTAGATTAAAACATGCTTACAACGGTCCCCTGTGTACATCAACAAAGGATTGGTACACCTCCACTGGTATGCCATCCAGCCCCAGACTTAAAGGCTTTAATTGCATCAAGAAGTTCCTCCTCTGTAATTTGGCCTTCGCATGAGTCTTTCCGTACATTTTTACATTCTTAATAGAAGAAGCAAAATCGATACAGTTGAACTTTGTTTAGTGGAGATGGAGGAGACTGAGAAGAACCATATGCTTCAAGTACTTTGCTTCCTCTTTCAAAATATTCAAAGTTTCATGAAATACTTTTTGGTGCCATTTCTATGACGAGGATAACTCATTCTGTGTCTCTCTGGAACCATATGTATTTTTCCGTCTGTCTGTGGACTCACACTTCACCTAGTGGTGTTTATTCACTTCCGTCGTAACGTCCTCTCCTCCTCCAGGTATCAGAGCGACCGATTTCTTCGGCTCGTTCTTCATGAGCAACACGACAGACGTGGAGCTGGCAGGCCTGGACTGTGACAAGACTGTCACCGTGGAATTCCGCCACGATGACAAGCTCAGCGAGGACACCGGCGCGCTCATGCAGTGCGCGGTGTTGTACACCAGCTGTAGTGGTCAGCGGCGTCTGAGGGTCCACAACATGGCGGTCAACTGCTGCTCCCAGCTCGCCGACCTCTACCGGAACTGCGAGACGGACACAATCATCAACTTCTTCTCCAAGTACGGTCAGTATCACACGCTCTGTCGATACAGCCGTGAAATTGTGTAGTGTGTTTCGAGGTTGTTACTAAGAGAAAGAATGTATAAAGATCAGCAGGGGTCCAATCACCGAACACCTACTTTAGGTGTGAGATGCTGTAGATTTGATTGACACCAGTAGGATTCAAACCAACTTACGGTCTTTACTTACGGTCCGGAAATGGAAACCAATGGTCCTTTTCTCTGTGTCTGTGTGTAGCGTACCGTAGCATATTGAACACCCCCACCAAGACAGTGAGAGACACCATGGTGAACCAGTGTGCCCAGATTCTGGCCTGCTACCGCAAGAACTGTGCCAGCCCCTCGTCTGCCGGACAGGTCGGTCACTCCCCCCCACACACACACACAATTGGACAAGTCAGTGACACACACCCCATACACACACATTCCCCCCGACACCATTCAGACACTGTCACATACTTACACAAACACTATACATTCACCCCATTACCACCCACACACTGCAGTCAGTCTCTCACACAAATCAACGCCCCCAAAATGTACACACTCAATCACTTTCCCTCTCTCCTTTTGTAGCTGATCCTACCAGAGTGTATGAAGCTGCTGCCGGTCTATCTGAACTGTGTGTTGAAGAGTGACGTGCTGCAGCCGGGAGCTGACATCTCATTGGACGACAGAGCCTACCTGAGACAGCTGCTCAGCTGTATGGACGTATCAGAGAGCCACATCTTCTTCTATCCCCGCCTACTGCCCCTGGTGAGAGGCCCTGCTCTCCAACTCGCTCTCTTTCTGTCTCTCGAATTCACTTCACTCATTTGGCATGACAAGGCACCATCTTACTTTGCTGAAGCAAACATGTAAGAACATATTACATCAATGTGAAATCAGTTTGTTAAATCGTGTGTTAATCAAGTACCTTTCCATCTCAGGTGAAGTTGGATGGAGGGTCGTTGCCAATGGCAGTGCGTAACTCAGAGGAGCGCCTGTCGAAGGGCGGAGTCTACCTCCTGGAGACAGGGCTCCACCTCTTCTTGTGGGTGGGAGCCAATGCTCAGCAGGAGCTGCTTAGCAACATCTTTGGAACGCCCACCTTCAGCCAGATAGACCCCAACATGGTGAGACACACACAGACTCAGACTTCAAATCATTGTCTTGATTTGAAGTGTGTGGGTGTGTTGCTATCTCCTAAATGTGTGTGTTGTGTTCCAGACGAGTCTGCCGGAGCTGGACAACCCGTTCTCCCAGAGACTCCGAGAGATCATCGACTCCTTCAGGTCACAACGGTCACGATACATGAAGGTCAAACTCCACTACCTCTCTTTCTCTCTCTCTCTCTCTCTTCTTTCTTTCCATCTCAATTTCTGTTTTGTCAGGGAACAATACTGCGACCAAAACAGTCACGTTGCAACCGTTTGACTTGGCAGTGCAACACACATTTTTAATTGGCACGCGTTACACCTTTTGTGAGACTAACTACCACATGGACACACTTCATGCGTAGTGCCCTCCAAGCTCAGGGTCCTGGGACTGACCACCTCCCTCTGCAACTGGATCCTGTACTTCCTTACGGGTCTCCCCCAGGTGGTGAGGGTAGGCAACAACACATCTGAAATGTATTTATAAATCCCTTCTCCACATCAGCAGTTGTCACAATTAAGTGCTTGAAAAAGTCCTAAAGTCCTTGAATTTGACTTGCCAATGTCTGTATGAACCCTGTATAGGCTACTTGCCCATGGCCCGCAAATGAAAAATAAAATCACAGGCTATTGAAATGATGCACACATCATTCTCTTTCCTGTAAGATCTTTAAAAATCTATTCTGGCCAGTAACTTTGTTGGCACTGGCCCGGGTGTGTCACTAGTAAATTTGAATGAATGTTGAGCCCTGCGTGTGCGAGTGGGGCCTATGTCTACTACATTGTGAAGCCGTTAGCGATGCTAATGATAGCCTGACCGTTTTCGGGTAGATGGAAAAAGCACTTAAAAGGTAACGACCAAGTAGCCTATGCATCCCCGGCAGATTCAGGATTATTTGCATCATCCAGTGACCGTTTGTTTTGACATCACCACAAGTCCCCTACAGAAACATCACTGAATTAAAGGGTAACTACACTGAAATGGCTATTTTCCCCAGACCTAAAGAATTGTCCCCTGATGTGGTTTAAGCATTGCTGTGGACTTAGAACGTCCAATTTGTATTATTTTTTTTCTATTAAAGTGAGATTTGAAAGTGAAAACATGAAGCTTCAAGAGGACTACCAGTCCTCCCTAGTTTAATTATTTTTTTCGAAGTATTGTTTTTTTTTTTTTTTTCTGACCTCTAGAGGCTTTTGCAGAAAAGAACACATGGCAATAACACAATACATTTGGCACTTTATTTTACGCCTCTCTTTGCTGTTACAGTAAATCTATCCAAATCAATGTAAGAACACAGGTTAAAAGATGATGGCCAGGTTCTGGAAGGAATGCAGGCACATTATGGGCGACAGGCTCATTGTCATCAATCGTCATTATCGACTAAATCATGTGCTTCTGCATTGCTTGCTCTTTGGGGTTTTAGACTGGGTTTCTGTATAAGCACTTTGTGACATCTGCTGCTGTAAAAAGGGCTTTATAAATGAATTTGATGTGCGTGTGCCACAGACTAGAAAAAGTGGAGATCCCTGGATGTAGTACAGAAGCATAAGGTGTGTGTGTGTTAACATCTCTCTCTCTCTCCACACGTGTCTGAAGTTGATGGTGGTGAAGCAGGAGGACAAGGCGGAGCTAATCTTTAAGCACTTCCTGTGTGAGGACAAGAGCACCAACGGAGGAGCTTCCTATGTCGACTTCCTGTGTCACATGCACAAGGAGATCCGCCAGCTACTCAGCTAGGGCCCTGATTTCTGACCCTTCAAACCTGACCCCGGCACCTCACCCCCCCGATGCGCTTTATCTTTTATTTACCGAATAAACTTAACCCCTCCCCTCTGTCAGCGAGAGGCCAGAGACGTATACACAGCCTCGTTGCAGATTCCGTGTGTTTGTCCTCATACGACTCTACTCTTCCAAACGTCAGGCTCTAAAACAGCTGGAGCTGATCCACTGGCCAATGGAAGTGTGTGTGTGTATTTTGTGAGTGTGTTTGTGAGGGAGAGAGTTGCTGTTGATTGTAGTAGGTGTTCTGTCTAACACTAGCACTGAAAGGCTGTTGTGGGTGTACCGGCCGCTGGTAGAAACTTTTTGTATGATTCAGACCCAGTAGAGCTGAAGATGACAAACTATACATGACATGAAATAAATGTGTTTTTTTTCCATCTCTAGAATTATTTTTCTATTTGTCTTATTCTCTCCCTCAGACATGGCCTCGTGTGTGTGTGTGTGTGTGTGTGTGTGTGTGTGCGCGCTGACTTACAAACACTACTGAGGCAATAGGAGAGCAGGAGGAGTATATAGAGATGTGATTGAGGTTTAACTCCCAATAAAAGTCTATGCATCTAATCATCCAGAGGCGCGGGGTTTGAAAGTTCAACCAGCGTGGGGGTCCCACTATGACTCACACAGTATAGACTGTTTGGTTGAGGTGTGTGTGTGTCATGTTGTTTTACTAACACGTGTATCAGCTTGACACCATTCTCCGACATGATGCCTGTTTGTCTTCCTGTCTGTGAAGGGAGGAGTAACTGGCTGCGCTTCTCAAAATTGAGGTCAGTCCGAGAAAGTGTGAGAATAATGTTGGGCATAGTCATGTTCCGTAGGCACGAAAACAGGTGATAACTATTTGAAACGGGGGTGGGGGGGTTACTCTTGTTTTTGGTTTCCGTAGCAGAATGTTTTTGCTACGTGTTTTTGCTGAACATGACCCTGTGCTCTACACACAGCTGTGTCTGAGTTGTCCCACACTGCGGACGGTCTGCTATAGAACCTTGGTTCGTTTACACATATAACCTACGTCTATAACCTGTACAGAATTAAATCCTCCGGTTTTTAAACACCTGTGTCAAATGCTGTGGTTTGTCAGTCCGTCGCCGCCGCTCACACAAAAGCAGTCCTGCTTCTGGAGGCAGGTCCTGGTGGATGTGGGGGGTTCTGGAGGCAGGTCCTGGTGAATTTCTCTAAAGGAAAAGAGGGATCCGTCTATACATCCTGACTTTTGCATTTGTTTTCGTTCTCGTGTCTTAACACAAGTGTCGGTGGTGTGCTGCCCTCTTCTCTGACCATCTCTCTGAATGGACCTTCTTTCTGACTATTCTGACCGTTTTTCCTTTTCTCTGTGTTTTTGTCATTGCCTCCTGGACTGTTAATAAAGTTATTGAATCGCCATGCTTCTCCCATCCCTGCTCTCATTGGCTTGTTGGTACTATGGTTACAGTAAGGGACTTTCTGCCCAAAAGTAGTGCACCATATACAGTTGCAGCCAAATACATTGACACTCTTGAGCTTTTCTTAAATAATTCCCTATTCTAAAATGTTGGTTTTCATACCTCATTGGATGAACCATTTAAAAAAAATGTTTTGTCTACTTAAGTTATTGGCAACCCGGAGATGGTATTTGCTTGCACAGCCTTTGGCCAAGAACTGCAGACAAACATTTCTTGTAACATCAATGAGCTTGATTGCGCCTTTGTTCCACTCTTCAGCTGCAAAATGTTGCTGGAGGGATGTCCTGTGTCCAAAGACCCATGTTTTTGGACACAGGGTTGAACATTGGACTCAACACCAGATATTCTGCTGGTTTCAAGATGCCTTTGCTCACGTTTTAAGGCCCCCAGTACCAGAGGCAGAAAATCAACCCCACAGTATTACCAAACCACCCCCATGTTTGATTGTGGAGAGGGTGTATTATTTTTATTGAATGCATCATTTGGTCATTGTAAACACTGCTCTGATTTGTGTTGTCAAAGAACTCTAATGTTGTTTCATTGGTACAGAACATTTTCCACAGGCTTTAGATTTGTTTTGGTGGGATTTTGAGAAGTTCAGCAGGAGGAGCTTCCTGTCTACCAACGATCACATTAAACAAACATTCAAGAAAATAACACCCTCCCTACATTCAAACATAGGGAAGGTTTGATAATGTTGAGTTTCTTTGCTGTCTCTGGTACTGGGGGGCCTTGAACATACGGAAGACATCATGAAAACAGATTACCAAGGTGTTTTGGGGGTGAAATGTTCAGCCCAGTGTCCAAAAACGGGATCTGTTGGAGGATGGAGTGGCCAGTGAAGAGTCCAGATCTAAATCGCATCTATGGGGAGAGCTGGAAAAAGCAGTTGGTGTTGGACACCCCGCAAACGTTCAAGAATTAGAGCAGTTTGCTGCTGAAGACTGGGACAAATTGCTTGTAGAAAGGTGCAGCAAATCATTTGCAGTTATCTTTGCCAAAAGCTGTGCAACCAAGTACTAGCTACAGTGGAGCCAATTACATTTTTAATTTAGAAAAGAAAGTCTAAGTAAAATGGTTCTGTAAAGTTGCTTTTTTCCAATTTCAAGTTATTTGAAAATAAATAATTCCCTATTTTAGAAAAGTGTCACTCCGTAAGCTCAAAGTATTGAGACCGTGAACATTTTTGTTTTGGCTTTGTACTCCAGCACTTGGGATTTGAAATGATACAATGACTGAGGTTAATGTACAGACTGACAGCTTTCATTTCCATCCATATCTGGTGAATCTTTTAGAAATTACAACACTTTTGTACGTAGTCCCCCCTATATTTTAGGGGATCAAAAGAAATGGACAAATTCACGTGTGTATTAGAGTAGACAAAATGTTACTATTTGGTCCCTTATTTTCCAAGCATGCAATGGTTACATCAAGCTTGTGACGCATTTGTTGGATGCATTTGCTGTTTGTTTTGGTTGTGTTTCAGATTATTTTTGTATCCAATAGAAATGAATGGGAAATAATGTTTTGTCATTTTGGATTCCATATGTGTTATCATAGTTTTGATGTCTTCACTATTATTCTGCAATGTAGAAATTAGTGAAAAAAACTTTTAAAAAACTTGAAAAGAACAAAAGGTGGATACCTAGTCAGTTGTCCAACTGAATGTATTCAACTGAAATGTGTCTTCCGCATTTAAACCAACCCCTCTGAATGAGTAGGTGTGTCCGAACTTTTGAATGATACTCTACATATAAGTGAATTTGTCTCAATACCTTTGCTCTCCTAAAATAGGGGGGACCATGTACAAAAAGTGCCGTCAATTCAAAACGGTTCACCCGATATGGATGAGAATACCCTAAAATGAAATCTGACAGTCTGAGCTTTAGCCATGTATTCGTTGTATCATATCCAAAGTGCTGGAGTACAGAGCCAAAACAACCTAAAATGAGTCACTGTCCCAGTACATTTTTGAGCTCGCTGCATTTGGCCGCAACTGTATAAGGGATCCTAGTAGGTAACAGATGGGTGAAAGGTCAGGCAGAGCACTGCTACTAAAGCCAACACTAGTCCAGGATCAGGTGGAGCTAATAAACAATTGCAGAAAAATAGTAAAAATAGAATAGTGCTTGTTTAAAAGTATGCACTTTAATCCGATTACCATTAATTTATCATCACATTATCAGTCAGGTCTAGAGTGGTTCAAAGCACATATGTGAATATAGGTTTAGGGGTTATGCTATCTTTGTCATCTGCTGTATGTTACACACAAATGTGTGTGATCTCCCTGAAGTCTCAGGTGTTCCTCCAGGGAGGCTACTCTACCTGACACGGGGACACTGACGAGTCCACCCAGCCTTGCCGAAACCCTGGATAGAATGGCTCTGTGGATGTGGAGTGGAACATGTGCAGGTGGGTCAGTGTGTTAGAGGAGACACTGTAGAAGGACAGAGTGCCAGCCGGCCAGTCTAGATACACACCTACTCTGTTAGAGAGGAGGGGGGGGGGGGTCATGGCAGTGCTCTTGTCATTGTGCCATGTAGTGTAACTGTCATTAGAGCAGTTCAGACTCCAGGACACAGCGTTTCATCCAAAACCAGCAGTCATGTCCCTCTCCTGATCCCACTCCACTCTGTCTCCCAATAGCAGCGCCCAGTCAGACCCTCTCTACACAGCAGCTTCCTCCAGCAGTCAAATCTCTCTGGGTGATCAGGAAACGGCTGCTCTCTTTCCCTCGCATCACCTTCCTGTTCTCCGCAGACAGCGAGGGCTCTCTGTGTGCTGTGTTTGGGTCCAGTCTGAGGTCACAGGTATCTGGGAGGGGGAAAAAATTAAACTCAGTAGAATATCACACCCATACTGTACATGCATCTCTGTGGTCCTGGTCTGACCCTGAACTCAGCGCAGTACGCCACACTGTCGGAGAGAGAGGCAGTAAAACAGAGCTGGGATTCACACAGTCTCACTCAATCCCAAACCGAGTTAATGTCTTTTTTTTCACATTCATTATTTCCTAAGTTTCCTCAGTTTACAGTGTGTATCTTCCAGTACAGCAGAGAGAAGCTTCACTCCTGAGTCTCCTGGGTGATTGTAGCTCAGGTCCCACTCTCTCATGTGTGAGGGGTTGGAATTTAGAAGGGAGGACATAAAACCACATCCTACCACTGTGAAAGTACAAAGTGAAAACCTAGAAACAAAAAGAGAAAAACGATAAACATTTTAGCTGCCTCTAAAAGTGGTGATAAGCAAATATTACATTTATATACTTGTTTTCTACCAGTATAACCAGAGTGTTTATAAAACACTCACCTTACTATCACCAGTTTACTGTCTGGGCTGCCCAGTGTTTACAGTTTACAGTCTGGACTGCCCAGTGTTTACAGTTTACAGTCTGGACTGCCCCCTGTTTACAGTTTACAGTCTGGACTGCCCAGTGTTTACAGTTTACAGTCTGGACTGCCCCCTGTTTACAGTTTACAGTCTGGACTGCCCAGTGTTTACAGTTTACAGTCTGGACTGCCCCCTGTTTACAGTTTACAGTCTGGACTGCCCAGTGTTTACAGTTTACAGTCTGGACTGCCCAGTGTTTACAGTTTACAGTCTGGACTGCCCCCTGTTTACAGTTTACAGTCTGGACTGCCCAGTTTTTACAGTTTACTGTCTTGGCTGCCCAGTGTTTACAGTTTACTGTCTTGGCTGCCCAGTGTTTACAGTTTACTGTCTTGGCTGCCCAGTGTTTACAGTTTACTGTCTGGACTGCCCAGTGTTTACAGTGCCCAGTGTTTACAGTGCCCAGTGTTTACAGTGCCCAGTGTTTACAGTGCCCAGTGTTTACAGTTTACTGTCTGGACTGCCCAGTGTTTACAGTTGACTGTCTGGACTGCCCAGTGTTTACAGTTTACTATCTGGACTGCCCAGTGTTTACAGTTTACTGTCTGGACTGCCCAGTGTTTATAGTTTACAGTCTGGACTTCCCAGTGTTTACAGTCTGGACTGCCCACTGTTTACAGTTTACAGTCTGGACTGCCTACTGTTTACAGTTTACAGTCTGGACTGCCCACTGTTTACAGTTTACTGTCTGGACTGCCCAGTGTTTACAGTTTACTGTCTGGACTGCCCAGTGTTTACAGTTTACTGTCTGGACTGCCCAGTGTTTATAGTTTACAGTCTGGACTGCCCTGTTTTTACAGTTTACTGTCTGGACTGCCCAGTGTTTACAGTATACAGTCTGGACTGCCCAGTGTTTACAGTTTACTGTCTGGACTGCCCAGTGTTTACAGTTTACAGTGTGGACTTGCCAGTCCAGAAGAGAGCAGATTCACTCCTGAATCCTACAGGTCATTGTCACTCATGTCCAGCTCTCTCTGGTGTGAGGAGTTTGTACTAAGAGCTGAGGCCAATGCTTCACAGCATCTCTCTGTGAGTTTGCGTCGATTCAGCCTAAGAAACATAATGGATAAACTCAACTCTTAACCTGACTAAACTGAAAGAGTGAGAAGAGTGTGTGCAGTGTCTGTTGATGTGATCTGAGGTATTGTTGTTGATTTTGTACTCACATGGCTGTTCTGGAGGCTTTGATTACCGGCAGCAGCCTAAGAAGACCCTCCTCTGATCTGGAGTTTTTATTTAGGTCAAACTCACCCAGCTCCTCTTCTGAAGTCAGCAACACAAAAACCAGTGCTGACCACTATGCAGGTGACAGTTAGGCTCTAGATAGACTTCCTGAGCTCTGGTGGCTTTGGATCTCCTCCACTAGAGAATGGTCATGTAGTTCATTCAGACAGTGGAATAGATCGATGCATCTTTCTGGAGAGGGATTCTCATTTGAAATGATATTTGATGGGCTTGACTGTTTTCCTTGTTGGTCTGTGATCTGCTTATCCTCTGAGTTAGCAAGTCTCATAGGAGAACCTGATTGGACTCCAGTGAGAGAGGCCCAGAAGGAAGCTGAGGAAAGGGTCCAGGTGTCCACTCACTCTGTATGGCCTTTTCCACTGCTGCTTTGTAAAAGCTGGTTGAAGATGAATCTCTGACTGGAAAATGTTTTTTTTTAAAAAGGATTGCTCTTTGGCTAATAGATTCACATGATCACTGAATAATGTGAGAAACACATACCGAGCAACCATAAACTCCTGAGTACTGAGATGAACAAAGCAGAAAACCTTTCCCTGGCACAGGGTCGGTTCCTCACTGAAGATCTCAGTACTCACTCCTGAGTACGCAGACGCCTCCCTGACGGTTATGCCACACTCTTTCACGTCTTCCTCATAGAAGATCAGGTTGCCTTTCTCCAGCTGTTGGAAAGCTGGAGTTTTTCACAGGGACTCAATGCTTTTTCTCATTGAGTTCAGGGCCAAGGTTTCCTCTTCTGTGAAGCATATGACTCATGTCTTTCTCTTGAAATACCAGGAAATGTGAGTACATCTGTGTCAGTGTCTTGGGCGTCTCTCCACTCTCTGCTTTTACCAGCTTGTTCTCCAGAACGGTGGCTGCGATCCAACAGAGTACAGGTATGTGGCACATAGAGGCTTCTTGATGTCTTTATGTGTGTGATAATTCTACTGACTAGGTTCTCATCACTGATTTCTCTTCCTGAAGTACTCCCCCTTTTGTGGGTCATTGAACCCTCTTACCTCTGTCATCTGGTCAACACACTCAGGGAGGGATCTGATTGTCTGCTGCAAGTCGGGAGGTTATGCAAAGTTGAGCAGAGGGAAGCAGAGGTTTGTTAGAATCGAGTCAACCTCAGTGGACGTACTGCTCTCAAACAATACGTCATTGTTGTGGAAGTCTAGAGGAAGTCGACACTCATCCAGACCACCGAAACACAAATAAAACATGATACTTCTTGTAGTTTGATATCTCTGATTGTTTTGTTTCCTTAAGAATCAGTAGAGAAGCTCATCAAATTCAGCTGTCGAAAAGAAAGAGGAAATATCAACTGTAGATCTTGATTGGCTTTTCCTTCAGCTCAGTCCAGAATGAACTTCTGCACTGAGACGTTGTTCCCGATGCCAGCAACTCCCTTTTGTCAGAACAGTTCTGATAGGTTGATCCTGTCCAGGTGAATGGTTGAAAGATGTCATTGCATTGGATTGGTGTTTCTGGTGTTGCTGGTCTCCTGGATGCTGTCTCAATCTGTCTCACCTCATGTTCATTATTGAGCTTTGTACGTCTGTGTAGACCATGACGTAGTAGAATCAGAATTAGTTAGGTAACATTGATAAATAAGATGTTTTATTTACATAAATACTTATGTGAGATATTTGTCATTAGAATGTCTTCTTTTGGATAATACTGTTGGCAGTTGCATTTTCCTCTTTCTTCTCCAGGGAAAAGTCACTTGGGGCCCAGAGAGGGGAGAGGTCAGGCTTGTCTTTTATCTGTCTGGTAATATGCAGAATATCAGAAAGGGAGAAGTCAGAATTGAACAGTGTCTTCCAACGTATCAGTTAAACCATGTGAAGGGCTCCACAATGTCTGTGTGCCAGTCACTCCCCTCTGAGTTTATCCAGGAGGGGGTGCATATGAGATGGGAGTATCTAGAATTGACAATTGATATATGCCATTGGATGAGGTAATGTTTTGGTACTAAGAAGTACCAGGAACGAGATTACAATCTCGGTTTAGGAGACCAAACTGAACAATAATTTATAGCTAATGCTATCTGGCTATGGGGATACTCCTCTTTCAAGTAAAAGGCACTTTGTGAATTTCCTAAGATCTGTGGGGGGGTGGATCTTTGCTATAAAAGATCTCAGTTGCCATTTTGTAAGCACTCTTAGAGAATTCATTTATAGACACTGAATTGATCTGAGAGTCACGGGGCTATGGTGAAGCTCATTTAATTCAAATATGAAGTTTATGTATAACTCTGACTGCTGTGTGGTTTGTAACTCTCCTTATTTAGTAATACAGGAAATTTCCACGACCACCAGTGGCGATTTGTTGGGGCAAATTCCCCAAAACATGGTGCATGCTATAAAGCCACAACATTACACTAAACAATACATTAATTGCACTGTAACGGTGACAAAAGGTTCCCACAAACTGTTAGGGCCTATATAAAGCTGTCCCAACAGCAGAGCTTTCTTTTCAGCACCATGGGTTGAATCCTTACCACTGCTTACACCTAGCTACCAGCGGAAGCCTTGTCTGGCAGCGAAACAGTTCATTTAGCCTTATTTACTGCCTTTTTTTTTAAACGTAGCTGGTATGGCTGACTTGCTTAACCTCTTGAAACTCTGGGGGCGCAATTTCATTTTTGGATGAAAAACGTTCCCGTTTTAAACAAGATATTTTGTCACAAAAAGATGCTCGACTATGCATATAATTGATAGCTTTGGAAAGAAAACACTCAGAATTTTCCAGACCTGCCAAGATATTGTCTGTGGGTGCCCTAGAACGGGAGCTACAGGCAAAACCAAGATGAAACGGCAACCAGGAAACCAGCAGGATTTTTGAGGCTCCGTTTTCCATTGTCTCCTTATATGGCTGTGAATGCGAGAGGAATGAGCCTGCCCTTTCTGTCGTTTCCCCAAGGTGTCTGCAGCATTGTGACGTATTTGTAGGCATATCATTGGAAGATTGACCATAAGAGACTACATTTTCCAGGTGTCCGCCCGGTGTCCTCCGTCGAAATTGGTGCGTCTTTTTCAGCTGCTGGTATTTTTCCATACGATTCTGAGGGGAAAGCAGGCTTCCACGAACTGCATATCAATGAAGAGATATGTGAAAAAACACCTTGAGGATTGATTCAAAACAACGTTTGCCATGTTTCGGTCGATATTATGGAGTTAATTCGGAAAAAGTTTGACGTTTTGGTGACTGAATTTTCGGTTCGTTTCGGTAGCCAAATGTGATGTACAAAACGGAGCGATTTCTCCTACACAAAGATTCTTTCAGGAAAAACTAAACATTTGCTATGTAACTGAGAGTCTCCTCATTGAAAACATCCGAAGCTCTTCAAAGGTAAATGATTTTATTTATTTGGTTATCTGGTTTTTGTGAAAATGTTCCGTGCTAAATGCTACTCAAAATGCTAAGCTAGCTTAGCATACTCTTACACAAATTAGTGATTTGCTATGGTTCAAAAGCATATTTTGAAAATCTGAGATGACAGTGTTGTTAAGAAAAGGCTAAGCTTGAGAGCAGGCGCATTATTTTCATTTTATTTGCGATTTTCAGAAATCGTTAACGTTGTGTTATGCTAATGAGCCTGAGGCTTTATTCACGATCCCGGATCCGGGATGGGGAGTATCAAGAGACAAATGTGGCTTCTACTGACAATTGACATGTGCAAACTATGGCATAAGGGAACAATGAGCGGATAAGAGGCAATCCGTAATTTTGATTAAGACATTAATGAGCGAGGTAAGATGGACGTAGTCAATATAACTATTTGTTCAGCACTTTTGAAATGTACAGCGACATAATTCAAAACATGGGCCATTCTTACAATATTCTCTCTGTACACCAAGTAGGATAAATAAAGTTGGCATATGAGCAGACAGTGAAAGCTCTTACAATACGATTTTGCGGTGACGTAGTCTCCCCATGAGTGACAGAACACTGAGCCAATCACAGCGCGACTAGAGAACATTACCAACCCCTACACTCCGTAGTTCCCTTTGGGTGCCCCACCACAACAGAAAACACTAAGCTAGGCTGAAACACCTGCATTTTGGAGCTGCCTTTCTCCCAAAAAAACATACAAAAAAGAGACCATGCTAGTATGCAGCTTTATTAACTCAATGACTTTTTTTCAGACATTGTTTGCAAACTGATATGTGACAGGTATGTGACATGCAAAACAGGCTTCAAACACATAGTAGAACCTCCTTTTCAGATTGAGTTTTAGTTGGCACCTCTCCATGTATGTAAAATGTATGTACATGTAGCATAAAAGCTGTAAATAAATAAAAATGTTAAAACATGTGTCCTCCCTAATGGGTTAAAATATATATTCATAAATAATAATAATACAAAAGTTGGCACCTCTAGATTCGCTCACCTGGTATAATAAACAAGTGACAAACAGTATAAAAAGGATCCTGTGTTTGTAAAATAGATGGTTCTGTGGATTATCCTGTAAATATTCCACTCAAACTGAAACTGTTTCGAGACTGCAGTATAATAATGCAGGTTTAGGGCGTGGCGGATGAATCAGAATTAGTTGGGTAACATAGATAAGATGTTTTATTTACATAAGCATATTATGTGAGATACTTGTCATTAGAATGTATCCTTTTGGACTATAGTGTTGGCAGTTGCACTTTTTTCTCAGCTGGGGCTCAGTCACTTGGGGCTTAGTCATTTGGGGCCCAGAGAGGGGAGAGGTCAGGCTTGTCTTTAGTATGTCACTGGTGCTATGCAGAATATCAGAAATGGAAGAGAACAGGAACATTGTCTTCATATGTGAATGTATCTGTTAAACCATGTGAAGGGATGGCGTGATTAAGGGGGAACCAATTACTTGTCTCCACAATGTCTGTGCGCAAGTCACTCCCCTCAGTGAGCTTGTCCAGGAGTGGGGTCAAGAGGGGGTTTACTTAAGATGGGAGTATCTTGAATTGACAATTGAGTCATGCCTTGGATGAGGTAATGTTTTTGTACTATGAAGTACCAGGAACGAGATTTGAACCTCGTCTTAGAGACCAAACAGAACGACAATTTATAGCGAATGCTATCTGGCTATGGGATACTCCTCTCTCAAGTAAAAGTCTTTCTTTGTGAACTGTTCCTAAGATGTGTGGTTCGTCATGTAAGTTGAGAGGGGTGTATCTTGGCTATAGAAGATCTTTGTATTCTTCTGTAGGCACTCTCAGAATTCATTATTGACACAGAATTGATCTGAGAATCAAAAGGGCTATGGTAAAGCTCATATTATTAAAGATGAAGTTTAAGTATAGCTCTGACTGGTGTGTGGTTTGTAACTCTCCTCATTTGGTAATACAGGAAATTGCCACGACAAGGGCTGTTTGATCTTGCGCTCTCTAAATACAGGTTACTGGACAACGTTGCAATCTTGTGGATCCTCATACCAAAATCAACTTCAGTTCCAAAGCGTTTCCCTGTTCTTACCACTGCCCGAACAACCTTCTCCATACAGATCTACAGTAAGACTGCCAAACACCCCATTCTATCTGTCTTACCGTTGTCCTCAGTCTTTACAGGAACAGATTGAAACATGGTGAGACAGGCAGGTGATTCTTTAGATTAAACGACGGGCTCTGAGAAGAGAGACAGAGAAGTGGAGAGAGGAAAGAACAAGATAAATGACTTGAAATACTTAACGCAAGGGGATTTACATTTTTAGAACTCATCAATACTTTAGAAGTATGTAGGCTGCTTACCATCTTTGGAGTTGACTCTGATGTTGAAGTGAATTGGACCATCAATATAGCAGACAGGGTGTGAAGGGGCCACAACATGGCCGTCAGTCTGAGATGTACAGGTGAGGTAGACAGGAGAGGCAGGAACCGGAATTGAGGCAGCTGCTCCATCAATCTCAGCCTTTACAGAGAGAGTGAAAGAGAATAGTTTTTTTCTCAACTCCTACACAGATTTTTCCAGCATATTTCTTTTCTCAAGCAATACTAAGCAGTGCAGGAGTGAAAGAATATGGTATACCCACCTTGGTGATCTGCCATTCACTTCTGATTCATCTTCATGATTTCCAGGGAGATCGTCATAGCTCCATCGTGGCCGTGGGAGTTCACCATGGTATCCGCGGTGTCTTGCCTGTCGGCGTTCTCCAGATGGCCCGTGGGGATGAGATGAAAGCCATCTGGTACGTTCTGAGTCAGGTACCAGTGAAATGTCCAACCATGTGTGTGAAATGCTCCTTCAGAGTAGCCCGTGGCAGCTCGGGGACAGGAGCAGGTGTCGCCATCGTAGAGCACAGTAAGTTACACTTCAGGCACGGACATGTTCAAAACGTGTTGAACTGAACGTTGTGCATCTATTCACGCGGGTTCTCTGCAGAAATGGAACAACTATTTCTCGGTCTAGCTTCTGAAATGTCCATCACTCCTTTACTTTGCATCACTACATCTCCCTCTCTCTCTCTCTCTCTCGCTGTCTCTCTCTATTAGTGATCTCTTTGTTGTCTGTCTCATGCAAATGTCCTTTCGTTTCCTGATTGATGGGCTTGGTGGCGTACTGCAGATGAAAACAGGGAGCTGTCTGTCTGTGGTTTGATGTTCGTTGCTAAAAACGGTCATTTCCCCAGACTCTACCGTGTTTTGTTGAATCATGGGTGTCTTTTTCACGTCCTCACATGCCCCGCAGAGCCCAACAGCTCTACCTTCTGCCGTATTAGTTACGCTAGTATCCCTCTGATAACTTCCCCACTGGGCAATTCAACGTCTCTTCCACGTTGTTTCAGCGTAGTTTCATTGAAATGACGTGGAAACAACGTTGATTCAACCAGTGTGTGCCCAGTGGGTCCTTTGGGCTGCGGTGGCAGAATAGAACACAACCTGTGTCATACTGTACTCTTGAGGAGCAGAGATTAGTAGAACTGTCTAAGATCATCAGAAGCATAAATGTAATTCCTTGTGCACAACAATTTAAATGCTACTTACACAAGAAAATGGCAAAGGATCCATTTGCTCCATATTGTGGTTTGCACAAACACTGATTTAGTTTCTTTTTGGCTCATTTAATTGAAACCAATTATAGTCAAACAAACAATTATACACCGTGTACAAAACATTAAGAACACCTTCCTAATATTGAGTTGTACCCCGCCCTTTTGCCCTCAAAACAGCTTCAATTCGTTGGGGCATGGACTCTACAAGGTGTGTAATGCGTTCCAGAAGGATGCTGGCCCATGTTGACTCCAATGCTTCCCACAGTCAAGTTGGCTGGATGTCCTTTGGCTGGTGGACCATTATTGATACACACGGGAAACTGTTGAGCATCAAAAACAGCAGTGTTGCAGTTCTTGAGGCAAACCAGTCCGCTTGGCACCTACTACCATACACCCTTCAAAAGCAGTTAAATGTCTGTCATGCCCATTCCCCATCTGAATGGCACACAAACACAATCCATGTCTCAGTTATCTCAAGGCTGAAAAATCCTTATTTAACCCGTCTCCTCCCCTTCATCAACACTGATTGAAGTGGATTTAACAAGTGACATCATTAAGGGATCATAGCTTTCACCTGGATTCACCTGGTCAGTCTGTCATGGAAAGATCAGGTGTTCCTAATATTTTGTGCACTCGGTGTAAGGGACGTTATTGTTACTCAGAAATTATTTTATGTGGAATTTATTACCACTGTGCAGCACCTTTAAACACACACACACACACACAGCTCAGTTAGAGAGAGCGGGAGAGAGGTAGTTTCATGTTGACAGTTGAATATTTATTATAAGCAGACAGACAAAACGACACCCCTCCTGCTGTTACACTACATTTGGCACAGTGAAATAGTGTGACCAGGAACAATTGTACCCCGGGGTGCACATAGCATCACTACATCACCTCTAACAGGCCTGCTATATGAACCACCTCTGTATTTAACACTGTACACTATACACAATTATTCTTAGAGAGTGTGTGGATGTGTGTGCGCCTGTGTGTGTACATAAAGTAGTGCACTATATAGGGAAGGGTGCGATTCCCTCCACTAGCTACTGTTGACAATTTACAAAACAGAACATAAAAAGGAAATATCAGTAGAAAAGCAGCAGGAACTAAAAGTCGTTTTGGCTGAGAGAAATGGCTTCTGGGAATAGGGGGGGTACTATGGGAATGAAAGTCACAAATGTACGCACGCACACACACACACACACACACACACACACACGGAGTGTGAGAGTGAGGTAGTCTGTACTACATTGAGGACTACTCATCTCTGATTGGGTGAAAGTAGTTGAAATGAACCAGTGGGACGCTGACGCATAAGCAAATGAAACAAACTGTACAAACAAAACAATATTAACCAATCAAATACATTGCCAGTCAAGAAAATAAACAATACAATACATATCCAGCCAAGAAATAAACACACCGATAAAATATATATATAATCAGGGTCAGGCGGTGCGTTTCTTTCACATTGGAGTTTGCAATTTTGGGACTATTCTATTGGTTCCTTTGTACCAGACAAACCAAATAAAGCACAACACAGGTATTTTACGAATGTATTTGACAGATGTACTTGACCCAAGGTATAGTTTCTCTCACTACAGTGGACAGTAATAATAATAGTAACCAGTAGCACCGGTCCATGCTTCAGACTTCCCTACAGACACAACACTTTGTAACCAATCAACACAGGCTTTATACAACACACCTAAACCGTAGAGTTCTCAAGTCTGTGTCTCTGCACAGAAAGAGAAGCCTTTAAAGTCCTCCTGGTTGATCTGCCTGATAACAGCCTCGTCTGTGGGAGTTAACACTGGGTCTTCTCTGGTGAAGTCCTGGTCAAAGTTATTCACGTCACGCCTCGTCTTCTACAGAGAGAGAAGAGAGAGAGCAGGAGAGAGAGAGAGAGAGAGAGGTGGAGTAAACCAGGAGACACGTGTTTGTGTGTGTGCAGGTGCGTGTGCTTGTGACTTACAATGCGTGGTTTGAAGGGGGGTTTGAGTCGTCTCTGCTCCAGCAGGGTCCAATCGATGTCTTTGAAGAATGAGTGTTTCTTAATGGCCTCGTCACAGCCCTGAGACAACACACACCCTAACCTCTGGGCTGGAGCTTTTGTCATAAACTACACACACACAAACACAGTAAGGGAGAGATCAGTACAGACACAAAGATGTTAGAGAAAGACAGAAAGAGCGAGAAAGAGAGAAATAGAGAAAAACAGAAAGGGAGATATCCATTCAAACAGATGTAAGAGGGATGGATGGAGGGATGAGATAGACAAAGGTGTATAATGATGGAGGGATGGTACATACAGCTCTGAGGATGGATACAGCCTCCTTGCTGAGCCAGACAGGGTAGAGGACATCGTCATGGAGAATAGACTCAAACAGATCGTCTTCGTTGTCTGCTTCAAACGGAGGCTGGCCAGCCAACATCTCATACATTAACACTCCCAGAGCCCACCAGTCCACTGATGGACCGTACTCCAACTCCTGCAGGATCTACACGCACGCACGTACGCACACACACCCACACCATCATCGTTCGCTTTAACATCTGAGGCTTTAAAAACACCGTAGGGGGCAGAAATGTGTGTAACACTGGCTCAGCTCACCTCAGGGGCTATGTAGTCAGGTGTGCCACAGAATGTGGTGGTGGTGACTCCATTGATGATTCCCTCCTTACACATGCCAAAGTCTGCCAGCTTACAGTGTCCCTCTGCATCCAACAATATGTTATCTAACTTCAGATCCCTGAGAGAGGGAGAGAGAGAGGACATGGTTGCCACCAACAACCAGAAAAACATAACACTGGTACAACAACTGCAGTTGCCACGATATAATTCTCATGTTGTGCCGGCACGTGTGGGCTGTGGTTCAAGGTCAGGGGTTAAAGGTCGGACGTTACCTGTAAATGACCCCGTTGCGGTGCAGGAACATGAGTGCAGAGGTAACTTCAGCGGCGTAGAAGCGCGAGCGAGCCTCGTCAAACTTCCTGGAGCGTTGGATCTGAAACATCAGGTCACCTCCGTTCACGTACTCCATCACGAAGAACAGACGGTCCTGGAGAAGCAGGGAGAGGGTTGGGGTGTGAGTGTATATGTGTGTGTGTAGTGTGTACCCAGGTCTGGAAGCAGCAGTAGAGCTGGCAGTGGTAGGGGTGTGTGTAGTATGTAGTGTGTACCCAGGTCTGGAAGCAGCAGTAGAGCTGGCAGTGGTAGGGGTGTGTGTAGTATGTAGTGTGTACCCAGGTCTGGAAGCAGCAGTAGAGCTGGCAGAGGTAGGGGTGTGTGTGTGTAGTGTGTACCCGGGTCTGGAAGCAACAGTAGAGCTGGCAGAGGTAGGGGTGTGTGTAGTGTGTACCCGGGTCTGGAAGCAGCAGTAGAGCTGGCAGAGGTAGGGGTGTATGGTGTGTACCCGGGTCTGGAAGCAGCAGTAGAGCTGGCAGAGGAAGGGGTGTGTGTAGTGTGTACCCAGTTCTGGAAGCAGCAGTAGAGCTGGCAGAGGTAGGGCTGTGTGTGTGTAGTGTGTACCCGGGTCTGGAAGCAGCAGTAGAGCTGGTAGAGGTAGGGGTGTGTGTGTGTGTACCCAGGTCTGGAAGCAGCAGTAGAGCTGGCAGAGGTAGGGGGTGTGTGTGTAGTGTGTACCCGGGTCTGGAAGCAGCAGTAGAGCTGGCAGAGGTCGGGGTGTGTGTAGTGTGTACCCAGGTCTGGAAGCAGCAGTAGAGCTGGCAGAGGTAGGGGTGTATGGTGTGTACCCGGGTCTGGAAGCAGCAGTAGAGCTGGCAGAGGAAGGGGTGTGTGTAGTGTGTACCCAGTTCTGGAAGCAGCAGTAGAGCTGGCAGAGGTAGGGCTGTGTGTGTGTAGTGTGTACCCGGGTCTGGAAGCAGCAGTAGAGCTGGCAGAGGTAGGGGTGTGTGTGTGTAGTGTGTACCCGGGTCTGGAAGCAGCAGTAGAGCTGGCAGAGGTAGGGGTGTGTGTGTGTAGTGTGTACCCGGGTCTGGAAGCAGCAGTAGAGCTGGCAGAGGTCGGGGTGTGTGTAGTGTGTACCCAGGTCTGGAAGCAGCAGTAGAGCTGGCAGAGGAAGGGGTGTGTGTAGTGTGTACCCAGGTCTGGAAGCAGCAGTAGAGCTGGCAGAGGTAGGGGTGTGTGTGTGTGTAGTGTGTACCCGAGTCTGGAAGCAGCAGTAGAGCTGGTAGAGGTAGGGGTGTGTAATGTGTGTACCTGGGTCTGGAAGCAGTAGTAGAGCTGGCAGTGGTAGGGGTGTGTGTAGTGTGTACCCGGATCTGGAAGCAGCAGTAGAGCTGGCAGAGACAGAGGTGTGTGTAGTGTGTACCCGGGTCTGGAAGCAGCAGTAGAGCTGGCAGAGGTAGGGGTGTGTGACGTGTGTACCCGGGTCTGGAAGCAGCAGTAGAGCTGGCAGAGGTCGGGGTGTGTGTAGTGTGTACCCAGGTCTGGAAGCAGCAGTAGAGCTGGCAGAGGTCGGGGTGTGTGTAGTGTGTACCCAGGTCTGGAAGCAGCAGTAGAGCTGGCAGAGGAAGGGGTGTGTGTAGTGTGTACCCAGGTCTGGAAGCAGCAGTAGAGCTGGCAGAGGAAGGGGTGTGTGTAGTGTGTACCCAGGTCTGGAAGCAGCAGTAGAGCTGGCAGAGGAAGGGGTGTGTGTAGTGTGTACCCGAGTCTGGAAGCAGCAGTAGAGCTGGTAGAGGTAGGGGTGTGTAATGTGTGTACCTGGGTCTGGAAGCAGTAGTAGAGCTGGCAGTGGTAGGGGTGTGTGTAGTGTGTACCCGGGTCTGGAAGCAGCAGTAGAGCTGGCAGAGACAGAGGTGTGTGTAGTGTGTACCCGGGTCTGGAAGCAGCAGTAGAGCTGGCAGAGGAAGGGGTGTGTGTAGTGTGTACCCAGGTCTGGAAGCAGCAGTAGAGCTGGCAGAGGAAGGGGTGTGTGTAGTGTGTACCCAGGTCTGGAAGCAGCAGTAGAGCTGGCAGAAGTAGGGGTGTGTGTGTGTGTAGTGTGTACCCGGGTCTGGAAGCAGCAGTAGAGCTGGCAGAGGAAGGGGTGTGTGTAGTGTGTACCCAGGTCTGGAAGCAGCAGTAGAGCTGGCAGAAGTAGGGGTGTGTGTGTGTGTAGTGTGTACCCGGGTCTGGAAGCAGCAGTAGAGCTGGCAGAGGTAGGGGTGTGTGCGTGCCAGGGCCAGGATACGCTTCTCTGTCAGGGTGCAGTCCACATCGTCATCCTGCTGGATCACATCCTTCTTCAACACTTTCACTGCAAACACCTCTTCACTGCCTTTCAGCTCTGCTAACATCACCTGCAGAGGGAGTGGGGGGGGGGAGAGAGGGGAGGGGCGAGAGGGAAAAAGAGAGACTTTACACCTCCTCACAGCCCTTAAACACCAGCTCCATCCCCATGTCCATTCTCCGTCCCTTGCTCCTCTTTCCCTCCTCCTAGGGCTGTTACGGTGGCCAGTTGAGTCACGGGAACTGGGGTTCTCCAAAACTGCACTCTGATGCCTCTGATGGTCATTAGTAGCCTACCGAACTCGCTAATGGGCTGGTACTCAGCGCTCTATTGTCCCTCTAATCACACTGACATCAATGCAAATACAATCAAAAATCACATCAAACACTTCATCAGAGTTTGAGTGGAATCGGATCACCTGTTGAGCAGCGAGAGCCAGCTCCTCATAGCTGGTTGATGGAATTCAATTATCATTCCTATAAGCACATGCTGTGCAATATTTCTATAGGCTATGCTATGTAATTGTGTGACAAAACAGAGTTTTGATGGCTTCCACTAAAAAGAGGAGGATCCCATCAGCTTTCTATAAGCTAGGCCTACTATATTAATTTCTCAACTGTCCTAATGTTAAGCACGTAGCTTTGCTTTACAACAGAGTAGCCTACCTTGATGGCATGAAAATGGGATGTGGGAAAAGCTATTCAAGTGCATACGGATGACATGCATTTTTCTCCATCAGTAAATTGGCATTGTATTGTGTGACAAAACTGCACATGTTAGACTGGCCTTTTATTGTCCCCAGCATGAGGTGCACCTGTGTAATGACCCTGCTGTTTAATCAGCTTCTTGATATGCCACACCTGTCAGGTGGATGTATTATCTTGGCAAAGGAGAAATGCTCACTAACAGCAATGTAAACAAATTTGTGCACAAAATTTGAGAGAAATACACTTTTTGTGCATATGAAACACTTCTGGGATCTTTGAATTCAGCTCATGAAACATGGGACCGACACTTTACATGTTGCGTTTATATTTTTTGTTCAGTATAATTTCACACATGTATTATTTAGTATATGTAAAGACAAGATTAAATTGAGAATAGTGGGTGAGAATATTTTCACATGTGAATGACGCCCAGCGTGTGCAGCCTTAAGGCCAGAAACAGCACGACCCATAGGCCTATATGTTTTGATAAGGTTTGTATCACAACTCAAGTGGCCAAATAACTCCCAAGTGTAACCTAAAGGCCTAAGAACAGGGTTGGAGGGCCCACGCATAAGAGAGACAGGTGATTGTATACAAATGTAAGAAAGGTTTAAAATTATTATGTTTCAGTCAAACATTATATCTGTTTGGGCTTCTTGCGCTCAATTTGCAGTCTACAAATGATTTGTAATTACAGTACCAGTCAAAGGTTTGGACACACTTACTCATTCAAGTGTTTTTCTTCATTTGTACTATTTTCTACATTATAGAATAGGGTTTTTCTTCATTTGACTACTTTCTACATTGTAGAATAATAGTGAAGACATCAAAACTATGAAATAACACACATGGAATCATGTAAAAACCAAAAAAGCATTGGGGCGGTGCACAGCCTGAGAAACTCTTCATGTGTCTTTTTCAAATCATCATTGGAGTAGCATCATGCAGCCTTAGAATGTGTTAGAAATCGAAACATATAGCCCAACGTTTATATCACAAGTAAAGTTGCATAAATAACTCTAAATGAAGCATATAGGAGGACCGGTTTCTTTGTTAACCGCTCAACACAGAATAGCTGCATGTGTGCACTACCTGAGAAAAATATCCTTTCTATTTTATTCAGCTATGTTCAATTGTATTGTTCTTACTATAAAATAATATAAAATAATAATCCCACGAGAATTATAAGCTAATATTGTCTGCTAAATCAACTAGTAGAGCCTGTAGCCATATGGCATAGCCAGATCAGGGCCAAACATAAGAACGACTCAGAATACGCTATTTTGTTCATCTAAAATAGGCTACATTTCCTTCACATCATGTTTTCTTTAGACCTGCCTATAGTAAATGACGTACCGATGGTGTAGGACGTACCGATGGTGTAGGATCGGGATGGGCAACTCCAGTCCTCGGAGGCCTGATTTGGTGTCACACCTTCTGCCCCGGCCCCAGCTAACACACCTGACTCCAATAATCGCCTAATTATGATCTTCAGATTAGAACGCAATTAGTTTAACCGGCGGTGTCCGCTAGGGATGGGGAAAAAGTGGAGCTGCCCATCTCTGGTGTAGGCTGTATAAAATAGATTTATTACGTTTTTTTTTTTTTTTTAAATGTAGATGTTCAAAAGGTCTGCATCAGTGGCTCGTAGGCTATGCCTGCAAATGCTAAATGTGTTTATGTTAATTTAGCGGTCAATTAACCGTGTGACCGGCAGTTATTTGCATGACAGTTACCGGCTGACAAAATGTCACGACCGCCACAGACCTACGCTCCTCTCTCGCCCTCCTCCTCCTCCTCCTCCTCCTCCTCACCTTCCCAAAGCTTCCTTTCCCCAGGACCTTAATGAAACTGAAGTCTTTGAGCGTCCTCTTCACTGCTCCGTTCTCCCGCGAGGTAGAGGAGGCGTAGGAGGAGGTGGAGGAAGAGGGAGAACCTTGCATCTCTAGCGACGTCCCCGGTTGTAGCCGCTCCAACTCGGACAGCTCTGCGCACACACACACACACACACACACACACACATAAAGGAAGTCAGACAACTCTGTGTCTTCGAGTATGTTTGTGACCATGTGTGTGTGTGTGAGTGTGTTTGTGTGTTACCTTGCTGTGAGGGGGAGCTGAGGGGAAGCTCGTCTGAGAGTTCTGAAGGTGACTGGGAGTCCAGCCCTGGGGGTAACTAGAGAGAGAGAGGGGAAAGAGACGGTTATCGTCAACATTGTCATCGTTGCCATCGTCAGTGTGTGTGTATACCTTTTTCCTGCGCTGTGCGGTAGTGGAGATCTTGTCAGGGGTAACTCCCATTTCAGCCAGGACTTTGGCGATGCCTTTGGCATCCACCCCGCAGTTGGGAGCTACGTTGGCCTCACACCTCTTGTGGACATTCATCTTACACACTACACACACACACACGCCATAGTTAGGAGCTACATTATACTTAAACCGTCTGTTGACAATGAACACCCACCTTGCATACTACCACACACACACACACACACACACACACTCACACACCATACCCTTGCATTGCAGACCCTGCCTCATTAGTCCCCATAGTAAAGATCCACAGTGGTCACAGAAGGTAGGGGCCTTGTAGTTGTGGTTGCTGAACTTATGAGGCATGTTGACGCTAAACCTCTGGGCACCAACCTGGAGAGAGGGAGGAGTGAAGGAGGGAGAAAGGGAAGGAGGGTGGGAGAGTTCGGGAGAGTTTGGAGCTGTGATTGGAATCTACACCTAGTTTATAGGAGCATCTCTCTGCACACAGTTATGCCCAGCGCACAGAGGAATTTAGGCCTATAGTTTATAATTGACAGAAGTTTGTGTTTCCAAACCAAATGACATCATGGTGGCCATAACTCTATGGTGCCCATGTTGACCAATAACAGTCCGCAATACCTCCTCCGGTGTATCCTCCTGCTTCTTCATCCCGGCACACTTGGTGATGATGTGCTCATGGCAGCGCTTGTGGACCACACACGTGCACACTGCAACAAACACACAATTACACACGTCCACAATTGCACACGTTTAAGTGGACACTGAACAACACACAATATGAATACAACAGAAAGACAACTCAATAATGTCTCGATTCATTCTAGAATGCTCAGGTATCACTGGAACCAGCATAATAATGCAAGAACCCACGCAGAAAGACAGACACAGACGACTTGTACTCACCCTGGCATTGGTAACCCTGCTTTCCCAGTACTCCCCTATCAAATCAAAGACAGAGGGTGAGAAAGAGAGAAAGTCAGCATTTTGTAGAGAAAACAGGGATATTGGCGGCAGGTAGCCTAGCGGTTAAGAGCATTGGGCCAGAAACCGAAAGGCAGCTGGTTTGAATTTCTGAGCCAACTAGGTGAAAAATCCCGATGTGCCCTTTAGCAAGTCACTTAACCCTAATTGCTCCTGAAAGTAGCTCTGGATCAGAGTGTCTACTATGTGTAATGTAAATACAATAAATAAATTGTAAATACACTACATCCCCAAAAGTATATGGACACGCTTTCAAATTAGTGCTACAGCATACAATGACATTCTAGACGATTCTGTGCTTCAAACTTTGTGGCAGTGGTTTAGGGAAGGCCCTTTCCTGTTTCAGCATGACAATGCCCCCGTGCACAAAGCGAGCTTCATACAGGAATGGTTTGTAGAGATCCGTGTGGAAGAACTTGACTGGCATGCACAGAGCCCTGACTTCAACCCCATCAAACTTCTTTGGGATGAATTGGAACACTGACTGTGAGCAAGGCCTAATTGCCCAACCTCACTAATGCTCTTGTGGCTGAATGGAAGCAAGTCCCCGCAGCAATGTTCCAACATCTAGTGGAAAGCGTTCCGAGAAGAGTAGAGGCTGTTATAGCATGTCCCCATACTTATGGTCATGTAGTGTATTCTATGATAATTACTGGGGCTGATTTCTGCGCTGCTTAATCTGGGTCTCACCAGCAGAGGAAGCTCTAGGATGGAACAGAGGGCTGATGCTGGTGTGTGTGTATGTATGTGTTTCTCACCAGATGAAGTCTCGGCAGTGTGAGCAGTAGGTCGGTTGCCGTAGATACGTAGCCATGAACTTGTGTCCATTAACCTGGTGAACACGCCTCCGGACGGCCCCCTGCCGCCGCCGAGGACCAATCCGCTCTCGGAACACACGCTCCTCATTCTCATTGGCTGCTGAGGCTAACGAACAGACAGGCAGCATTAAAGAAGGGTCCAATTCGCAAATCCCAAATCACTCCATGCACCATATTACTTATCCTGTAAGATCTCCACCAGTGCCTAAGGGAGGTCAGGGGTAGAGGCTCGGGTCCGATTGTGGATTGGGCACACGAGATCGTTCCTAAAAGTACAGTATCTTTCTCCCTCGCTTTCTCCGTCCTCCTCTACCTCTCTATATGTCTTTCTGTGTGGGCACTACAACAAAGGACAGAATATGAAGAAATGTACATTTTCTTCTCTTCCTGTCCCATCGCTTTACCTCCATCCATCTCTCCCTCTCTCTGTGTCCCTAGGACCGAATTAGCCTTATGAGACAAGAGAACCACCTCCACTCCTCCTACTCTCTCTGTCTGTCGCTCTCTTGCTCTCTCTAGGTTGTCTTGCAGAGGTGGTTACTGTGTGTGTTCAGTATGTGTGTGTGTGTGTGTGTGTGTGTGTGTGTGTGTGTGTTTGAGAGAGAAAACAAGAAAGTGGAGCAGCTAAACAGGCCATTACTGAGATCAGTGTGTTTTACATAATACATCATCCATCTGTTCACACACACCACACAGAGGGGCGGGGTTAGGCAGGTGTGAGTGATTGCCGTGGAGACGGGTGTACTATGAACTCACAGAACACTTACTGTCCAATCACAGCACACACACACAAGCACACGCAATCACAGAGGATCTCAAATAAGGAAAAGTGAGAGAGGAGTGATGGGGGGAAAATGTATAGAAGAGCTCAACAACCAGGGTAAAGGGAGCGAAGAGGAGTGGATGGTGAAATAGAGGTAGAAGAATTATAGGAGGATACGCAGCAGAAGAAAGAGAGATGACGGAGGGAGGGGAAGGGAGGGGACGAGAGAAGGCCCCTGAGCAGCACAGAACAGATTGCAGAGAAAATAACTCCTAAAAATACCTCCTCTTTCTCTTCTCACTCACCCTTCTCTCTCTCTCTCTCATTCTTTTTGACTCTCCAGTTCTTGCCCATCCTTATATACAAATATATTACAAATGAATAATATGCATATATTAGCTAGCTGAACTGGGAGGAAGTTCAGGTGAGGGGGGGGTCAGGGAAGCAGCTGCACAAATTAACCAATGATTAAACGCCACAACATCTACATTGTCAGGCATCAGACTGTAATATCATATTGATCTAGTCACTGACATGTTGAGGGAGATCGAGAGAGAGAGAGAGGGGGGGGGAGAGCGAGTCAGAGCTTGTGTGAGACGGGGTGTAGGACAAAGGGGTGAGAATCGATTGAGAGACACACACACACACACACACACACACAGACACAGACACAGAGCTCTACTGACTGGCCTTCCAACAATAGCCCTAGGGCTGGTGTCTGACCTCGCTCTCTATGCGTAGGACAGTAGGTTGTGGGGGGAGCAGAGGATGGTGGGGAGAACAGGAGGCTGTGGGTGAAGCAGAGGGTTGTGGGTAGAGTAGTTTTACCTTCAGTAGAAGATCCTGACAGATCGATAATCACATAGACCTTCCCCTCTGGTTCTAAATCAACCTGGAGAGAGAAAGACAGTCTGTTTTGATGTACAACACACTGTATGCACACACACACACACATACCAATGACATCATAGAATAGTAGTATAGTCAAACCGTTATGACGGAAATGTATCTCCAACATCCAGACATTCAAACACATATTATTGAGAGGAGCACCTATAGCTCCTGGAGACAGGTAAGCGTTGTCAGTTCATTCTCACATGTTTTATTGCCCACACCAGGATTTGAACCTGCTTCTGTAACCTAGGCTACCTGCCACCCTTCATAGCGTCAATGGCAGCTGGCCTCACAAGTATTTTACATTTTCCAAGGGGGGAGAGAGAGAGAGAGAGAGAGAGAGAGTGATAAAGAGAGAGAGAGAGAGAGAGAGAGAGAGAGAGAGAGAGAGAGAGAGAGTGATAAAGAGAGAGAGAGAGAGAGTGATAAAGAGAGAGAGAGAGTGATAAAGAGAGAGAGAGAGTGATAAAGAGAGAGAGAGAGAGAGAGAGAGTGATAAAAAGAGAGTGTGATATAGTGATAGAGAGGGCTGGAGTGATAGAGTGTGATAGTGATATAGAGTGAGAGAGGGATAGAGATTTAGAGAGGGAAGGAGTGATAGAGTGTGATAGAGAGGGAGTGATAGGGAGGGATTGAGTGTGATAGAGTGTGATAGTGATAGAGAGGGATAGAGGGATGGAGTGATAGAGAGGGATGGAGTGATAGTGATAGAGAGTGATAGAGAGGGATAGAGATTTAGAGAGGGATGGGGGTTAAATCCTTGGTTAAGCTCTGGACAGCCGTAGATCCTCTTACGCAACGCTCTGCCTGTCATACAGCAGATCTGCCACCACACACAGACACACAGAACAATACATATGTAGACCTAATATAAACACACACACATACACACACACACACATACATACAACAATATGGCTAAGTTAGAATTACACACTCAGAGACATTGCCTGACTGAGACTTTAAGTACTTTACTGTCGCCATGGACATGGAAAAATTAGTTCACCTCATTAATCCGGTTAGCCAATTAGAATGCAGGGATACAGCCCTAGCCACACACACACACTGTATCATTGAGTGTGATCTGTAAGTGTCTGGTGTCTAGGGAACCTAAAGTAGGTTGGAGACTGAGGCCAGCATTAAATACACATCTGAGTTCTCACTACCTGACACACACACACACACTGGCAGTTCACACACACACACGTTACACTTCCACTGTGTCTGCACCCCTTGCTGTCATCATCTCTCTGTCCCTCTTCTTCTCCCTCCAGTTTCAAAAGCTATTTATTAATAAAATCACTTTTAAAAAATCACAGTGAAACCCCAATAACATCATATTAAAATGACATGCATTGTTACTGATGACTAGTACATCTCGAGATATAATAGGGAAATTCATTAGTGGGTACATTTGTAATAATGGCAACAGAAATGTTGATACATTGTTTAAATAGATCAATTAAAATGTCTGAATAAAGATCCATCCTTTCCCTCTCTCTGGAGAGTTTGGGTTCGATGACAGCCTCCAACATCACAGACAAATTCTCAGAATTGAGATTTCAGCATTTTCAGCAAACACACACACGTCAACTCACACAGAAAGAGTTCTCAAATTTCACCCTATTGCTTCCCTTTCACTAAGGCCATATATGACACACACTAGATACACACACACACACACACACATTGTATTGTTGATCAGGTTTCCTTTTCCAGTGCCTTTGTGCTTGTGAATGCACTGGCCCATTTGTGTGTGTGTGTGTGTTTACAAGGGCATCTTAAGCCCAGTCTGCCCTACTTCTACAGAGGGTCACTGAGGGGCGTAGCCAGTGATGTCACTGCCCGGCAACCATCCAGTTATTACCCAGGAGGCCATAGTCAGTGATGTCACCACAGAGACAGGAGAGGAGGGGAGAGGGTAACTAGCTGTAGCAGTACAGAGAGAGAGTATTGACTTGGCTGGCTCTTCAATAAAAACTGATCGATCATCAGAGTGATCCATTGATCTGTACACTTTGACCTCATACCGGTTGACAGAGCAGGACAGGAAACCCTGGGGGGGGGGGGTGACAGTGCCTTCAGAAAGTATTCACACCCTGTTGTGTTACAGCCTGAATTTAAAAATGATTACATTTGGATTTTGTGTCACTGGCCTTACCATACAATACCCCAGAATGGAATTATGTTTTTAGAAATGTCTTGAGTCAATGAGTATTCAACCCATTTGTTATGGGAAGCCTAAATACGTTTTGGAGTAAAAATATGCTTAACAAGTCACATAAGTTGCATGGACTCACTCTGTGTGCAATAATAGTGTTTAACATGATTTTTGAAAGACTACCTCATCTCTGTACCCCACATATACAATTATCTGTAAGGTCCCTCAGTCGAGAAGTGAATTTCAAACAGAGATTCAACCACACAGACCAGGGAAGTTTTCCAATGAAGGGCATCTATTGCCAGATGGGTGAAATGTAAAAAAGCAGAAATGTAATATCCCTTGGTGAAGGTATTGATTACACCTTGGATGGTCACTACATGGATGATCACACCGTCACTACAAAGATACAGGTGCCCTTCCTAACTCAGTTGCTGGAGAGGAAGGAAACCGCTCAGGGATTTCACCATGAGGCCAATTGTGACTTTTACAGAGTTTAATGGCTTTGATAGGAAAGAACTGAGGATGGATCAACAACATTGTAGTTAATCCACAATACTAACCTAAATGACAAAGTGAAAAGAAGGAAGCCGGTACGGAATAAAAATGACAAAACATGCACTAAAGTAAAACTGCAAAAAATGTCCTGAATACACATCACTGAGTACCACTCTATATATTTCCAAGCATGGTGGTGGCTGCATCATGTTATGGGTATGCTTGTCATCGGCAAGGACTCAAGAGTTTTGGGGGTTATAAAGAAACGGAATAAAGCTAAGCACTGGCAAAATCCTAGAGGAAAACCTGGTTCAGTCTGCTTTCCACCAGACATTGGGAGATTAATTCACCTTTCAGCAGGACAATAACCGAAAACACAAGGACAAATAGACACTGGAGTTCCTTACCAAGACGACATTGAATGTTCCTGAATGGCCTAGTTACAGTTTTGATTTGAATCAGCTTGAAAATCTATGGCAAGACTTGAAAATGGCTGTCTAGCAATGATCAACAACCAACTTGACAGAGCTTGAAGAATAAAAAAAATTTTTTTAGATGTGCAAATATTGTACAATCCAGGTGTGCAAAGCGCTTAGAGACTTACCCAGAAAGACTCACAGCTGTAATCACAGCCAATGGTGATTCTAACAGGTATTGACTCTGGGGTGTGAATACTTATGTAATGAGATATTATATTTGTGTATTTCATTTTCAATACATTTACAAACATTTCTAAAAAACAGGTTTTCACTTTGTCATTATGGGATTTTGTGTGCAGACAATATCAATCCATGTTGAAATCAGGCTGTAACACATCAACATGTGTAATAAATCAAGGAGCATGAACACTTTCTGCAGGCACTGTACATACTCACCATCCCAGCCCTCAGCAGGCCCCCTCAACCTCTACACGTCACACACAGGTACGGACAGACACAAATGTTACAAAATTAATTTAGCCTGTGTGCCACAAACTCTGTTAGCCTGCTGAGCTAAAGCCTATGCATTAGCTTGAGGAGCTAACGCATGTATTAATGTTTCAGGCAAGGATAGTCATCATGCAAGCATGATTCTCTCTCTCTCACACACACACACACACACACACACACACACACACACGTCTTCCTACCCAGGCCTGGTAGTGCGTGCTGCCGTTCTGCAGAATGTCCTCCAGCTGTATGGTGCAGTTAGCCACAAAGTCGTCATATCCGATTGGTGCATCATGGAACACTGACATCTCCAATTTCCGTCCGTCCGTCATCTGGGCTGTAAAGTCCTACAAGAAAAAATAGACTAGAATAATATATATTTTGTCCATTTATATCCAACTGGCCAGATTTACACCAGCCACCTTCTGCCCATTAGTCTGCCTCTGTAACCTTTAGCCCTAAACTGAAGCGCATGATGAGTTCAGGTGTTTGTGTTGGGCTGAAGCAAAAGTGTGCCACCAATGCTGCCCTGCCCTGGAGAAGTGGATCTGGTACAGTACCTGGTTCCATGCAGGTGAGTTGCTTCTGTTCTTGGTGCAGGTCTGTCCCAGGTGGGTCTGGTCCAGGTTGAGGGTGAGGTAGGGGTCCAGGAGGAATGAGGATGAGTTCTTCCCCCCTGCATGGCGGAGTGCCCAGGGGGTGGGCTTCAAATCCACTGCCTCACACACACGCACCTTCAACACCCCACTGAACACTGGCATGGTGGCGTGTATGTGTGTGCAGATGGTCCGTCTGTCTGTAAGTCTGTCCTTTCTAACTAGTCACCATATTAGATAGGTAATCCTACATCCCAGAATCCATTCAAACAGTCAGACATTTACAACACACTGTCACAGATACACACACATAGCCTACACACACTGCCTCACACACACGGCCATGTTAAAACGTAAACATGGGCAAAAACACCCCTCTTCGCTCTTAATATAGTCTATAGAACACACCCCACAGTCAGGTACCGAGCCTGCTTGCGCCAAACCAGGTCGGGCCAAACGACAGACGGTGCCCTCTGTTTGTTTACAGTCCGTCCCGTGCAGATGGCAGAGATAGAGAGGGTTGTCGTTAGCAGAAATAACGAATAACGACGCTATAGAATAGGTCTCGGTGGTGGGAGGAAAGGAGAGAAGCCCGATGATGAATCACAGAGAACGGCTCCGGTCCTGATCATCTGATCAGAGACTGTACCCGGTAGAGCAGCTGCTGTCCCGGGCTCAGGGCGGGGAAGGAGACCTAGACATCCGCGATCCCTCCACCGTGTCTCGTGCCGGCTGTAAAGCAGCTCGACTCAGTAAACAGCTCCGACAGAATATGTCTTGAACAGCACTGGTTCTTTTCTTTCCCGGGATGTCTGTCTGCTTATCCGGTGGGTCCCACGGTTTAAAGTGCTAACCAGTGACAGGCTATCGGTCCCCCTCAATCTGTCTGTCGTTTTCCCCTCTCTCTTTCTCTCCCTGTATCCCTCCCTGTGCGCGTTCACCCGTTTCTCCAGCCAGCAGCGGTTTCCCAGTGTGAGCGCGAGCTTCAGGAAATGCGCAAAACGCGTCAGCCGCGCCGCTTGCCCTTGCGCCGGATAAGGGATTGTGTGTGTGTGTGTTTGTGTGTGCAAGATACCACACCCAATATGGTCAATCAGACAGCCTCTCTGCCCAACGAAACGATACACACACACACAAACGCGTGTAGAAGAGATGGTTCGGTACACTGATGAATAGCCTAATGGTTTGGCTTTAGCTCAGCGGACTAACAGTCTTGTGGCGCACTGACTGCGCAGACAACCACGGTTCAAATCCAGTGGTTTACCTAAGGACACAAGAGTGTGTTGATGAAAGCTTGACTGTGTCCTTGCTATGATGTCATACATTATATCCATCTCCGTGATGTCTACTGTCATGCGCGCGCACACACACATATATATATATATACACACACACACACAGGGAATCCGCAAAGGGCTTTTAGTTCATCCCATCGCTGTTGGATGAAAACCATGTTACTCAATTTTAGCCTATTTTCCTTTTTTACATGCAGGGATAGGCTATTGAAAGCAGTTGGCTAACTCCGCCCAAATGTAGCCTACTCTGAACATTTCATGACTCTGAGACCAAGAAATTGTAGGCCTATTTGAAATAGCTTCTGAAGTTGTATAATTGTATATTCGTTCATGGAAAAATATGGCAGTTTTTTTGATTTCCTGAAAATGTTCTGTTTTGGAGATTAGATTTTCATCTGCCAGCGATGTGAATGGCCAAGGACATTCTACTGGAGCCATGCATGTGTGCAGTTGTGACCCGTCATTAAGGGCAGATGGGTTTGAGCCCCACATTTTAAGCAAAAAATAAATAAATACACTACCGGTCGAAAGTTTTAGAACACCCACTCATTCAAGGGTTTTTCTTTATTTGTACTATTTTCTATATTGTAGAATAGTAGTGAAGACATCACAACTATGTAATAACACATATGGAATCATGTAGTAACCAAAAAAGTGTTAAACAAATCAAAATAGATTGTTTATTTCAGATTCTTCAAATAGCCACCCTTTGCCTTGATGACAGCTTTGCACACTCATGGCATTCTCTCAACCAGTTTCATGAAGTAGTCACCTGGAATACATTTCAATTAACCTCTCTGCGCACCAAACCCGGGATTAAATTCAACAACATACGGTGATCGCTACATAAATAGTCATATTAAACATTCATGAAAATACAAGTGTCTCACATGTTTCGAAAGCCTAGAATCTTGCTAATCCAACTGTGTTGTCAGATTTAAAAAGAGGATTTACTGCGAAAGAATACGATGCAATTATCTGAGGACAGAGCCCCATAAAAAAAACTATTTCAACCAGCACAGGCGTAACAAAATCACAAATTGCAATAACATAAATTCTTTACCTTTGACGATCTTCCTCTGTTTGCAATCCCAATGCTCATTGTTACACAATGAATGGTCTTTTGTTTGATAAAATCCATTTTTATAGCCTAACACAAAACATTTTGTGAACCGCTTGTGTCGTGAATTCCGTCTCATTAAATTTTCGCCGACACATTCGATGTAAATACACACACTAAACGTGACTTTTCCAGTCATGTTTGGTTTCATTGCAATCAACTGGTTGTTTGTAACAAAACCAAACGTGATGGGTCATTTCGCAGGACGTATTGACTGAAAGAAACCGATTTGAAGACAACAAGTAATGACATCATTGTGCACCAATGATATGACCGCTGTTTCATTGATTGACTGTATTTTAACCCAATTACCACTGATCGTCTTGAAATCTAGCTGGGTAGATTGCCGTTTACCTCAGCTCATTGGCTATATGTAATGGTTATGTGTTGGAAGACCAACCCATGTAGTAAACTCCTGCGTAAAGAGGGTCATTTGCTATTGAAGATTCATACTGGAAGGAGCGCATGTTACGCACAGCACTATTTGGTAAAGCGCATCTTCAGCTGTTTATACATCAATCAGTATGGTGACTAAGTCAGGGAAAGCTAAATCTAAGTCTAGATATACAGATGTACACACAATTTTAGAAAAAATTGATTGAGAAAGTGAGACAGAGATTGTTGGAGGACGATTCATTTAGCTAGCATCGCTTTGATTCCCAAATGGAGGAATATTTTTTGAACGGAGAGGACATAGTTTTGGACTGGTAAGTTCTTCTCATGCTAATGCCGTTGTTTGAAATTAATAATAGAAAATATTTTTTGTGATTTTTTTAAATTTTAGTAGCAATATATAAACATGTAATGAAATGTGTAAAGTACACGTTGGCTATACATTGTGGGGGGGAGTATGTTTGTATGTATGTGTATGACCCATAGCCTATGTTTGTGTGTGTATATATACCTATTGTGGATTAGAGGGAGCATGGCCGAGATGCGTGTGTCTGCCGCTCCACCCCACCCCACCCCACCCCCACATGAAATAGCCTATATGAGGCTGTTGAGGGGAGGGCAGGCCCACAACAATGGCCAAAGTGAAATGGAGACAGCAGATACAGCTGGTCTGTTGTAATATAATAAAGACAGTAGATCTAGCTGGTCTGTCATAATATAATAGAGACAGTAGATCTAGCTGAAATGTCATAATATAAAATAGACAGTAGATCTAGCTGGTCTGTCATAATATAAATGAGACAGTAGATCTAGCAGGTCTATAATAATATATTCAACCTTATGTTCCATGTACTCTATATATAACTATTTATTCTACCTGTTGATACAGGGCTCATATGTGAAACTATTCTAACTGAACATTTTCTTTCACAATGACACTGACTCCGAATGGGAGCCCCCAGTGCCAAGGTGTCCATCCCCCACTGAAGCTGGTTCATCCAGCTGGACACCTGTTGTCTCAGCACTACTGGGGCATGGACCGCAAAAATGTCCCCATTCCAACTGCAATAAACGACTACAACAAGAGCATGGGAGGTGTGGACCTGTCAGATGCGCTGATAGGCTATTACAATGTTCTCCATAAGATGATGAAATGGTACAAGACATTCTATCATTTCATCGACATTGCTGTGGTGAATGCATTCATCCTACACAAGGAAATGGCTAAGAGCTGTGGAAAGCCCCCCATCTCACAGCTAGCCTTCAGAGAGCTGCTCATCAAGGAGCTTGCTGGCTACAGCACCACTGCACCACATTCTGGCCCCTCTACCTCTGTCCCTTCTGCTCCTGCCACAAATGGTGTTCATCTGCCCAAATTTATTTCTGCAGGCATGGATGTGCCTTAGGGCCAAAAGGGCACAGCGTGGAGGCGTCGCTGTGTTCTTTGCAAAATGAAGTCCCCCATCACCTGCACCACATGCTTGGTGACCCTCTGCTTTACAGCAGAAAGAGACTGCTATGGCACCTGGCATCAGCAGCACAATATTGAGTAGAGGACTGAGGGTCTTCCAAATATTGAAGTGTTATTTTGTAAATTTATATATATTTAAAATGTTTTTTCTACATTTTTTGGGGGTGTGTGTTAGAATACCATTTTGGTATTTTGTATATAGTTATTCCATTCAAAATGTATAACGTCACCAATTTGGCCACTTGGGTACATTTGGGCTACTTGTGTGGGACACCTGGGTGACTTCATGATAAATGTCATGTAGCACACTCATTTTGGAAGTTATCATTCTGAAACTTTGCACAAGTACTGTTGCCCTCGTGTTTTTCACTGAAATTGTCCCCATCATTCTATCTGAATGTTTGTTTTGTCTTGTTCATTTTAAAGGTGATGATACAACAATAAACATAAAAAACATGCTTTTTTTCATTGTATTATCTAAACCAGATCTATTGTGTTATATTCTCCTACATTCAATACACATTTACACAGACTTCAGAGTGTTTTCTTTCAAATGAAATCAAGAATATGCATATCCTTGGTTCTGGGCCTGAGCTACAGGCAGTTAGATTTGGGTATGTATTCAGGCGGAAATTGAAAAACGTAGGGGGTAGCTGTAAGAGGTTTTAACAGGTGTGCCTTCTTAAAAGTTAATTTGTGTAATTGCTTTCATTCTTAATGCGTTTGAGCCAATCAGTTGTGCTGTGACAAGGTAGGGGGCATACAGAAGATAGCCCTATTTGGTAAAATACCAAGTCCATATTATGGCGAGAACAGCTCAAATACGTAAAGAGAAATGACAGTCCATCATTACTTTAAGACATGAAAGTCAGTCAATACGGAATATTTCAAGAACTTTAAAAGTTTGAGTGCAGTCGCAAAAACTATGGTGAAACTGGCTCTCATGAGGACCGCCACAGGAATGAAAGACCCAGAGTTACCTCTGCTGCAGAGTATAAGTTCATTAGAGTTACCAGCCTCAGAAATGACAGCCCAAATAAATGCTTCACAGAGTTCAAGTATCAGACACTTCTCAAAATCAACTGTTCAGAGGAGACTGTGTAAATCAGGCTTTCACAGTCAAATTGCTGCAAAGAAAACACTACTATTTTTTTGTTTTGTTTTTTAAAATGTATTTAACAAGGCAAGTCAGTAAGAACAAATTCTTATTCACAATGACAGCCTACCCCGGGCCAAATGTGCACCACCCTATGGGACACCCAATCACGGCCGGATGTGATGCAGTCTGGATTCGAACCTCTTACACTGAGATGCAGTGCCTTAGACCGCTGCACCACTTGGGAGCCCAACTAAAGGACACCAATGAGAAAAAGAGACTTGCCTGAGCCAAGAAACATGAGCAAAGGACATTAGGCCGATAGAAATATGTTGTTTGGTCTGGAGTCCAAATTGAAGATTTTTGGTTCCAACCACCATGTGTTTGTGAGACACAGTGCGGATGAAGAATTATCTACACGTGTATTTCCCACCGTAAGGCATGGAGGGGGAGTGATTGTGTGGGAGAGCTTTGCTGGTGACACTGTCAGTGATTTATTTAGAATTCAAGCCACGCTTAACCAGCATGGCTACCATAGCATTCTGTAGCGATACAGCATCCCATCTGGTTTGGGCTTAGTGGGACTATCATTTGAAGAATCTCAAATATAAAATATATTTTGATTTGTTTAACACTTTTTTGGTTACTACATGATTCCATGTGTTACTTCGTAGCTTTTATGTCTTCTCTTTTCTAGAATAATAGTGAAAATAGTCAAAATAAAGAAAAACCCTAGAATGAATAGGTGTTCTAAACCTTTGACCAGTAGTGTATATACACTACCGGTCAAATGTTTGGGGAAAATTAGAAATGTTCCGGTTTTTGTCCATTAAAATAATACAGTGTGGACATTTTTTATGTTGTAAATTACTATTTTAGCTGGAAACCTCAGATTCTTAATGGAATATCTACATGGGCGTACAGAGGCCCATTATCAGCAACCATCACTCCTGTGTTCCAATGGCACGTTGTATTAGCTAATCCAAGTTTATCATTTTAAAAGGCTAATTGATCATTAGAAAACTCTCTTGCAATTATGTTAGCACAGCTGAAAACTATTCTGATTAAAGAAGCAATAAAACTGGCCTTCTTTAGACTAGTTGAGTATCTGGAGCATCAGAATTTGTGGGTTCGATTACAGGCTCAAAACGGCCAGAAACAAAGTACTTTCTCCTGAAACTCGTCAGTCTATTCTTGTTCTGAGAAATTAAGGCTATTCCATGCGAGAAATTGCCAAGAAACTGAAGATCTTGTACAAAGCTGTGTACTTCTCCCTTCACAGTACAGCGAAAACTGGTTCTAACCAGAATAAAAAGAGGAGTGGGAGGCCCAGATGTACAACTGAGCAAGAGGACAAGTACATTAGTGTCTTGTTTGAGAAACAGACGCCTCACAAGTCCTCAACTGGCAGCTTCATTAAATAGTACACGCAAAAAAACAGTCTCAACGTCAACAGTGAAGAGGCGACTCCGGGATGCTGGCCTTCTAGGCAGAGTTCCTCTGTCCAGTGTCGGGTGTTCTTTTGCCCATCTTAATCTTTTATTTTTATTGGCTAGTCTGAGATATGGCTTTTGCTTTTCAACTCTGCCTAGAAAGCCATCATCCCGGAGTCACCTCTTCACTGTTGACGTTGAGACTGGTGTTTTGTGGGTACTATTTAATGAAGCTGCCAGTTGAGGACTTGTGAGGCGTTAATATGTGTCACATATCAGTTTGCAAACAATGTAAAAAAAAAAAATATATATCATTGAGTTAATAAAGCCGCATACAAACATGGTCTCTTTTTTGTTTTCTTGATGAAGGCAATACCAAAATGCAAGTGTTTCAGCCTAGCTCAGTGCTTTCTGTGGTGAACGTTGCACCATGATTGGCCCAGTGTACTTCACCGCCAAGTCTAAGGGTGGAGCTAGAAAATTCAAGCCGATTGGGTGCTGCCATAGAGTTACATTAGAAGTGCCCATCCAAGAAGGCTCAATGTCATTGGCCACAGATAAAATGACATCAAATCACATTATATCTACAGTGGCTTTGATTGGACTGTCAACATCATACTTTCAACTTCTTAGCTAGCAGTCATCATCATGAATCAAGTTGACAATCTACTGGCAAATTATTTTCAATCCTTGTCATATGAAGACAAATAATGAAGAGAAATTACAGAAAAAGTGTATCGATGCTCATCGGCCATAAAGATTAGACAACAAGTTGGAAATTACAAATTCAACAATGAGTCATTTGGAAGGAATCAGTGACAGTGGCTAACTGCAAGCATTGCAAAGCAATGTAGAGTGGCTGTGTGGCCCCAAATCTGGGATTAAGGGGCTATTTTCCAAGTTAAATCCTTTTGAATCCTAAGAAGATAAATAATGAAGAGAAAGTAAAGATAAAACATATCAGTGCTCATCAGCCATTGGACATAAACATTACACAACAAGTTGGAAATCGCAAATTCAACAATGAGAGGTTTGGAAGGAATCAGTGGCTAACCTCAAGCATTGCAAAGCAATCATTAGCCTGCTATTCAGTGTAGTGGCTTTGAGGTCCCAAGTCTAAGATTAAGGTTCTATTTTCCAAGCTTAAAATGATAAACATTCAACATTGGCCATGCTGTCAATGAAGCATGATTTGTGCCGCGCTCAAAACAACTGTTAACTCGGAACTGCAAAATCTGACTTTAGTGAGTTCAGAGGGGTTGGGTTAAATGCGGAAGACACACTTCAGTTGAATACATTCAGTTGGACAACTGACTAGGTCTCCCCCTTTCCCTTTCACTTTCCCTTTCAAAACAATTGGGAACTCGGGAAAAATGAGCTATGACTGGGAAAATACGTTTTGAACTGTCATCCAACTCGGAATTGTAAATTCAGAACTCAGTCCTCTTTCTAAAGCGTTGACCTGAAAATCACTGACATCATTATGATTCAACCTTTTTTCCCCCTGAGTTCCCAGTTGTCTTAAAAGCACCGTAAATCCAGAGAACGTCAGACTTTGATTACAAAGTTTGATGACAAAATTTGCCCACGGAGGACAGCCACGCCACCTTCCTTTTCAAGTGAGCACAGCACAACAAGGTGAGTCCAAAATGTCTTGTATGCTGCTGCATAAATTATGTAATATGCCAGGGAGGTATGTATACTGTAGCTAAGAAAGTAATACTCAGTGTATGTTGTGTGGTAAACTGTTAGTAGCCCATGTGCCTCACACAAATAATTTGGTCTATTTCAACTCTTAATTTTGCCTACTGTTCTGACTTGGTGGTGTACATGTAGCCTATAACCAGTTTTTTAGAAATGTAGTCATTGAATATTGTAAGAGCTTTCACTGGCTGCTTAATTGCCCCCTATATTTATCCTACTGTTCTGACTTGGTGTACAGGGAGAACACCGTAAGAATGGGCCATGTTCTGAATTCTGGCGCTGTACATTTCAAAAGTGCCAAACAAAGTTATGTTGACGATGTCCGTCCTAGCTCGCTCATTCATTTCTTAATCGAAAACAATGGTTTGCCTCTTATCTACTTGTTGTCCCCTTATGCCATAGTTAGTGCATCTCAATTGTCAGTAGAAACCACATTTGTTTAAGCAAGTCAGCCATATCAGCTATTTTTTTTAAAGGCAGTAAATGAGGCTGAATTAACTGTTTCACTACCAGACAAGGCTTTGCTGATAGCCAGGTGTAGCAGTGGTAAGGTGTTGGGTCAGCTTTATGTAGGCCCTAACAGTTTGTGGGCACCGTTATAGTGCAAGTTATAGTGCAATTCATGTACTGTTTAGTGTTGTGTTGTGGCTTTGCTGGCATGCATCCCACATTTGTTTTATCCCCAGTGCATTCTACAGTCTGTTGTCTCCATCTCGTGGCCACAAGGAGGAAGTGCGCCTGGCAGAATAATGACTTTTTTAACCTCCTTTTCCGCAGCAACCGGATCAATGTAACAGTTTAGCTTCCGCCCCTCTTCTCGCCCCTACCTGGGCTCGAACCAGGGACCCTCTGCACACATAAACAACATTCACCCTTGAAGCATCGCTACACATCGCTCCACAAAAGACACGGCCCTTGCAGAGCAAGGGGAACAACTACTTCAAGGACTCAGAGCGAGTGACGTCACCGATTGAAACGCTATTAGCGCGCACCCCGCTAACTAGATAGCCATTTCACATCGTTTACACGGGGCAGGAAGAGATGGGCGTGAAAGAGCTCGAGCGGAGACCTGAACACCATCGGTTCAATGAAGAGAATAGAAAAGAAGAAGAGAGGAAAAAGACAGTTTTCTGTTATGAGCTCCCTGGTCTGGAGTCTTTCTATAGCTCACCTGAAGGGCAGGATGGGACCCTTAATCTGCATCTCCATTGGGTGTCCTACTGGAGGGGGCGGGGCTGTAAAAACAGTGATGCCAATTACAGTCTAGCAGGCGTCAGACCACCTCCTCCCCTCTCCTACCTTCCCTCTCATACATCCCCTCTCCTACCTCCCCACTCCTACCCATTAGAATAGAAAACAGGAACACAATACATAACAATAACCAGGCTATATACAAGGAGTACCAGTCCCGAGTCATTGAACAGGTGTACAAGGTATTTGAAGAAATATGTACATGTAGGTAGGGGTAAACGTGACTAGGCAATCACAATAGATAGTAAACAGAGTAGCAGCAGCTATGTGGATAGTGTGTGTGTGTGTGATTTGTGTTTGTGAGCGTATGTAGTGTGTGTTGGAGAATAAGCATGTGTGAGTGTGTGGATAGAGTCCAATGAGTGTGCATACAGAGAGTCAGTGTAAGTGCAAAAAAAAAGTCAATGCAATAGTCTGGGTGGCCATTTGATTAACTGTTCAGCGGTTCGAGGTGTCCAGTCTGCCAGGGCACCCAGGCCATCTGCTAGGGCACCCAGGCCATCTGCCAGGGCACCCAGGCCATCTGCTAGGGCACCAAGGCCATCTGCTAGGGCACCAAGGCCATCTGCTAGGGCACCAAGGCCATCTGCTAGGGCACCAAGGCCATCTGCTAGGGCACCCAGGCCATCTGCTAGGGCACCCAGGCCATCTGCTAGGGCACCCAGGCCATCTGCTAGGGCACCCAGGCCATCTGCCAGGGCACCCAGGCCATCTGCCAGGGCACCCAGGCCATCTGCTAGGGCACCAAGGCCATCTGCTAGGGCACCAAGGCCATCTGCTAGGGCACCAAGGCCATCTGCTAGGGCACCAAGGCCATCTGCTAGGGCACCCAGGCCATCTGCTAGGGCACCCAGGCCATCTGCTAGGGCACCCAGGCCATCTGCTAGGGCACCCAGGCCATCTGCCAGGGCACCCAGGCCATCTGCCAGGGCACCCAGGCCATCTGCCAGGGCACCCAGGCCATCTGCTAGGGCACCCAGGCCATCTGCCAGGGCACCCAGGCCATCTGCCAGGGCACCCAGGCCATCTGCCAGGGCACCCAGGCCATCTGCCAGGGCACCCAGGCCATCTGCTAGGGCACCCAGGCCATCTGCTAGGGCACCAAGGCCCTTAACAAAAATAGCCAATTTAATTGATTTGAAAATCGAAAAAAAACACTAGCTATTCTGTTGAGAAAAACATAAGTGTATTTAAATGTACATCAATTATTTGCATAGGTGATAGCCTACGCATATTAGCTACAGCCTGTCATGTCCAGATCAATACTGACATGAGGGAGGAAATGAACACGAGAAAGACCAGTGAGAAAGGACTTGCAGTCTGAGTCGAGGCAGTCAACATTCTGAAACGATTGAACCAGAAAACGTAACTGTTTAAAACCTGGACGTTTTTTGGTCATTTTATGAGGCATGTCTTACCAAGTTCTGACCATAGGAATGCAAAGGGGATTTTCTTATAAACACTTCCTCATATTCCATTGAAACCAGTATTTCTCTCATGTTCTCAACTTTCTTTCGGTGTCCGGCAGCCAAAGACACAATCATAGTCATATTAACAACCCATGCTTGTCGTTGCGTCTTTCGGATGACCTCTTTCTACGTTTCCAAAGGATATTCCCATCTCTGTCACATGAGCGCGCTCGCATTTGCGATTGACTTTTGAGAGTAGTGTTTACAGCTAATTGCATTTTTGAACCTTCGGCTTACAGCCTACTGCCATTTGTGCATGCTGTGCTTAATGTAAAGACATAGCCTAATAGTTGATCAACATTTTCATCTAAAAAGGTAGTGATCTGTTGCGTCAGCCTCATTGCCTTTTATAATGTATTTTGATACAGTGGTTGTATTCATTTGGGATCTATCACGACGTCCCACAACTGTCCCAGAGTATGTTAGGAATATTTCTTGCTCGGCACAGAACAACAAGCTGACCAATAGAAATAGGTCAACTTCTGTACTATGGGGGATAGTAGAATGACGTAGGCTCGTGCTTTTGCTGTTTGTTACTGATCTTGTTGGCTGACGAAAAAGTTAATGTGGACAGTTCTAACATCTTCAATAATCCCCGATGTGTGTTGAACACACCATACTGATCATAGAACGTGGAATGAACAGACATGGGTCTACACAGGAGAGTATGCATGGACAAAGTCATCAGTGACAACTTCACTGTAAACATTAACCTGCAGAGGTGGTTCTCAGTGCATGGAATATACATACTCAACAAAAATATAAACACAACATGCAACCATTTCAACGATTTGACCGAGTTACGGTTCATATAAGGAAATCAGTCAATTGAAATAAATAAATTAGGCCCTAAATCTATGGATTTCACATGACTGGGAATATAGATACCTTTAAAAAAAAAAGTAGGGGCATGGATCAGAAAACCAGTCAGTATCTGGTGTGACCACCATTTGCATCATGCAGCACGACACATCTTCTTTGCATAGAGTTGATCAGGCTATTGATTGTGACCTGTGGAAATGTTGTCCCACTCTTCAATGGCTTGCGAATGTGCTGTCATACACATTGATCCAGAGCATCCCAAATATGCTCAATGGGTGACATGTCTGGTGAGTATGCAGACTATGGAAGAACTGGGACATTGAGTGTACAGATCCTTGCGACATGGGGCTGTGCATTACCATGCTGAAACATGAGGTGATGGCGGCGGATGAAGGGCACGTCAATGGGCCTCAGGATCTCTGTGCATTCAACTTGACATCAATAAGGGCCTCTCAAGTGGTGCAGCGGTCTAAGGCACTGCATTGCAGTGCTTGAGGTGTCACTACAGACCTGGGTTCTATCCCAGGCTGTGTCACAACCGGCTGTGACCTGAGAGTCCCAGGGGGCGGTGCACAATTGCCCCAGTGTCGTCCGGGTTAGGGGGAGGTTGGCCGGGGGGGTCTTTACATGGCTCATCGCGCTCTAGTGACTCCTTGTGATGGGCTAGGTGCCTGCAGGCTGACTTTCGTTGTCAGTTGAACAATGTTTTCTCTGACACATTGGTGCAGCTGGCTTCTGGATTTAGCAGGTGGGTGTTAAGGAGAGTCGGTTTGACGGGTCATGTTTCAGAGGACACGTGACTTGACCTTTGCCTCTCCCGAGGCCGTTAGTGAGTTGCAGCGATGAGGCGAGATTGCAATTGGATATCACAAAACAAACGGGGTAAAAAAAAAAGAACATTTAAAACAACGTTGATATCAGCAAACCGCCCACTCACACTACACCATACACATCTGCGGTGGTGAGGCCGGTTGGATGTACTGCCAAACTCTCTAAAACTGTTCTCTTATTGTAAAGAAATTAACATTAACTTCTATGGCAAAAGCTCTGGTGTACATTCCTGCAGTCAGCATGCCAATTGCACACTTCCTCAAAACTTGAGACATCTGTGGCATTGTGTTGTGTGACAAAATTGCACATTTTAGTCTGGCCTTTTGTCTCCAGCACAAGGTGCGGAATGATGTGTAATGATCATGCTGTTTAATCAGCCACACCTGTCAGGTGGATGGATTATCTTGGCAAAGGAGAAACGCTCACTAACAGGGATGTAAACAAATTTATGCACAACATTTGAGAAAAATGCAGCTTTTTTGTGAGTGTGGAACATTTCTGGGATCTTTTATTTCAGCTCATGAAACATGGGACCAACACTTTACATGTTGCGTTTACATTTTAGTTCAGTGTAGATGAATTACATTTATAGAGCAAAGATTCTGCACTGCAGCTGCCTTGAATAGTCATTTCACATGAAACTCGTCAACTATAAAGGCTATTACGGGAGATGCCATTCGGAGCAGTATAATATACTCTAATATACTCCGACCTCGTCCTTGACTGTTAGACGATTACATTCTTGAAAGAACATTATAACTTCACCTTTTATCGAACTCCTCATTATAACACCACCAGCACAGGAGAAACAAACCGCGGTCAGAATGAATGGTAGAGACAAATCTCTGGTATTGGTATACTGAATAATAACGTTTTGTCATGAAGAGCTCTCTCAGGTTTCAGGGAATACAAGCCCCAAGTTCACTGTCTTGCCTTGCCAGTGTAGACAATGGGGTAGTGGTGTACGCATGCTGTTCGCAAAGAACCTTGGCATGACCCTGGACAACACCCTGTCGTTCTCTGCAAACATCAAAGCAGTGACTCGCTCCTGCAGGTTCCGTAGAGTATGACCCTACTGCAGACAGGTAGTGGCACAGGTCCTAATCCAGGCACTTATATCCCATCTGGACTAGTGCAATGTGCTGAGCTCCCCTCTTGTGCCATCAAACCTCTGCAACTTACCCAGAACGCTGCAGTCCGCCTGGCGTTCAACCTTCCCAAGTTCTCCCATGTCACCCCACTCCTCCACAAACTCCAATGGCTTCCAGTCGAAGCTCGCCTCCGTTGCAATACCATGGTACTTGCCTCCAGAGGAGCATGAAGAACTGCCCTTCCCTACTTTCAGGCTATGCTCAAACCTTACACCCCAACCCGTGCACTCCATTCTGCCACCTCTGGCCTCTTGGCCCTCCCACCCCTACAGGAGGGCAGCTCCCACTCAGCCCAGTCCAAGCTCTTCTCTGTCCTTGCACTCCAATGGTGGAACCAGCTTCCCCCTGAAGCTGGGATGTCTGAGTCCCTGCCCATCTTCTGAAAACATCTGAAACCCTGCCTCTTCATAGAGTATCTTAGGAAATCTTAGGAAAGTTTGAGATGTTAAGTCTTGGCTAGATTGGTGTTTTGTGCATCTCTTACAAACTGGGCATTCTCGTACAATTACGGTTTCATAAAATTCTTGGAATGAACACCCATCTGCTCACTATTTGATGACGTAGGTCTCACTGCATGGCATTTTGATAGCAAAACAGCTCAACCATTTCCTTGTTTGTAAAAAAAAAAAAAGAAGCTTGTCCTGTTATGTAATACGCCCGCATTTTGAAACACCAGTCTTACAGGATGTGCTAAGTCTCCCATTGGACCTTTGGCAGTAACATCTTTCAGAAGAGAGAGCTGTCAAGGTATGTGCTCTTCTTTTAGCCAAATATACTCTGGTTGCACTTGGCTCCTACTTAGTGAAGCCACGGATGCCCAGAAAACTAGCACCGGGAGATTTTTTTTAACATAAAAACTTCACATCCATCTTTTAAAAACACTCGTATGCATTTGATCCATGGCCATCAGGAAACCCGAACCATGACCATATGGCTGAGCCTAACTGAATCTGTGCTAATGCGGATTGAATGTGTTTGTCTATCAGACTGTTAGATATGATCATCTGACTGTATTAGAATGTCGTGTGGCTTAACACTCAAATGTTAAATATGATAAAGCAGAACAGTGATTAGAATAAATGGTTCATATCATTGGAAAACCACTTGGAGAAACATACGCAGCCTACCGGCGATACGGTGGACAAAAAAGTCACACCCTGGACCGGAGGGCCATAATAAACACTGTTATATGTGTGTGTGCTTATCTTTGTCCAGAGTGCCCAGTGTGTCCCACGGCCTTCGGAAGCAGAGATCACACAGCGGGATTTGATTTCAGAGGGCAAGATGAAGCTATAGTACCTGTCCAATCCTCTCAGATTTACAGGAGTGCCAATGCGGTCTAGGGGTTGATTTGGGATGGGGCAAGATTGTTGTGCCCTGTCCAAAAAACACCGTATACCAGATTGGTGATTGACACGAAGACCAACGAGAAAAACATCCGGGGAAACAAAAAAGCTGGGGTTCCTGCCTGGGCTCAATTAATAATGCCAATTATCACCCACGGGCAGATGGATCTGTCTGAGCCCAGTCACACTGTGTGGAGTGCTTCTCTATTCTCTAGGAATGTGTTGGTGGTTTATTCTCTAAGGCTGATACTTCTGGGTCAGGACATGTCAAGGCTGGTTCCATTCATTCCATACTCTCTAACACGATTACTACTCGAGACGCCTTAGCTGTTGCTCACAGATCCACTTCATGACTATGTGGTGCCTAAAGCAGACTGGTGGGTCTCTATAACAGAACAGGACCACCAGCTAAACGTACGTCAGGATTTCTATACCAGGTATCAATTATGTGTATTTATAGCTGTATATAGGGCTGGTTCTCAGGGCTTTCTTAACTCTCTCTTCAAAACACATATTGTCCTCAATCTCCCCGTAGAGAAATATGAACTGTACAGGAACATACAGCACATTATTACAGGAGAACAATATAGAATACCACCCTGAATCCCACTCCTGGCTTGCCGAAGATGCTAAGCGGTGTCGGTCCTTAGAGGGGGGGACCAGATGCTGCTGGAAGTGGTGTTGGAAGTCAAAAAGGAGGCACACTTTCCTCTGGTCTAAAAAAACATGTTTAAAAGCTTCCAACGCCCCAGGTGCAGTGATGGGGGACATTGCCCTGTGTAAGGCGCCGTCTTTCGAATGGGCCGTTAAACGGGTGTCCTGACTAAATGTCCAATCTGGCCCTCATACCATCACGGTCACCTAATCCTTCCCAGTAACTATTCCCCAGGTCGTTGCTGTAAATAAGAACGTGCTCTCGGTCAACTTACCTGGTGAATTAAAGGGTTAAATAAATAAATAAATATGAAGAGGGAAAAAAAGAGTGGAGAGGTGTTACCACTCAATTACACACCCAAAAGCACAAAATACTCCCCTATAAACAATCAATCACAAGATTATTATAAGATATTTCCTCCAAAACAAGCCTTCGTCTCTGATCCAAACCCTCTCTCTCAGACACACAGAGAGAGCGAGAGAGCGGGGAGCTGGGCAGATGTTGACTCTGTATTTAAATCGTTATCCAGTAAAATGTGGTGACATCACATTAACCAGGTTGTTAAGCGTGTGTAGATGTGGAGACAAAAGCATACAACTGGCCTGACAAAGACACCAGCAGCCAAAAACACAAACAGCTGTCTGTTTTCAGTATTCACCAACTGGCAAAAGCAAGAGAAACAGAGGAAAGGAGAGAAATGTACAGGGGAAAAAGTACAGGACTTATACAAAAAGGAGTGGGACAGGAAGAGGAGGAAGGGACTGAGAGAGGCACAGGAAAAGGGAGCTTTGGAGGAAGGGGACTAGGGTTAGAGAGAGGCCAGATGGGGGCATGGGGTGTGTGTGTGTGTGTGTGTGTGTGTGTGTGTGTGTGAGTGCGCGGATAATAATCTGCACTAATCAGGAGCGTGTTAACCCATCTGAGCAGTCAGAGCAGATTATCCCTCTAACAATGGCCAGCCCTCATCTGCTAAATGACCCCACTCGAAATCACATGCTGTCAGTGACAAACACCATCTATACGTAGAAGGACCCTCCAGAACACAAGGAACTGCAGGACGATGTCATCCAATACAGTGCATTCGGAAAGTATTCTGACTTTTTCCACATTTTGTTACATTACAGCCTTATTCTAAAATGGAATAAAATGGTTTATTCCCCTCAATCAAATCACATTTTAGTCGTCAAATACAACAGGTGTAGACCTTACAGTGAAATGCTTACTTACAAGCCCTTAACCAACAATGCAGTTAAGACGTGTTAATTAAAAAATAAGAAATAAGAGTAACAATTAAAGAGCAGCAGTAAAATAACAATAGCGAGGCTACATACAGGGGTACCGGTATAGATGTGCAGGGATAGAGTTACATGTAGGCAGAGTTAAAGTGACTATGCACAGATAATAAACAGAAAATAGTAGCAGCGTAACAGAGGGTGGGGTGGGGGGAATGCAAATAGTCTGGTTAGCCATTTGATTAGCTGTTAAGGAGTCTTATGGCTTGAGGTCGCAGCTGATGGGAAGCCTTGGACCGAGACTTAGTGCTCCGGTACTGCTTGCCGTGTGGCAGCAGAAAGAACAGTCTATGACTAGGGTGGCTGGAGTCAGGGCCTACATTTAAAAAAATAAAATCACATCCGGCCGTGATTGGGAGTCCCATAGGGCGGCGCACAACTGGCCCAGCGTCGTCCGAGTTTGGCCTGGATAGGCCGTCATTGTAAATAATAATTTGTTCTTAACTGACTTGCCTAGTCAGTTAATACCAGTAAATACCTTATTTACATAAGTATTCAGACCCTTTGCTATGAGACTCGACATTGAGCTCAGGTGCAGCCTGTTTACTTTGATCATCCTTGAGATGTTTCTGCAACTTCACAATTCCTTTGACCTCATGGCTTGGTTTTTGCTCTGACATGCACTGTCAACTGTGGTAAATTCAAATGATTGGACATGATTTGGAAAGGCACACACCTGTCTATATAAGGTCCCACAGTTGACAGTGCATGTCAGAGAAAAACCAAGCCACGAGGTCGAAGGAATTGTCAAGAGAGCTCAGAGACAGGATTGTGTCGAGGCACAGATCTACGGAATGGTACAAAAAAAAATTAAACAGCATTGAAGGCCATAATTTCATACTGAAATGGAAGAGGTTTAGAACCATCAAGACTCTTCCTAGAAATGGTTGCCTGGAGCAATCGGAGGAGAAGGGCCTTAGTCAGGGAGGTGACCAAGAACCCGATGGTGACTCTGACAGAGCTCCAGAGTTCCACTGTAGATATGAGAGAACCTGCCAGAAGGACAACAATCGCTGCTGCACTCCACCAATCAGGCTTATATGGTAGAGTGGCCAGACGGAAGCCACTCCTCAATAAAAGGCATATCACAGCCCGCTTGGAGTTTGCCAAAAGGCACCTAAAGGACTCAGACCATGAGAAACAAGTTTCTCTGGTCTGACGAAACCAAGATGGATCTCTTTGGCATGAATGCCAAGTGTCACATCTGGAGGAAACCTTGCACCATCCCTACGGTGAAGCATGACCCTAAAGCACACAGCCAAGACAACACAGGAGTCTTCAGGACAAGTCTCAATGTTGAGTTGCCCAGCCAGAGCCCGGACTTGAACCCAATGGAACATCTCTGGAGAGACCTGAAAATGTATGTGCAGCGATGCTCCTCATCCAACCTGACAGAGCTTGAGAGGATCTGCAGAGAAGAATGGGAGAAACTCCCCAAATACAGGTGTGCCATGCTTGTAGCGTCATACTCGAAGCTGTAATCACTGCCAAAGGTGCTTCAACAAAGTACTGAGTAAAGGGTCTGAATACTTATGTAAATGTGATATTTCAGTTTGCTAACATTTCTAAAAACCTGTTTTTGCTTTGTCATTATGGGGTATTGTGTGTAGATTGATGAGGATATATTGTTTTAATTTATCTTAGAATAAGGATGTAACGTAAAAAAAATATGGAAAGTCAAGTGGTCTGAATACTTTCCGAACGCACTGTACCGGGGTTCATGAGAAGCAGATACATTGAACGGAGGATGTAAAAGCAGCCAATAGCAGAAGTAACCCATCACCAAATTAAAAAACACACCTATGACCCATAACGCCCATAATGTCTTAATCAAGCTCAGATTGAGAAAATTGTGATTGGAGATTATGATGAAGTGATGAGAGGCCCGAGAGAGGGGGATTAACCAAGGGTATAGGGGGGAAGAAGGGCAGCAGCTGGATTCTCCCTGAAGTGTACTCATTCGCTGTCCCACGTGGATTTAAACGGAATGGATTTGTGTGTGAAATAAGCAAAACAGGGTGCCCACTTTCATACGCTAATGCAGACGCAGAAACATGTACACACAATCCAGAGACACTGACCACTGGTCCTTGGCAGGTATTTTATTTCATATATAGACGCTTTCTGTAATCAAATGTGAGTGCAATCAAACAACAGCAAATACAAACATTACCGATGTAGTCTGAACCAGGTACACAGGATTAACACTAGGACTCTACCTGGGTTTAAAAAAAGGTACACTCCACCATATGACGTCATACACAAAATGGGGCGGCGCTCTGCTTTACAGACAACAGCAACAATGTTTTTATCTGCCAAGAAGACTGATCACATTGGGAAGAGTCAAGTGTCAGTTTTGGCAAATTTGAATTGTGTTGGTGATTTCCGTAACCAGGAAGTTGCCCTGCAGTCTATGATGACATCACATTGTGGAGTAGGGCGTCTGGCGGCCAACCAGGGGTTGATGTCACAAAGCAGGACCAAATATTTAGCTAACGCTCCTAAATATTCTTAAACAACTCCACATTTCCTAGTTTACAGAGACTGATTTGAATTCAACTTTAGCTTGGTAATACTCCGTAAAATCAACAGCAACGCGCGTGAATGTTGCTCAATGTGATCTGGGCCCGGTTTCACGATAGCGATGGACCTTAGGCTTACAAGTGTTTTAACGATGCAACTTTCCTACAACCGCCGAAGATATAACATGCGTTTCCAAAAACACCACGCGTAGAGAACAGTCGCTAAATGCATCGTTGGAGCATGTGTTGATACTGATAGGATCGAACGGGAGTGCTGCTCTCAGATCAGCTTTATCCATTCAAATCTTTCCTTTACATTATATTTCTTTCACAAAACTGACGACGGATCAGCTTCTAGAGACACATTACCACCTACAGTTGCAAATATCGAGGCGGCTTATTTTTTAACGCTTACCCAATAACAAATGCACCATATCACTGATTTGTTAGGCTACACGTGATGAAATATATTGATACAAATTACATACAGTATCCTACAGTACAGTACATTTGAAGCATCTTTTTATGTCGCCTCCCACTGTTTCAATGGCAAAGACATTGGCAACTTTGTATTTGTGGTCAACTTTGTTCTGAAGTTATAGGTGGTCACAGAGACTGTTAATAAACCATGTGATTATGTTTAGCGGAGATCGTGTGTATAAAGTGACGTGGGAGGGCAAAAAAAAAGCATCTAACTCGGCTGTTCTGAGGTGATCTGATGCAGGCGTCAGATTACGAGCATCTTCAAGTGCAACGTTAATAACGATGGTTTTGGGAAACGGCTCACAGATTTAACGACAACGTATCTAACGTTCTTGGGAAACCGGGCCAAGGTTAACTATTGATCCTGCTTTACTCAGGTGGGCATAGCTGAGGGGAATAAGGTGAGACGGTGGGGTCCAGGAGATGTCCGTTTTTGATCAAAGTGATCAGGTTAACTATTGATCCTCTTTGATCAGAAGAGCGGGGGGGGGGAGTAGGTGAGGTTCAGGAGCAGTCTGTTTTTGATGCAGCAGGTCCAACCCTGACACCCTAACCCCAATGTTTCCCAAACTCGGTCCACGTTTAGTTTTTTGCCCTAGCACCACACCGCTGATTTAAATGATGAACATCATCATCAAGCTTTGATTGCTTGAATCAGCTGTGTAGTGTTAGTGCAAAAAAACTCAAATGTGCTCCCCTTGGGGTCCCCATGCCACAGTTTGAGAAACTCTACCCTAACCCCTGATCCCTCCCTCCCCCAGTCCAGCCTGTGACACAGACATCATCACACGGAAACCCACCACGCCCAGAGTCCACCATTGTGAGCCCACCCCTACCAGAGAGAACAGAAATCGCCGTAGTCCTCTGCCGAGTCCCAAACCAGTCCCTCGCCTCTACCAACTCTCGGAAAATCACTCCATTGTCACACTTCCTGACAAGACTGATGTTTCCAGCGTGTCAAATCAATAACCCCAACCAACTTCGGGACAAAGTCATGACTTGAACGATTCATTACAAGTTCAATAAAATGGACATGTAAAAATGGACATGCAAGTCTAATTGAAAAATTCCCCGTTGTTTAACGAGATTTAAACCACACTAACAGTTGAACATTTCATTTGGGATGTATTTCACTGCTTCACAAAATAAACGCACGTGCCTTATCATTAGGCAAGACTTTTCAATGTTATTTATGAAATTGCACTTTGTGGTGCGTGTTGGAATATTACTTTGCTGTGAAGCCAGGTGGAAGTGTCTATCGGAGAGAAGAATTAGACCTAAAACCCCTCAATATTTCCACTCCCTCGGCTTTGGGACACGTGCATATGGCGGGCTCACATGAATGTACAAATCGAGGGCATTGGAGCGAGTGGAAGGGACTGGTTTGGGATTCAGCACTCCTCTCCTTTTTACCGCTCTTCTCCTTCGTTTATCCTACAGCAAACAGAACGTAAAAATTATCAGAAATCTCCATCCATCAGGAGGAACCAATCAGAGGCAGTCAGGTGGGATCAGTTTGAACCAATACCCACCCTGTTGCTGTGGCGTGGCACATAGGGGGTCAGGTGGGATCAGTTTTAACCAATACCTGTTCAGTAGCTGTGGCGTGGAGCAGAGAGGGTTGTGAGGGATGGGGGGGTGGGTGTATAACCGCAACATGTAGCACGTGGACCCCCCCACCCTCTGTGTGAGAGAGAGAGAGATACAGTGGGGAAGTATTTGATAACCTGCCGATTTTGCAGGTTTTCCTACTTACAAAGCATGTAGAGGTCTGTAATTTTTATCATAGGTACACTTCAACTGTGAGAGACGGGATCTAAAACAAAAATCCAGAAAATCACATTGTATGATTTTTAAGTAATTGATTTGCATTTTATTGCATGACATAAGTATTTGATCACCTACCAACCAGTAAGAATTCCAGCTCTCACAGACCTGTTAGTTTTCCTTTAAGAAGCCCTCATGTTCTCCACTCATTACCTGTATTAACCTCACCTGTTTGAACTCGTTACCTGTATAAGACACCTGTCCACACACTCAAACAGACTCCAACCTCTCCACAATGGCCAAGACCAGAGAGCTGTGTAAGGACATCAGAGATAAAATTGTAGACCTGCACAAGGCTGGGATGGGCTACAGGACAATAGGCAAACAGCTTGGTGAGAAGGCAACAACTGTTGGCGCAATTATTAGAAAATGGAAGAAGTTCAAGATGACGGTCAATCACCCTCGGTCTGGGGCTCCATGCAAGATCTCACCTCGTGGGGCATCAATGATCATGAGGAAGGTGAGGGATCAGCCCAGAACTACAAGGCAGGACCTGGTCAATGACCTGAAGAGAGCTGGGACCACAGTCTCAAAGAAAACCATAAGTAACACACTACGCCGTCATGGATTAATATCCTGCAGCGCACACAAGGTCCCCCTGCTCAAGCCAGCACATGTCCAAGCCCGTCTGAAGTTTGCCAATGACCATCTGGATGATCCAGAGGAGGAATGGGAGAAGGTCATGTGGTCTGATGAGACAAAAATAGAGCTTTTTGGTCTAAACTCCACTTGCCATGTTTGGAGGAAGAAGAAGGATGAGTACAACCCCAAGAACCCCATCCCAACCGTGAAGCATGGAGGGGGAAAGAGCATTCTTTGGGGATGCTTTTCTGCAAAGTGGACAGGGCGACTGCACCGTATTGAGGGGAGGATGGATGGGGCCATGTATCGCGAGATCTTGGCCAACAACCTCCTTCCCTCAGTGAGAGCATTGAAGATGGGTCGTGGCTGGGTCTTCCAGCATGACAACGACCCGAAACACACAGCCAGGGCAACTAAGGAGTGGCTCCGTAAGAAGCATCTCAAGGTCCTGGAGTGGCCTAGCAAGTCTCCAGACCTGAACCCAATAGAACATCTTTGGAGGGAGCTGAAAGTCCATATTGCCCATCAACAGCCCCGAAACCTGAAGGATCTGGAGAGGTCTGTATGGAGGAGTGGGCCAAAATCCCTGCTGCAGTGTGTGCAAACGTGGTCAAGAACTACAGGAAACGTATGACCTCTGTAATTGAAAACAAAGGTTTCTGTACCAAAAATTAAGTTCTGCTTTTCTGATGTATCAAATACTTATGTCATGCAATAAAATGCAAATTAATTACTTAAAAATCCTACAATGTGACTTTCTGGATTTTTTTTATTTTTTTTTAGATTCCGTCTCTCACAGTTGAAGTGTACCTATGATAAAAATTACAGACCTCTACATGCTTTGTAAGTAGGATAACCTGCAAAATCGGCAGGTTATCAAATACTTGTTCTCCCCACTGTACATTTGCAGGGCTTGGTGTGTCAGGTTTTAGGGTGTGTGTGTGTGTGTGTGTGTTCAGGCGGTTGGGGTTTTCAGGCAGCACAGAGTCCAAGACAAGTACCAGATTGAACCAGTCTGGGTCCCAATCCCCACCTCCAAATTTCCTTTCTCTCTCACACACACACAAACACATAAATCCACCCCAGGTCATGTCCATGTAGTCAGGTGATCAATGTCAACAACAACAAAATGTAACACCAGAAAACCTGGATGGTAAAAAACGTCTACCATCCAGACGCTTCATCAGTCCTTACAACAACCGCAACACCTCCAAAGACACACTCCTCCCAAGGAAAAGCAGAGTGTGTGTGTGGGTGTGTTCATCCTCACACGCACACACACACGTCGTCCACTGGGCACGTGGAAGAGGCAATTCTCCCTCTGGGTGGCTAGACCAATCACAGGAGGAGACCGGGTCGCAGTTACCACGACTACCAGGGGTCCTCCAGATCACACTGAGATAGAGAGAACGAGAGAGAGAAATGTTTATGAGGCGCCATAGTGCATACAATATAAAACTGATGTTATTAACGTATTGATGTTGAGAAGCGGGTGTGCAAGTGGACCGGGAGCTGAGAATGTGAGGGGTTGGTATGTGGGTCAATCTGTGGGATGAGCCGATCTTGGACTCACCTGTTGGTGGCCTACTGAAAGACCAGCTGTGTCCCAATTCTTATACTAGGCTACAGCCTAAGTAATAGGCTTTTTTTGTTGTCAAGAATTAAACATTTGTAGATGATGCTATAAATGCCATGGTGCCATGTAGCAGGAAATCACTGTGCACTATTCAGGACATGAAGAGCAATTTCAGACCCACAATGGAATGTTCACAGGAAAAAGTGATCATATACCATAACAGTCAGACACTGACCAAATCTGACAGTCAAGAGACAAACCAAATCAGATGGACAGATCTTAGTATTATTATTAATTCAAATCACTTTTATTGATTATTTTATTCATTCACATATTGCTGTATGGAACAGATTCAGCCCACACACACACACACACACACACACACACACACACACACACACACACACACACACACACACACACACACACACACACACGTGTCTTGTTGCATACAGTAAGTGCCACCATTCATCAGAGAGAAATACAACTCAGTCTTTAGAAATACAATGACACACACACTTTTTTTACTTTGGTATTTTGAACTTTTTAGAACTTTGTATACTGTTCCAGAATTTTGAAGTAGTTACAGTACTGTAGTGGACACACACCTGAACAAATTCTACCAAACACACACACACACACACACACCTCAGCTGGCTGCTAAGACCTGTCTCTCTCTCTCGGACGGACAGAGAGACACGCAGGCAGACGCAGAGAGACAGAGACAGGCAAACAGAGACACACAGAGACACACAGAGAGTGAGTGTGTTGTGTGTGGGTACTGTGAGAACAGGTATAGGTGGTTTATGGGAACTTGTGGTTTTATATGGACAGTCCAGTCGGTCTTCTCTCTCTCAGTCAGGTAGAGGTCCAGACATGATCGGTCCATTGACTTAGACCACTCATCTTTATATCTACCCATTATGGCGTTTGTGAGAGCACGGATGGACTAGACGCTGTGAGAGCACGCATGGACTAGACTAGATGTTTTTGGGGGGGTCAACAACAACAACAGAGATCAGAGGTGAATTAGGAGGGGGGAGGGTCTGGTTGGCGAAGCTCAGCAGCTGGAGGATATAGTGGGACGAGGTCTGCCGCGGGAGGTTCAGGTTGGTCAGTGTCTACCGCTGGAGGTTCTGATTGGTCGATGTCTGCAGCCGGAGGTGGTTGTTGGTCGATGTCTGGAGAGGGCGTGTCTTTGCTTTTCTCTGTCTCCGGGGATGAGGGCGTCTCGATGACGACAGGTGAGGGAGGGGGAGAGGGGGGTGAAGGCCGGGGGGAGTCAGGGAGGTCGTCAGCGGTAAAAGAGGAGGATTCCTCTCCCATGTCGGCTGTATTCTCCCCAGGCAGACGGTAGACTGCCAGGGCTTCCTCCAGCACCGAGCGATACTGCCCCCGGTGGTGCAGGCGGAACTGACGCAGCGCCTCCAAGAGGTTGGTCGCCGTACTGCTGCCTCCTCCCTCCTCACTTTCCTCCTCTCCTCCACCTCCAACACAGGCCTGGCCGGGGCAACACCACGCCACACACACACACACACACACAAGCTAGTGTCAGACACCCACCAGCGTCAAACACGCACACACAGGCACACACACTGTCTCACACCATACTACCCCTACCCCTGTGGCCAGCTACCCGTAGTGACATTGTCTTTGTCCAGTGAGGGAGAGGAGAATACCACAATGCCTTCCCGTTCCCCACTACAACTCCCAACACCCCAAACACAACACAGACTAGACTAGACAATGCAAAATAGTTCATGTTCAAAAGACGTCCAGGACTTTTGTGTGATAAAAGGTTGGGACACGGTAGGAAGGAACATCAGGGAGCAGTATTCATGTGATGTGAAACCAAGTCTTGACTCTAGATGAAATATTCAATTTTGATCATGTTTGGTATTTTGACGGTCCTCGAAGCCCATTCACACGCCAGAAGAGTGGTGCTGTTGTGACTGGGCTGGAGTGGGGTCATTGTGGAAGTGGGAGGTCAGGGGTGAGCGGTCAAAGAAGAGTTACTCACCCCTTCCTCTTCTCTTTGTGGGTTCAGCCTGCTGTACACCGCCTCGATCACACTGCGCCTGACCCCACACACACACACACAGAATTAGACATTCTTATTTGTGAACTTGTGTGAAGCGTTATTGAGAAGTTGGATCAATAAATCATGACAGTCTCTCATACTTTCATGAAGAAAGAAGGGGGAGACATGGACAATAAAGCAGTTGTCTTCAGTGTGTGTAGTATTTACTTGCAGGCCAGGCCTCCTCCAGGTGGAAGGTTGGGGATGTTCTCAGAGGCGATGTTCCTCAGAACAGACACCAGGTCAGGAACCCCCTCCTCTCCACAGCTACCCAGCAACTCTAGAGACAGACACAGGGTTAGAGTGGAAACGCAACAGAATAAAAGACGGACAGTTGCCTCTGACCAGAATATTGGCCGCCATGTCCACGTTGAAAGAGCCTCTGCTCGTCGACACCCAGCAGGTGGTCGCTATTACACACCGCGGCAACAGCTTCTCGCTGCTATTAGCCGTTCGTCCGTGTAGTGTCTAAGCTCTTAGAAAGGATGGGGGTGTATGTGCATGTTCTCACCCTCTACACGTGTCTCCAGGTATTTGTCCAGGTCCTCCTCTCTCTTAAGGGCTTCCTCAGACACCTTGGGAGCTCCCGGTAAAGTCACCAACACCACACTCATGTTATCTCTGCTGCCCTGGAGAAACACACATACAGAGACCGGGGCTTAGAGTGTGGGGCTTAGAGTGTGGGTGAGTTAGAGTGTGGGTGAGTTAGAGTGTGTATGTACCTTGTGCAGACAGGTGTCCACCACGGCAGTGCAAACTCTTTCCAGGTCGTCAAACACTTGTAGCCGGGACCTGACGAACTCGCACAGCTCCTCGTTGGACATCACGTCCCAGATCCCGTCGCACGCCAGCACCACAAACTCATCCCCCTCCGCAGCACGCTCCAACACACACACCTGTGGGAGGAACACACACCTCAAGTAGGAGAAAGACCTCGAGTTTACTACAAGCTGTGCACAGTAATAAAGGCATTTTAAATACACACACACCTCTGGCTCTGGGCTGACCAGTTGTTCTGTGGGACCCTTCCCATCCACACACTTGTAGTCATAGTCCCCCAGGGCCCTGGACACGGCCAGGGAACCGTTGACCCTCTGGATCATCACTGACCCCCCTGCGTTCTGGATACGCTCCTTCTCTCTGGGGTTGCACGGCTTGTGGTCCTGCAGTGAGAAATAGAAAGCGTTTGAGATAAGAGGCTGCTGATCTACAACATGACCTTGCATTCTAAATAACTACTCATTACATGATCAGTGTCAGAGATCATGCGTCTTGCCAGGCTCAAACTGATCCCCTGCTGTCTCTCGCCATCACTCCCTCCCTCTCACTCAGTATATTGTATAAGTATTCAGCTCCCTGAGTTCATACATGTTAGAAACACTGTGGGCAGCAATTACAGCTGTGAGTCTTCAAACTCTGTCAAGATGTTGGGGATCATGGCTAGACAGTAATTTTCCGAGTCTTGCCATAGTTTTCAAAGCAGATTTAAGTCAAAACTGTAACTTGGCCACTTAGGAATATTCACTGTCTTCTTGGTAAGCAACTTCATTGTAGATTTGGCCTTGTGTTGAAGGTTATTGTAATGCTGAAAGATGAATTCCTCTCCCAGTGTCTGGTGTAAAGCAGACTGAAGCAGGTTATGCTCTAGGAGTTTGCCTGTGCTTAGCCCTATCCCAATTCTTTCTTTCTTTCCTGAAAAACTCCCTAGTATTTACCGATGTCAAGCATGAATCAGCCACCATCATGCTTGAAAATAAGGAGGCAGTTGCTTAGTAATGTGTTGTGTTGGATTTGACCCAAACATAGGGCCTTGCTTTTAGGCTAAAAAGTTTATTCCTTTGCCATGTTTAGTTGCATTATTACTTTAGTGCCTTGTTCCATACGGGGCGGCAGGTAGCCTAGTGGTGGCAGGTAGCCTAGTGATTAGAGTGTAGGGGCGGCAGGTAGCCTAGTGGTTAGAGCGTTGGGTCAGTAACCAAACGGTTGTTGGAACGAATCCCAGAGCAGACAAGGTAAAAATCTGTCGTTCTGCCCCTGAACAAGGAAGTTAACCCATTGTTCCCCAGAAAGCAGTCATTGTAAATTAGAATTTGTTCTTAACTGACTTGCCTAGTTAAATTTAAAAAAAAAAGTTAAATACAAGATGCATGTTTTGGAATCTTTTCACTTGGTCATTAATGTGGAGTCACTACAATGTTAATTCATCCTCTCCCATCTCAGCCATTGAACTTTGTAGCCGTTTTAAAATCACCAATTGCCCCATGGTGACATCCCTGAGCAGTTTCATTCCTGTCCTAAAGCACAGTTCAGAAGGATGACTGTATCCAAGGTGTCTGGGTGGTTTAAACACATAATCCTCAGCATCAATATAAACTAGACCATGCTTAAGGAGATATTCAATGTCAGATTTGTTATTGTGACCAATCACTGCCCTTTGAGGCTTTTGAAAAGCTCCCTGGTCTTGTAGATGAACGTGTGTGTGAAATGCAATACTTGACTGAGAGACCTTACAGGTGTTTATGTATGGGGGACAGAGTAAGGGTTCGTCATTAAATCATGTCAAACCCTATTATTTGCCAGAGTACATGTAACTTTTGTGATTTGGTAATTTGACTTCTGAACTAATTTAGTTTTGCCTAAACAAAGGGGCTGAATACTTATGCAACAACTATTTTAGTTATTGAAATGTTTTATTCATCAAAAAAAAAATGAAACAAACATTCCACTTGGACAAGAGTATTTTGTGGGGGCCTCCCGGGTGGCGCTGTGGTTAAAGGCACTGCCATCAGAGACTCTGGGTTCGCTCCCAGGCTTTGTCGTAACCAGCCGCGACCGGGAGGTCCGTGGGGCGACGCACAATTGGCCTAGCGTCGCCCTGGTTAGGGAGGGGTTGGTAGGGATGTCCTTGTCTCATCGCGCACCGGCGACACCTGTGGCGGGCCGGGCGCAGTGCGCACTAACCAAGGTTGCCAGGTGCACGTTGTTTCCTCTGACACATTGGTGCGGCTGGCCTCCGGGTTGGATGCGCGCTGTGTTAAGAAGCAGTGCGGCTTGGTTGGGTTGTGTATCGGAGGACGCATGACTTTCAACCTTCGTCTCTCCCGAGCCCGTACGGGAGTTGTAGCGATGAGACAAGATAGTAACTACTAAAACATTTGGATACCACAAAATTGGGGAGAAAACGGGGTAAGAATTAAAACATTATTATTTTTATTTTTTTAAAGAGTATTTTGTGTACATTGTCATCCCACTAACACAATAAAATGTGAAAAAAGTGCCTTGACAAATAATTCTGCAAGGCACTGCATATTGTACCAGTGTAGAGATGATAACCGTTAAAAGCGGTTAGCTGCCAAAAACACAGTTGACCGATTGGTCTATAGGCTAATTTGCATAATTTAGTGGAATGAAATTGTCCGGTGTGCATTTACGAAATAATGCATCTTATTTATCACACAAGCAACAATCACCTGTTGTGCAAGCTCCTCCTCCAGCTGGTTGCAACTTGAAGTGAAACATGTAATCGCATAAACCCAGTCGTCGCACAACAATTCTAAATGCAATTTGAGTGAAAACGATGTTGGCCACCAGCCCATTAAAACAGCTTTCTATTGCTACACATTTTTCTTCCCTCCTTATATTAAAGCAACTGGATCTTTTTACAAGCGGAGTAGCCCTTGGTTAAAAAGACCATTGGAAACATCCTCAACTCGCCATTTGAGTGCGCACTGCGTGATACGGTAGGATCAGTGAGTCACCCATTACCTTTCAATATGCGCTGGAGGCAGTTTGCATGTACATATACAGTGCCGTCGGAAAGTATTCAGACCTAGACCTTTTCTACATTTTGTTACCTTACAGCCTTATTCTAAAATGGATTAAATACATTTTTTCCCTCATTTCCACACAATACCCCAGTCACAAAGCGGAAAAAGTTTTAGATGTTTACATTTTTTACATTTTTTTTTTTTAAACATCTTTAAAAAAAAAAGAAAAAAGAAAACACAAATAGCTTATTTACATCAGTATTCAGACCCTTTGCCATGAGAGTCAAAATTGAGCTCAGGTGCATCCTGTTTCCATTGATCATCCTTGAAGTTTCTATAACTTGATTGGAGTCCACCTGTGGTAAATTCAATTGATTGGACATGATTTGGAAAGGCACACATTGGAAAGGCACATAAGGTCCCTCAGTTGACAGTGCATGTCAGAGCAAAAAACAAGCCATGAGATCGAAGGAATTGTCCGTAGTGCTCCGAGACAGTATTGTGTCGAGGCACAGATCTTGGGAAGGGTTCAAAAACATTCATGCAGCATTAAAAGGTCCCCAAGAACACAGTTGCCTCCATCATTCTTTAAATGTTAGAAGTTTGGAACCACCAACACTCTTCCTAGAGCTGTCCGCCAGGGGGAGAAGGGCCTTGGTCAGGGAGGTGACCAAGAACCCGATAGTCACTCTGACAGAGCTCCAGAGTTCCTCTGTGGAGAAGGTGGACCTTCTGGAAGGCTCTCCCATCTCTGCTGCACTCCACCAAAAGGCACCTGAAGGACTCTCAGACCATGAGAAATAAGATTTTCTGGTCTGATGAAACCAAGATTGAACTCTTTGGCCTGGATGCCAAGCCTCACACCTGGTACCATCCCTATGGTGAAGCATGGTGGAGGCAGAATCATGCTGTCAGGATGTTTTTCAGCGGCAGGGACAGGGAGACAGGATCGAGGGAAAGATGAACGGAGTACAGAGCGATCCTTGATGAAAACATGCTCTGGAGCGCGCAAGACCTGAGACTGCAGCGAAGGTTCCCCTTCCAACAGGACAATGACCCTAAGCACATAGCCAAGGAAATGCAGTAGTGACTTCGGGACAAGTGTCTGAATAGCCTTGAGTGGTCCAGCCAGGGTCCAGACTTGAACCCGATCTAACATCTCTGGAGAGATGTGAAAATAGCTGTGGAGCAACATTCCCCATCCAACCTGACAGAGCTTGAGAGGATCTGAAGAGAATGATAGAAACTCCCCAATTACAGGTGTGCCAAGCTTGTAGCGTAAACAAAGTACTGAGTAAGGGGTCTGAATACTTATATAAATATTTTATTTCTAATACATAATAAAGTATTTTGTCAGCCACCAATTGTGCAAGTTCTCCCACTTAAAAATATGAGAGAGGCCTGTAATTTTCATCAAAGGTACACTTCAACTATGACAGACAAAATAAGAAGGAAAAAAATCCAGAAATATCACATTTTAGGATTTTTAATTTATTTATTTGCAAATTATGGTGGGAAATAAGTATTTGGTCAATAACAAAAGTTTCTCTCAATACTTTGTTATATACCCTGTCTTGGCAATGACAGAGGTCAAACATTTTCTGTAGGTCATCAAAGTTCACACACTGTTGCTGGTATTTTAGCCCATTCCTCCATGCAGATCTCCTCTAGAGCAGTGATGTCTTGGGGCTGTTGGGGCTGATTTTCTATGGGGTTGAGATCTGGAGACTGGCTAGGCCACTCCAGGACCTTGAAATGCTTCTTACGAAGCCACTCCTTCGTTGCCCGGGCGGTGTGTTTGGGATCATTGTCATGCTGAAAGACCCAGTCACGTTTCATGTTCAATGCCCTTGCTGATGGAAGGAGGTTTTCACTCAAAATCTCACGATACTTGGCCCCATTCATTCTTTCCTTTACACGGATCAGTCGTCCTGGTCCCTTTGCAGAAAAACAGCCTTCACAGTAGGTATGGTGTTCTTTGGATGCAACTCAGCATTCTTTGTCCTCCAAACACGACGAGTTGAGTTTTACCAAAAAGTTATTTTTTTGGTTTCATCTGACCATATGACATTCTCCCAATCTTCTTCTGGATCATCCAAATGCTCTCTAGCAAACTTCAGACAGGCCTGGACATGTACTGGCTTAAGCAGGGGGACACATCTGGCACTGCAGGATTTGAGTCCCTTGCGGCGTAATGTGTTACTGATGGTAGGCTTTGTTACTTTGGTCCCAGCTCTCTGCAGGTCATTCACTAGGTCCCCCCGTGTGGTTCTGGGATTTTTGCTCACCGTTCTTGTGATCATTTTGACCCCACGGGGTGAGATCTTCCGTGGAGCCCCAGATCGAGGGAGATTATCAGTGGTCTTGTATGTCTTCCATTTCCTAATAATTGCTCCCACATTTGATTTCTTCAAACCAAGCTGCTTGCAGATTCAGTCTTCCCAGCCTGGTGCAGGTCTACAATTTTGTTTCTGGTGTCCTTTGACAGCTCTTTTGTCTTGGCCATAGTGGAGTTTGGAATGTGACTGTTTGAGGTTGTGGACAGGTGTCTTTTATACTGATAAGTTTAAACAGGTTCCATTAATACAGGTAACGAGTGGAGGACAGAGGAGCCTCTTATTAAAGAAGAAGTTACAGGTCTGTGAGTGCCAGAAATCTTGCTTGTTTGTAGGTGACCAAATACATATTTTACACCATAATTTGCAAATAAATTAATTAAAATTCCTACAATGTGAGTTACTGGATTTTTCTCTCTCATTTTGTCTGTCTTAGTTGAAGTGTACCTATGATGATAATTACAGGCCTCTCATTTTTTTAAGTGGGAGAACTTGCACAATTGGTGGCTGACTAAATACTTTTTTGCCCCACTGTATCTCTTGTTCTACTGGTTTTCAATTCTCTTCCAGAAGTTAAAAGGCATATAGTCATTAACTACCCATCTTAATTGCTGCATCTTTAGATATTGGAGAAAAGTTCAAAAAACGGACCCTCCGTTACATCGTGACGCGCCGTAACGTACAGCAGGCATAAAGCAACTATCTCTTTCTTACAATCTCTCTCCACCAGGTGTAGCACTTCTCATCGTTTCAAAACAAGAAATGGACAATGACGGGGGTAGGGTGATACCTACCGGTAGTCATTTTTTTCGTCATCATTGCATGCGATCATCATTCTCAAAGCCGCTGTTTACTTCTAAGATCACTTCAGCACTGCCCTAAAAACCCAATTTCAGATTCGACACAAACCTTCAAATAGGTATGTAATGACACATTATATAAAGTCTTTATAGTGTTTTATTTACATTTTAGAGGCGATAAGGTGATAAGTTGGACAGATCAAATGAAAAAAAGCAATTTTCCCACACAACTCCTCTCCTTCACGTATTAGTTTCGCTTCCCCACCCGCCATTTTTAAAAGACCCTATGGAGCTCATTGCCTTCTTGAATCATGCAGAAAAGGACATCGTGGAGGTCTCGGCATGGAATTTGTTGGAAAGGGGAGAAATTGTGCTTTACAATAGTATTGAAATTACAGTTGATCTGGAAGTATTACGTTTTTTGGGCGCTAAAATAAGGTCAATTGTACGGACCAAGGCGATGTACAAAAGTGCGTGAGTTTACGTTATCCTGCAAACACCGGCTTCCGAGGGCATTATCTGTTTTATACAATATACATTAAAAGCTTTATTTTTAGTAATTAATTCATACTATTTCATACTTTGACGTGACTGTAAGTTAGTCGTAGTTGGCTAGCTAGCAAACAAAATATAGTCCCGACACAAATCTAGGGTTGCTACCCAAACTGGCTGGTCATTCCTGCTATCGGTTCGGTTGCTAGAGACGCGACCCTGTCGCTCAGTATCTATGAACGCGACCCAGTCGTTCGTTCTAAATGTTCCATACTGGTTGGCAACGTCTTATTGCTTGCTAGCTAGCCAACTATGGCTAACTTACAGTCACGTAAAACAGTACAGCCAGAATGTTTAAGCTGTTTTCAAGTTACTTTTATTTGGATGTTCTCGTCCTTCAGGGGAGCTACCCAACAACACTTTAAAAAAAAACTTTTATTCCACTAGGTAAGTCAGTTAAGAACAAATTCTAATTCATGCTGGCGGACTACTGGGGAACTGCCTTGTTCGTTGGCAGAACGACAGATTTTTACCTTGTCAGCTCAGGGATTCGATCCAGCATTCTTTCCGGAGACACCTGAAACCCCACCTCTTTAAGGAATACCTGGGATAGGACAAAGTAATCCTTCTCACCCCCCCCCCCCTTAAATGATTTAGATGCACTATTGTAAAGTGGCTGTTCCACTGGATGTCATAAGGTGAATTCACCAATTTGTAAGTCGCTCTGGATAAGAGCGTCTGCCAAATGACTTAAATGTAAATGTAAATCTCACCTCTTACTACATTTCTAACAGATATTTTAATCTCAGTCACATGAACTGCTCACATCAGGTGCACTTTTCCAGCCAATTGCTTTTGGCCAAATGTTTGAAAATATTTTTTGCATTGACTGCTTCATTACAGTAATTGTATGTTCAATACTACAGTGGCTTCGCTAAGTAATTCACACCCCTTGACTTTTTCCACGTTGTTGTATTAAATTGAGATTTGTCGTCACTGGTCTACACAAAATACCCTATAACGTCAAAGTGAATTTTTTATTTCTTTTTACAAATTAATAAAAAATGAAAAGCTTAAAAGTCTTGAGTCAATAAGTATTCAACCTCTTATGGCAAGCCCAAATAAGTTCAGGAGTAAAAATGTGCTTAACTAGTCATATAATAAGTTGCATGGACTCACTGGGTGTTTAATAATTTCTTTAGAGTCTATGACATTGGGGAAAAGGTGTGCTAAGCTGACATATGGAATTGTTTTAAGATGGGCACACTGGATCATTTTGCTATTTGATTTAGAATTTTAGGACCCCTTTATATATATATATATTTTTATACCTAAAACAATTGTATAAAATATTGATTTTGGACCATAGAAACTCAACACAATTATTAAATAGCACAAAGGACAATCAAAAAATAAATCATGAACTTGGTTTAAGCTAGAAGGTAACCGATACCGGTAAAAAAAATAAAAGGGTTAAATATGTGTAAACAATATATATTTATTTCTATTTCCCAAGTTTTTTTAAATTTAAAAAAAATATCTCCTAGATTTAGGACAGACACTCGTCTGTCCTAAATCTAGGATAAAAAATAAATTAAAAAAAACTTGGGAAATGTAAGTACATATACATTTTGTTAACACATATTTAACTTTTTTTTTTACTGGTATCGGTTACCTTCAGACGAGTCACGACACTTGTGGGGGTGGTGGAGCAAAACGGAGAACACCATCGTGTTTGTGAGAGGCTCCCCCTTAGGACGCTACAAACAATTGTTACAAGAGTGATTTTCAGATGTGGCAGAGCTAGAGCGGTGTTTGTCACAACATGAGACATTTCACCGCAGATGCGGAAGTGCGACACTGGCAGATGAGGTGGATAGAGATGCATTCAATTCTAGCTTAACTTCTTGGTGACAGGGGAGCAGTATGGAGTAGCTTGGATGAATAAGATTCCCAGAGTAAACTGCCTGCTACTCTGTCCCAGATGCTAATATATGCATATTATTAGTAGTATTGGATAGAAAACACTGAAGTTTCTAAAACTGTCTGTGATGGCAGGCGAAAACCTGAGAAAAATCTAATCAGGACGTGGGAAATCTGAGGCTTGTAGTTTTTTAAAACTCAGCCCCTATTGTAGATACAGTGGGAAATTGGTTGTTGCACTTCCTAAGGCTTCCACTAGATGTCAACAGTCTTTAGAATTTTGTTTGAGGATTCTACTGTGAAGTGGGACCGAATGAAAGAGGAATGAGCCAGGTGTCTGGCAGATTGCCACAGGCTCTGATGCGCGGTCACGAGAGAGTTAGCTCTCGTTCCATTGCATTTCTACAGACATAGGAATTCTCCAGTTGGAACATTATTGAAGATTTATGATAGAATCAATCTTTAGGATGTTTTTATACTGAGTTTGAAAAGTTTCTACAGGCTGTAATGGACCTGAACGCGCTTTGGATTTGTTGACCAAACTCTCTGCTTGTTTAGCTATGGTTGAAAAGAATATTTTGAAAATCTGAGATGACAGTGTTGTTAACAAAAGTCTAAGCTTGAGAGCAAATATATTTATTTCATTTCATTTCATTTGCGATTTTCATGAATAGTTAACGTTGCGTTATGCTAATGAGCTTGAGGCTATAAATAGGATCCCGGATTGCTCAACGCAAGAAGTTAAACTAAGTGATTTCGATGGAGATTTTTTTGGTCATGTAACTCAGATGAACACACTGGTGCGTCAATCGACTCTAGGGGGTTAATAATAGTGTTTAACACGACTGCATCGTCTCTGTACCTATCACACACATTTATCTGTTGAGGTCCCTCTGTCGAGCAATGAATTTCAAACAAATACCAGGGTGGTTTTCCAATGCCTTGCAAAGGGCACCTATTGCTAGATCAGCAGACACGGAACATTCCTCTGAGCATGGTGAAGCTATTAATTACACTTTGGATGGTGTATCAATACACCCAGTTGTAGAATGATACAGGGGACCTTCTGAGTTGTCAGAAAACCACTCAAGGATTTCACCATGAGGCCAATGGTGATCATGATAAAGAGAAAACTGAGGAAGGATCAACAACATTGAAGTCAGTCCACAATACTAACTTAATTAGCAGAGTGAAAAGAAGGAAGCCTGTACATAATACAAACATTTCAAACATCCATCCTGTTTGCAACAAGGCATGAAAGTAACATGCTGACCACACCGCTTGCGTCGCATACTCTGCAAAATAAATGTACACATACATGTTATTCAATCATTGCACCCACACTGCTCACGCGTGTCTGTGTAGTCAGGTGTAAAAATAGAACTTGGTTCTATTTGTGACGCTTGACGCGCTGCAATTCCCGCCTATCCCAGCTCATTGGTTTTTAGGAGAGTATTCCCACAGGGGTGATTGAAAGATGAATTGAGGGCCATACTCCAGTCCAGTTGGTGGTGGTAATGTACCTTAAAGTTGGTTGCCAAACGCCATATAAACTCCAAAGAAGAATCCTGGAGGAGAGGTTACTATAAAAACTCGGTTTACCCTTTTATCTGTGGATTAATTGTCAGAGAAGAGGACTTTGTTCACTTCAAGTTAAAATAACAACCCAATGTTTGCTTGTAATTGTTAAAGACTAGGCAGTTTTTCAGAATAAACAAGAAATGTAATGGAGCTAAGCACGGGCAAAAACCTAGAGGAAAACCTGGTCTGCTTTCTACCAGACACTGGGGGATGAATTCACCTTTTTGCACAACAATAACCTAAAAACACAAGACCAAATATACACTGGAGTTGCTTACCAAGAAGACCGTGAAAGTTCCTGAGTGGCCGAGTTTCAGTTATCGTTTGAAATTCTATGGCAAGACTTAAATGGTTGTCTAGCAATGATCAACAACTTGACAGAGCTTTTAGAAATAAAAAAATAAATAAATGGTGCAAATGTTGCACAATCCTAGGTGTGTAAAGCTCTTAGAGACTTACCCAGAAAAACTTAGAGCTGTGATCACCACCAATGGCACATCTACAAAAGTATTGACTCTCTATTGTAAATTAGATCATTTCTGTATTTCAGTTCAAAATTATTATTTTTTAAATTCAAACATGTTTTCACTTTGTCATTATGGGGTAATGTGTGGTTTCATTCAAGCTGTGACATTTGGAATAAGTAAGGAGAATGAATACTTTCTGAAGGCACTGTGAGACGATAGGCTTGTCACGTTACAATTAAACTCTGCAGCCGTTTTTACCTCAATATCAAAATCATACCTTTAAGGTTCTATCTGCAAAAGATGATCCAGAGATATGTCTTTAAAGTTGAGAACCCCCATTTGTTTGAATGAAGTCAGCCATTTTGATCTTGTATTCTTTTGAACTTGACATGAATTGGGATATTTAGAATACTATATATTAGGTAGAGAACATTGAACGTAATTTTAGGGCCTAACGCCCACCGCCACAGGCATCGGTGGGTTAGATGTCTATTTCCCCATCCACGTTGGCGGGTGGTCAGGGCTCCACAGTACGATCATTTCACTCACATTTCTGAAAACAAATAGTAAAGTTTGAACCCATTTAAAGTAAAATAAATGCTGCACTAGCTTTTTAAAAATTATTTCTGCTGTTTAGCATCATAGCTAGTAAATTAATCTCACTAAGTCAAATAACTACGAATCCTGCAACAATGCCTGGCTGGGGGCTGTGTGCATGTGAAGGGTAGGTGAAAAATATATATTTTTAAAGTGCTATGAACAGTTATACAAGTTGGTCTAATTTACTTGAAACTAAAGTCTACTGAAGTGAGGCTTAGTCCTTCCTTGGCTATTTAAACAAAAACTAGATGTTTCACAAGCTGGGTTGTCTTTCTACATTTGAGTTTCAACTGCTAAGGAAGAGAAGCAATGCGGATGCTAGTCAGATTCTCAATTCCACAGGCACAAACATGACGAGTTGCGCAACCTCGGTAACCTCCCACACTTAAAGGGGCAGGTGAAAATGTTTGTCTAATCTGTGATATTTTGGTTAAAAGACTCGACACAAACCGGTGCGCCTGGCACCTACTACCATACCCCGTTCAAAGGCACTTAAATCTTTAGTTTCGCCCATTCACCCTCAATAGCACACATACACAATCCATGTCTCAATTGTCTCAAGGCTGAAAAATCCTTCTTTAACCAGTCTCCTCCCATTCATCTAGACTGACTGACATCAATAAGGGATCATAGCTTGCATCCCTAATTTGCATCCCTAATCTAGTGTAATATATTGTACCTGTGTAGAGAATCCAACTCGTCCATCTCGGCTCAGCACGGCCCGGGAGTCGCCACAGTTTATGAAGTAGAGGTGGAAAGGGCTTAACAGCACACCCACTGCCGTGGAGCCGCTGCGGTCCAGCCCTTGTCGCAGGTCCGTGAAGCTGCGCATGTATTCGTCGATCTTCAGGAAGCCCGTGCGGATCCCATCCTTTACACCCTCCACTGAGCCCGTCCCCGGGGTGAACTCCGCCCCCCCTGATAGGATGTGCTCCAGTAGGTGGGCGGAGCAGTAATTGGCAACGCGGGAGCCGGCATGCCCGTCGTAGACGGCGAAGAAGGACCAGTCGGTGAGGCCGTGGGGCAGGCCCACCATGGCGGTGTGGGCATCCTCCATCTCCACCCGCCAGCCCTGCATGGAGCTCAGGCCGTAATGCAGCCCATTGCCCTCACCATGGGCCGTATGCTTCTCTGTCTTAGGCTTGTCCAGGAACGCCCCCATACCTACAAACTGCTGACAGGAGAGAAAACATACATAAAGCTACGTTATCAACACAGTCATACTTCAATAGGCTAATGGTGGCTAGGGTGCCACTGAAATGTTTTTCAGCTGGTCATGTTAGTTTTTGGTTCCCTATTTTATTATTATCATCATGATTTGGGTATGCAACAATGGGTATGCAGACATGGTATTCAAAAAGTTTGGTCTGAAGTCTTGGTTGAATCTTTGTAATACGCAACTCGGTTATCATGCGCTGATTGAAAAACAATTTCTAATTGCTTTCCCAAAAACCGACTGCAAAGTAGGCCCTCCCTGGCAGAATGATATCATGATAATTTGTATAAAATCACAGGGTATTCTGCCATTACATGTAGCCTACATCGTACAAAAATACATCTAGCCTAACAACATTCTCCTGGAAGGTGCACAATTGAATAAAAGGGCAACGACACCCCTCCCCCCCTCCCCCAAAGATGTGTTTGATTGTTTTGAGACCTCAAAACATATCAGAAGACCGCTCTTAAGTCTACAGCAATGCATAAACCATAATATTTTGTATTTTTACATGCATTTATTTAATTTTTAAACAAAAGTGTGATTAAATAGTGAAAACCTGAACTACAAGCAAAGGAAGAAGAGAACAGGCTCTGGAGCGGCATGTGGACACGCTGTGCAAGAACTCCGGTACACAGCAGGCGGAAGGCGACACGTAGCTAGCTAGCACACTTGTGCACAGCACAGACTGTGCACTTTGCCCCCACCTGCCGGGCACTGTTTTCCCGCAGTTCTGTTACCATGGCCAGGGTAGGTGTTCGGCAGGCATTAGCGAACACTGGGTGCTAGCAGGAATGCCCACACGCCTTGAACACCCCGAACTGTGGGTCTAAATTGAATTGGTCCACTCACACAAACAGCATCGTGAAGAAGGCGCAGCAGCGCCTCTTCAACCTCAGGAGGCTGAAGAAATTCGTCTTGTCACCAAAAGCACTCACAAACTTCTACAGATGCACAATCGAGAGCATCCTGGCGGGCTGTATCACGGCAACTGCTCCGCCCTCAACCGTAAGGCTCTCCAGAGGGTAGTGAGGTCTGCACAACGCATCACCGGGGGCAAACTACCTGCCCTCCAGGACACCTACACCACCCGATGTTACAGGAAGGCCATAAAGATCATCAAGGACATCAACCACCCGAGCCACTGCCTGTTCACCCCGCTATCACCCAGAAGGCGAGGTCAGTACAGGTGCATCAAAGCTGGGACCGAGAGACTGAAAAACAGCTTCCATCTTAAGGCCATCAGACTGTTAAACAGCCACCACTAGCCACCACAAACACCACCACCGCCAACACACTGACACTGACTCAACTCCAGCCACTTTAATAATGGGAATTGATGGGAAATTATGTAAATATATCACTAGCCACTTTAAAACAATGCTACCTTATATAATGTTACTTAACCTACATTATTCATCTCATATGCATACGTATATACTGTACTCTATATCATCGACTGCATCCTTATGTAATACATGTATCACTAGCCACTTTAACTATGCCACTTTGTTTACATACTCATCTCATATGTATATACTGTACTCGATACCATCTACTGTATCTTGCCTATGCTGCTCTGTACCATCACTCATTCATATATCCTTATGTACATATTCTTTATCCCCTTACACTGTGTATAAGACAGTAGTTTAGGAATTGTTAGTTAGATTACTTGTTGGTTATTACTGCATGGTCGGAACTAGAAGCACAAGCATTTCGCTACACTCGCATTAACATCTGCTAACCATGTGTATGTGACAAAATTTGATTTGATTTTGATTTAAATTACACACTACTGGGCTTGCATGATCTGCTTGAGAAAGGTGCAACTGAGGACTGCAATTTGGAGCATTCCTGTTTGTGGACATTCCTGCATCTGCAGGAACCCCTCTTTATACTTCTATTGGTCAATTTGTATGCTAGGACTCCTGTACACAGGTGGGAGGTGGGGGCACTCTAGTACAGTAGGTGGTGGCAACGCATCAGAAAGTTGGACGCCAACTGCCGATAAACCTAACAGAAAAAGATGTGGGGCTAGCTAGTCAACACTGGAGTTGCTTACCAAGAAGACAGTGAATGTTTCCGAGTGGCCGAGTTACAGTTTAGAATTCTATAGTAATACCTGAAAATGGTTGTTTAGCAATGATTGACAGAGCTTGAAGAATTTTGAAGAATATTTTTTGGGGTGGAAAGCTCTTAAAGATTTACCCAGAAAGACTCACAGCTTTAATCACTGCCAAAGATGCTTCTACAAAGTATTGACTCAGAGGTGTGCATACTTATGTAAATTAGATTTAAGTATTTTATTTAAAAAATAAACAAAATACAAGTTTTCACTTTGTCATTATTGACTATTGTGTATAGAGGGGTGAGAGAAAAAAAATCGATTTATTCAATTTTAAATTCAGGCTGTAACTTTCTGAAGGCACTGTATTGAATTAATTTGATTAAATCTCATTTTTGTTTTAGCACAAATTTCCAAATGCCTGTATCACAAAAAAAAGTGTTTTTCATGTGCATTTATGTATTTTTTGACTCGTCTCATTCGCTTGTCCTGTGCTGTGTGTACCTTCCCATTCTCACACACGCCAAGCCACTTCCCCTGCCACTCACAACAGAGATAAAAGATCACTTCTTCTTCTCTGAAAAGCCGTTTCATCTCGGTATTTGCATTTGAGGTTTGGTCCATCGGAATAGGTCATGTAGACAATGAAACAAAGATATTATTTTACTGTAATAGGATGAGAATGTTAGTGCAGAGCAGACCCTACTAACACTGGAGTATCCATGAACATTGATTCTGGAAAAAGTATTCTGTTTGTCGAGCGCGGCAGTGCAGTACCACGTATCGCCAGCAGGATTACAGCCATAGACTTATTTTCTGGCTTTCTAGTTTGTGTTTTTATACATTTGCAATGAATATAAAAAAAATATGCATTTATTGATTTCAACATCTAAGCAAAGTGGACAGGCTAGCATGCTGTTCAAATTTCAAAAAGCTAGAGTCGGACAGGAGGGTGTGTTCATAACAGTTCAACTGTTTTGCCTTGTTAGCTTGCAAATAGATCCAAGTTGACTCGACTTGAAATAAAAGATTAGTTGGCTACTCACTAGAACATGGGCTTGTGCTGGAGATTGTTTATGAGATATTTGTTGATTTTCTAAATGCCTGCTATAACCAGTTGGTCATTATTATTGAATTATGCATGGTTCTGATTAAAGTTGTAACAAAAATGGCATTTTCAGAGAGAGTTGAAAGCCAGATAAGTGATTACAAAAAAAACAACAGGTAAACGCATTTTGATACAATTATTAGTGGGTCTTATGGTTGTGGAAGGCCTATATGTAGCCTAGGTATAATTACACAAGCCCTGAATTCATTAGATTGCTGACTGCTTGAAAATGCAGTCTATTGCCCTTTAAAAACTGTGCAATAAAGCTTATAGACAAAAATAAAACTGAGATATTAAGTTTGAAAAAAAAAAGATTTATATGCCATATCGACCAGCCCTAAATCGTGAGCACACACACACACACGGCACGACAGGCATGTGCCCAAAAAAAGGTTGGTAGGCACAAAGAATGACTCCCCAACTGGCCTTGGAAGAATGTGTGTGTGTTTGTGTGTGTGTGTGTGTGGGGGGGTGAGAGCCAGTGGGGAGCACACAAGTCATGATGCTCTGTAAAAACACAGTCTATTAATAGTGTGTGGTTTGGGTTTCAAGCTCAAGGTGGGAAAGACACTCCATTCATACCTCTACTAGCCCCCCCATCACTCCTACTAGCCCCCCATCACTCCTTCTACTAGCCCCCCCATCACTCCTTCTGCTAGCCCCCCCATCACTCCTTCTGCTAGCCCCCCCATCACTCCTTCTGCTAGCCCCCCCATCACTCCTTCTGCTAGCCCCCCATCACTCCTTCTGCTAGCCCCCCATCACTCCTTCTGCTAGCCCCCCATCACTCCTTCTGCTAGCCCCCCATCACTCCTTCTGCTAGCCCCCCATCACTCCTTCTGCTAGCCCCCCATCACTCCTTCTGCTAGCCCCCCATCACTCCTTCTGCTAGCCCCCTACCCCTCCTCCTGCTAGCCCCCTACCCCTCCTCCTGCTAGCCCCCTACCCCTCCTCCTGCTAGCCCCCTACCCCTCCTCCTACTAGCCCCCTACCCCTCCTCCTACTAGCCCCCTACTCCTCCTCCTACTAGCCCCCTACTCCTCCTCCTACTAGCCCCCTACCCCTCCTACTAGCCCCCTACCCCTTCTACTAGCCCCCTAGCCCTCCTACTAGCCCCCTACTCCTCCTCCTACTAGCCCCCTACCCCTCCTACTAGCGCCCTATTCCCCATCACTCCCCCATTGTCCCTCTACGAGCCCCCCATCACTCCTTCTCTTCTAAGACTAGGCTACCCATTCGTCCCTATACTCAGAGTCGATATCCACGTAATAAGGAATTCACCAACTACGCCCACAAATTGGACAAAAACAAACATTATTTCCAATTAAGCCCCATTTAACAAGGAGCCAACTTAGACATACAATTTTTGCTATACAGAATCAACAAAACATGCCGAAAAGCTGCTGTGTTGTTCAATGAACAGTGCCAGTTAAAAGTTGACACACCTACTCATTCAAGTTTTTTTTGTTTGTTTAATTATTCATGGTTATTATTTCAAAGTGTTGATGTCTGCACTATTATTCTACAATGAATAGTAAAAATAAAGAAAAACCCTTGAATGAGTAGACATGTCCATACCTTGGACTGGTACTGTACATGGAGCCAGGTCAAAAACTCTGACTTCTGTTTCACAATGCTCCCAAGTAAGGAAATAGAGCCTGTGAGAAGAGCCCTGTGGCTTCAGGCTGTTAGGCATGGGAAAGTGGGAACACGGTGTCTAAGTAGGCTACATGTAGCTCTATGTGTGTGGAAACATTCTCACATGCAAGACATTTAACTTGTTTAGTACAGTCCGTTTGTAACTCCACTCACTACTTGTAGCTGTACAGTCTGTTTGTGTTGTTGGGAGCATTCACTCAATTGGCTACTAGCCAATGGGGTAACCTAGGTAACCACAGGTTGTTTTCCCCCACAGGTGGGCAGCGATATTCTATCTAATACCGACTGGGTCTATATCAATGTGTGTGTGTGTTTGTACAGAACGTCTGTCATGTTAGGCAGTACAACTCTAAAATAAAACAAACTCACTACTGTTGCCTAGCAACCAAACATGCAGTCTAGGCTTCATTCAGCTACCTCACACACGCTCTCTCAAAAAAAATGGGAGCAGTGTGTGTGTGTGTGTGTGTGTGTGTTCGAGGAGGAACGAGTTACATTGCCCAGCCTGAAATGGCAGGGAATCACAAAGCTCCAGCTTCCTTCTTTAGTATCCCCTTTATTCTCCAGTGGCATTTGGGTGGACTGCTACACACACACACAGACATAGGTGTTATTGAGACACATACACCCCAGCTCAGGGACGAAACCACAGACTCTCGACCACTCAACCCTCGAAACTGATGTCACCCAACTTAAAACCACAAGCCGAAACCAGGACTCAGATCTCCCACAGCCACACGTGGTTGTCAAGAACCACTGGCTCTGCAGAGGGAAGTGGAGGCCAGTGATTACATAACTCTAATGAGCGCAGAGTACAGCTCTGTGGTCACACACATACGTCACTTTTCCAACTGTTCACAGATCCATTTAGAGGATTCCATTAGGCTTGCAAGAAAGGAATCTCTCTGTACTTGTGCATGTGACACATTACAACCTATTTGAATTCAATCATTTGACAGAACCCCTTTTGATTTGATCAAAACCTTCCATAAATATTTCCCCATTGTATAAGTGCTCAGAAAGTGACTTTTTCATACCCCACCATGAGACAGTCATGTCTTCATCACTGGAAAAGATACAGTTGAGATTGATATTTAAAAGGTTTACAAACAGGGTTGTCATTTGATCATTTCTGGAGATTGCTCTTTCTGATATTTCTTAAGAAAGCATTTTTGGGGATTTGTGTGTATTGGTAGGTAAACACTGCACTGTTGGCGCTAGAAACATATGCATTTCGCTGCACCTGCGATAACATGCTAATTACACTACTTGACCAAAAGTATGTGGACACCTGCTCGTCAAACATCTCATTCCAAAATAATGGGTATTAATATGGAGTTGGTCCCCCGTTTGCTGCTATAACAGCCTCTACTCTTCTGGGAAGGCTTTCAACTAGATGTTGGAACATTGCTGTGGGGACTTGCTTCAATTCAACAAGAGCATTAGTGAGTTCGGGTGCTGATGTTGGGCTATTAGGCCTGGCTCGCAGTCAGCATTCCAATTCATTCCAAAGGTGTTCGATGGGGTTGAGGTCAGGGCTCTGTGCAGGCCATTCAAGTTCTTCCACACCGATCTCGACAAACCATTTCTGTATGGATGGAGCTTCCTTTGTGCACAGGGGCATTGTCATGCTGAAATAGGAAAGGGCCTTCCCCAAACTGTTGCCACAAAGAATGTCATTGTATGCTGTAGCGTTAAGATTACTCTTCACTGGAATGAAGGGGCCAAGCCTGAACCATGAAACAGCCCCAGAACATTATTCCTCCTTCACCAAACTTTAGAGTTGGCACTACGCATTGGGGCAGGTAGCGTTTTCCTGGCATCCGCCAAACCCATATTCGTCCGTCGGACTGCCAGATGGTAAAGCGTGGTTCATCACTTCCCACTGCTCCAGAGGCGGGCTTTACACCACCCCAGCCAAAACTTTGGATTGCGCATGGTGATCTTAGGCTTGTGTTCTTTGGCGGCTCATATGCTGACGTTGCTTCCAGAGGCAGTTTGGAACTTGGTAGGGAGTGTTATAACCGAGGACAGGCGATTTTTAGGAGCTACGCGCTCCAGCACTCACCGGTCCCGTTCTGTGAGCTTGTGTGGCCTACCACTTCGTGGCTGAGACGTTTTTGCTCCTAGACGTTTCCACTTCACAATAACAGCACTTACTGTTGACCGAGGCAGCTCAAGCAGTGTAGACATTTGATTAACTTGTTGGAAAGGTCATATGACAGTGCCACATTGAACGTTTTATTTGACATAGAATTGTAGCGGACGTAGCTGTCCCAAATCAACTCCTCAAACCGTAGCAACTAAACAAAAAAGACTGGATAAATGTAACAAACATATGATAATCATTAGGTAGGATGATTGGATTTGTAAGCATTAAGACAATTGGTTCAGCTTGCCCTCAAAATGGGTGGAAACCTATCCAGTCCATGCAGAACGACATCCCAGCACACCTGATATAGCTAACAGAGATCTTGATGAATTGATTTTGATTAGTTTAAAATCACACCTGGGCTGGAACTAAAGCCTGCTGAAACTGTAGCTCTCCAGGACCAGGGGAGAAAACAAGTATTGTTACCTATCCAAAATATTTTTGTGCAGATGTAACCGCTGTGAAATGGCTAGCCAGTTAGCAGTGCGTGCTAGTAGCATTTAAATCAGTGACGTCACCCGCTCTGAAAACTTGAAGTAGTTATTTCCTTTGCTATGCAAAGGCTTTACAAGGCTTTTGTGGAGCAATAGGTAACTACGCTTCGTGGTTGACGATTGGGGCAAGGAGATGCACAGAAGCAAACCTGTCACACCATCTGAACACGCCCCTGTACTGAACCACTCAGCCTCGCACTCCACTTCCCTCAATCCCTCAGTGATGGGAGAAAGAGATCTGGTTAACTGTATCAAATGTCATAGCTTGTTCTCCAGCTTTCTAAATAGGGAGCCAATTTGTTTTTAGCATTTATTTCCATGACTGATCAAAACTATTTTTTTCTCATTGCTCCCTTGTCCATCTGCAGCAAAAATATCTTTGGAACATCGAAATCGCAACACATACACTGAAAAAAAAATAGAAAACTCAACATGTAATGTTGGTCCCATGTTTCATGAGCCGAAACAAAAAGATCCAGAAGTGTGCCATACGCACAAAAATATTATTTTGCTCAAATTCGTTTACATCCCTGTAAGCATTTCTCCTCTGCTAAGATTATCCAATAACCTGACAGGCGTGGCATATCAAGAAACTGATTAAACCTATTGTACAGAAATTAACATAAAATTCTCTGGCAACACCTCTGGTGGACATTCCTGCAGTCAGCATGCCAAATGCCCGCTTCCTCAACTTGAGACATCTGTGGCATTATGTGGTGACACAACTGTACATTTTGGTGGCCTTTTGTCACCAGCACAAGGCGCACCTGTGTAATGATCACGCGGTTTAGGGAATTGGGCAGTACGTCTAACCGGCCTCAGAACCGCAGACCACGTGTCACCACGCCAGCCCAGGTCCTTCACATCAAATCTTATTTTATTGGCCACATATTTAGCAGATGTTACTGCGGGTGTAGTGAAACGCATCCAGCTTCTTCCCCTGCGGGATCAGCGGGAAATTGCTCACCTTCGATGGCCACAAAGATGCCATGACGAGAACCTGAGGCCCATTGTCATGCCATTCACCCACCACCATCACCTCATGTTTCAGCATGATAATGCACAACCATGTCACAAGAATCTGAACACAACTCCTGGAATGTGAAAATGTCCCAGTTCTTCCATGGCCTGCATACTCAGCAGACATGTCACCCATTGAGAATGTTTGTGGTGCTCTGGATTGACATGTACGACAGCATGTCCCAGTTCCCGCCAATATCCAGCAATCTTTGCACAGACATTGAAGAGTGGGACGATATTCCACAGGCCACAATCAGCCTGATCAACACTATGCAAATGAGATGTGTCACGTTGCATGAGGCAAACAGTGGTAGCACAAGACACTGACCGGTTTTCTGATCCACGCCCATACTTTGTGGTATTCTATGACCAACAGTTGCATATCTGTATCCCAGTCATGTGAAATCCATAGATTGGGCATATTGAATTTTTTTTAATTATCGATTTCCTTACATTAACTGTAACTCAGTATAAAATCTTCGAAATGTTGCGTTTATAGTTTTGTTCAGTGTAAAATCGTGAGAATCGCAATAGAAATAAAAAAATATATATATATATATATAAAATAAAAATACCCTAAAATATATCGTGAGGTCCCTGGCAATTCACAGCCCTACTCTCCTGGTCCGTCTTCTCCCTACGAGTGACTCCTCATGAAACCCAGACAAAAAAATGATTTAGGGGACTTTCACAAAATGTAATCCATACAATAGTCTTTTGGAGGAAGGATTGTTGACATATTTTGACATTTGTACAGTGCCCTCCACTAATATTGGCACCCTTGGTAAATATAGTTGAAGTTGGAAGTTTACATACACCGTAGGCAAATAGATGTAAAAACTCAGTTTCACAATTTCTGACATCTAATCCTAGTAAAAATTCCCTGTCTTAGGTCAGTTAGGATCACCACTTTATTTTAACAATGTGAAAATGTCAGAATAATAGTAGAGAGAATGATTTATTTCAGCTTTTATTTCTTTCATCACATTCCAAGTGGGTCAGAAGTTTACATACACTCAATTAGTATTTGGTAGCATTGCCTTTAAATTGTTTAACTTGTGTCAAACATTTCTGGCAGCCTTCCACAAGCTTCCGACAATAAGTTGGGTGAATTTTGTCCCATTCCTCTTGACAGCTGGTGTAACTGAGTCAGGTTTGTAGGCCTCCTGGCTCGCACACGCCTTCTCAGTTCTGCCCACAAGTATTCTATCGGATTGAGGTCAGGGCTTTGTGATGGACACTCCAATACCTTGACATTGTTGTCCTTAAGCCATTTTGACAACTTTGGAAGTATGCTTGGGGTCATTGTCCATTTGGAAGACTCATTTGTGATCAAGCTTTAACTTCATGACTGATGTTTTGAGATGTTGTTTCAATATATCCACATAATGTTCCTTGCTCATGATGCCATCTATTTTGTGAAGTGCACCAGTCCCTTTTGCAACAAAGCACCCCCACAACATGATGCTGCCACCCCAGTGCTTCACAGTTGGGATGGTGTTCATCCAAGCATAACGATGGGCATTATGGTCAAACAGTTCCATTTTTGTTTCATCAGACCAGAGGACATTTCTCCAAAAAGTATGATCTTTGTCCCCATGTGCAAACCATAGTCTGGATTTTTTATGGCAGTTTTGGAGCAGAGGCTTCTTCTTTGCGGAGCGGCCTTTCTGGTTATGCCGATATAGGACTTGTTTTACTGTGAATATAGATACTTTTGTACCCGTTTCCTCCAGCATCTTCATAAGGTCCTTTGCTGTTGTACTGGGATTGATTTGCACTTTTCACACCAAAGTACGTTCATCTCTAGGAAACAGAATGTGTCTCCTTCCTGAGTGGTATGACGGCTGCGTGGTCCCATGGTATTTATACTTGCGTACTATTGCTTGTACAGATGAACGTGGTACCTTCAGGCGTTTGGAAATTGCTCCCAAGGATGAACCAGACTTTTGGAGGTCTACAAAAAAAAAAAAATTCTATGACCTTGGCTGATTTCTTTCTTTTGATTTTCCCATGGTGTCAAGCAAAGAGGCACTGACTTTGAAGTGTCAATTAGCCTATCAGACGCTTCTAAATCCATGACATTTTCTGGAATTTTCCAAGCTGTTTAAAGGCACAGTCAACTTAGTGTATGTAAACTTCTGGCCCACTGGAATTGTGATACAGTGAATTATAAGTGAAATAATCGGTCTGTAAACAATTGTTGGAAAAATTACTTGTGTCATGCACAAAGTAGATGTCCTAACCGACTTTCCAATACTATAGTTTGTTAACAAGAAATGTGTGGAGTGGTTGAAAAATGAGTTTTATTGACTCCAACCTAAGTATATGTAAACTTCCGACTTCAACTGCATGAGCAAAACAGGCTCTAGATCCTTCATTAAAAATTCACAAAAATCTAACTTTTATTTAAAGTAAAATAATTTACACAAATAAATTAACATAAAACAAATATTTCTCAAATATATGTGTGCCACAATTATTGGCACCCCTTCGTTCAATACTTTGTGCAATCTGCCTTTGCCAAGATAACTCAGAGCCATTTTCTCCTGTAATGGGTAATGAGGTTGGACTATGATGAGACTATTCCTCCATACAGAATCTCTCCAGATCCTTCAGATTCCGAGGTCCACGCTTGTGGACTCTCCTCTTCAGCTCAGGTTTTCTATGGGGTTCAGGTCAGGGGACTGGGACGGCCAAAACAAAACCTTGATTCTTTGGTCAGTGAACCATTTTTGTGTTTATGTTGAGATGTGCTTTGGTTCATTGTCCTGCTGGAAGATCCAACCAAAGCCCAGTTAAAGCTTCCTTGCAGAGGCAGTCAGGGTTTGATTTAATATCTGCTGGTACTTGGAGTGCATGATATTATGTATCCTAACAAGTTGTCCAGGTCCTTTGGAAGAAAAACAGGCCTACAGCAAAGATAAACCACCATACTTCAGTGGGGGTGAGGTACTTTTCTGCATGGAAATCTTTCTGTTTACGCCAAACCCACTACTGTGTTTGTTTCCAAAAAGCTACATTTTAGTCTCATCTGACCATAGAACCCGGTCCCATTGAAAGTTCGGCAAACTGTAGGTGCTTGAGTGTTGTTTGATGACAGCCACGACTTTTCTATGGCAACCCTCCCAAACAACTTGTGGTTACGTAGGTGGCGTCTGATCGTAGTTTGAGACTTTCTGACCCCAAGACCCAAATAACATCTGCAATTCTCCAGCTGTGATCCTTGGATATTTTTTGGCCACTAACTAGCCGCCTCACTGTGCGTGCGGTCAGTATAGACACACGTCCTCTTCCAAGCTGATTGTTAACATCTCCAGGTGCTTTAAACTTCTTAATTGTTGCCCTGATAGTGGAAATGGGCATTTTCAAATGTTGAGCTATTTTTTTAATAGCCATTTCCTGGTTTGTGCAGCTCAACAACCTTTTGTCGCACACCATTACTGTATTCTCAGGTCTTTCCTATAGTGATGGATAATCTTGGCCTGTATGTCACCTCATATTTATACCCCAGTGAAACAGGAAGTGATGGCATACCACTTAAGTATTCCTAAACCCTCAAGTGACTTTAAAAACGTGAAATATGAATGGGAATATACTATAGATTTTACTCATAAGAATTTCAAGGGGTGCCAGTAATTGTGGCACACGTTTGAGAAAAATATTTATTTCACATTTATTTTTTTCCAATAATTTTACTTAAATTAAAAAGTTAGATTTTTTGTGAATATTTGGAATGAAAGACCAAGAGGAAAAACAGCAAAGACATTTTTTTTTGCAGCCCGTTTTGCTCATATTTACCAAGGGCGCAAATATAAGTGGAGAGCACTGTATCTAAAAGCATAATTTAGAAAAAAAATGAATCAAAGTTGGCCTTACCCAGGCCTCCTTTAAGACCCCATGTTTCATCTGTAGATGCTACAAAGCCAAAATTGGTGTTATATTAAGCTTGTCCGCTTGCTCTGTAGTATGAGTAGTATTTTAATGTAAAAAAAACATTATGTACATTAAGAATATTGACAAAATTAAAACATGAATAATCTAAATAATAAATATACCTAATCAGTCTCCTAGAGTAATAAAGATAGGGATGTGTAAATGACGAGGTTCTGTCTAAGTTAACATCATTGCACCTAGTGTCACTTCTCTGTGTGTGTGCTCTACGTCATGTAACCATGATTGTGTTCCGACCTCAGTACAGCTCAGTGTAAACAAGTAGGTATACCGGTAGGGTCAGTATCTTCTGGCAAGGTGAATGGGACAACGTCGGGAGTCTGTTCGTTTGACTCCCTGCGTTGTGCATCGTTCTGGTGTGCGGCGACGGAAAATAACCCTACAACGATATAGCCGGCTACTAGGACCCCTGGGGGTACTTAGCCTAGCCACAGGGAGTACTTAAGACTCATGAGACAATATGCTTACTACAGGTAAAAAGAACATGAGGGGATACTTCGGCTAGAGCAGAATTCAGTTGGTGGTAAATGTACAGTAACCGAAAAAGGTTAGGAACCACTGGATTATATAATTAACTGTGCTAATATTACGCTTGATCAGATTCGATTATTTCTGCGACAAACGGATGTTTGTTGGTTGCGTTAAAACGGACAACAAACCAAACGCCACATTTAGCTAGATAGCTGACGTTAGTTAAAGGTGTCACCTAAAAAAAATAAGCGGCTAGCTATTTAGCTAAATAGTTGGCAAAATAATGACTTTTCCCTGCCCAAACACAGCATTTGAAAACAAGTGATGTACCTTTTAGACGACGTTGACAGTCAAAAGCATGTAACTAAGGTTAAACGTTAGCTGCTATTCGTAACACAAATTCATGCGAGAATCAATCACTGGTGACGATAACGTCAGCTACAGTTGTAAGCTAGTTAAATGCGAATAGGCCATGCTAGGCTAACGTTAGCAAGCTAGCCAACACAACGATTGCCCCCTAGCTAAACCTCTTAATTTATACTTACGTTTCCAACTGTAAAACGAATGTAGATGTTTTTTTAGGTCCCTGACTAGTGGGTATCGTCGTGGTGATATATTGTTTTGTTTCCTTACTTGACAAAACAAAATATGCGAGTTTGGCCTCAGATGAGCGGCGATAATTCCTTTCTCGGCGGTTCCCTGCTTGGATGGCGTAGGTTTTTACGCATGTTTGACACCAAATAGGTTTCTCACATCAACAAAAAAAAACTGTTTGGTACGTTTCTACACAAATATGGACAGTAAGAATTGGTTATAATAGACAACACAGGCGAATCTCGCACTTTCGTCCTTTGGGTGCTGAACAAGAGGAGGTGCTATTTTTGGTACTTGTTCGGTGATTGGTCAAAAATTATCGAGGGTGATAACATTGATTGGTTGAAATCGCTTTCAATCAGCTCTGCCCCCATTCAAATCTGCCGTTTCATTGGTTAATGTGTAACCGTCTGACGTTTCGCAAAGGTGCGCTCGTTTTCCCTGATGTGTTTCCCTGATGTGTCCCGAAATCAGCAGATGAGCTCAGGGCTTGAAAGTCAGTTACAAATAAAGTTTGTCTAAAGTTTTTAGTTTTAGACAATGATGTGATCTTCCCATACTTCAAAAGATTTACAACTAGATGATTCAAAACACCTAACACACACATACACACACACATAGGAGAGGGAGTGACAGAAAGTACATTTAAAACATTTAATTTATCTTGGAAAGTCAGTTTAGAAACAATAGCTTATTTACAATGACAGTCTACACCAGCCAAACCCAGACAGCACTGGGCCAATTGTGCACTGCCCTATGGGACTCCCAATCACAGCCAGTTATGATACCAGAATGCAGTGCCTTAGACCACTGCACCACCCAGGAGCCCCAAATAAAGAGAAAGGAGAGGGAGAGAAGAGTTATAGGGGAGTAGGATGAGGGAGGTCGACAATAGATTGTGCAGACAGACAGTCTGGGGTCTTTAGGGTGAAAATCAGCAATTGCTCCTCCTTGTAAGAACAGGGGAGCTTGTTTTCATGTAGTGTTTCTTTGTGTTTTTCAGCAGGATTAATCTCAGTCTTATTAATGGACAACTCATCAGATATCACAGCAGCTTTCCCCCGAGGCCAACAAGTGTTATGACACTCAGCCACAGGCCTGGGTGAGTGAGTGAGTAGAGTGGGTATTTTCATTTGCTAAAATGCAGGATTAGCGTGGGTAGACTTGTATCATTTTTCTCTGTTCTCAGGATGTTCAATCTCAGTTTACCCCCCTGAACAAACACACACAGGCTCTGGTTAGGTGTGTGTGTGTGTCTGTGTGTGTGTGTGTGTGTGTGTGTGTGTGTGTGTGTGTGTGTGTGTGTGTGTGTGTGTGTGTGTGTGTGTGTGTGTGTGTGTGTGTGTGTGCGTGTGTGTGTGAAAGAAAGAAACCGGGGGTCAGGGGCTGTGTTGCTCTGGCCCCTTCAGGGGATTTAGAGTCTTATAGCAGCGGATCAGAATCCTAAATTAAAAACTGTCCTGTCTAATCTGCAGGGAGAAAATAGTGTGACACACACACACACACTGAAATCTGAGCACTGATAAACTGTGATCAGTGATTGTGTCCTTGGCCAGATGAAAGAAAGAGGAAGAGAGGGAGGGAGGGAAGAATGAAGGATAGGTAAGGGACACAGATTTACAGTCTCATGTTCAGTCCAGATATCAGATATCTATGTCACATCATTACTACAATATTATTCTTGTTCATTCCCAGTTAACACATTTTACAGAGTTTACACACACACACACGCACACGCACACGCACACACACTCTTATACACATATTTGATTGCACAATAAAACATTGGTAATAGAAATGTCACAAATATGTAAAAGGTCTAACAGTTGCTTGGTGGCTAGCCCCTTTAAACAATGTTCTGTATGCTTTACATTGCAACCTGCCCCCACCTGGCTCCAATCCTTTTTTGGTGGCCCTGGCCTCAGCCATGGAAACACAAAAGTCTGAGTCTTTAATTCATTCATTTAAATGTATTGATAGAAATTACTGGTCAGTTTTCATTTCATCAATTGAATTTCAATTAACTACCCGAATTAACTGACTTAAAAAAACATCCCTTGGGTTGTGCTGTGGCGGAGATCTTTGTGGGCTATACTCTCTTGGTGGTTGGGCAGTGCCAAGAGTGTGCAAAACTGTCATCAAGGCAAAGGGTGGCTACTTTGAAGAAACAAAAATCTGAAGTATATTATGATTTGTTGAACTTTTTTTTGGTTACTACATGATTCCATATGTGTTGATGTCTTCACTATTATTCTACAATGTAGAAAATAGTGAAAATAAAGAAAAACCCTTGAATGAGTAGGCTCGTCCATATATGTATATAGTCTTAATTCATTGCTACTTAGATTTGTGTGTATTGGGTACATGTTGTGTAATTTGTTAGATATTACTTGTTAGATATTACTGCACTGTCGGAGCTAGAAGCACAAGCATTTCGCTACACCTGCAATAACATCTGCTAATCACGTGTATGTGACCAATAAAATTTGATTTGATTTAAAATAAGATGTAAGTAGCATGTAATAAGATGCTACTATACCGTGGCAAAGGGACAAAGAACAAACATTTGAGAAGACTGGGTTGGGGCTGGTTGTGATATATGCTTCCCTCTGGTGGAGAAGTACAGATCACACGCATTTTACATTGTTATGATTATGAAACAGTCGTTTCATACAGTACTTTCATTACGACAGATGCACAATGGAAAAGGTCACTAACATCTGCAACAGCAAAACAATGTTTCCTTTCAACCTTTTAAGTAAACCTTTTAACATATTTCCAACGGGTAGAGAGACCCTCTGCTAGTCAGTTGCTTGTTTACCAGTAGGGTGTACTCTTGAGCAGCTATTAAAGCACTACTTGAACACGCACAACGCAAAATGTTGGGCATCTTTTGAGAGCACCAATTTTCCAAACTGAAAATCACTGATGTAATGATTTGACCTCGTTTTTATCCGGAGTTCCCAGCTGTCTTGTGGTGCGTTCAAGACAACTGGGAACTCTGAAAAATACGAGGTCAAATCATAAAATCAGTTATCCTCAGGTCGGAAAGTCGAAGCTCTAGAGGCCCGAGTTCTCGAGTTAGAATCCTACTTGGATTAACGTAAAAAACTATTTTTCACCTTTGCAGCTCGTTCACAATTGTCTTGAGTGCACTGAAGTCGGAAGTCAGAGATTTCCGAGTTCCAAGTTGTTTTGAACTCGGCATTGAAAACATAATAAATACAGAGATGACACCATTGTTATCAATTATGTATTATGCCTCGTTCAAAACAACTGGGGAAAAAATAATTCTGACTGGGAAAAATATTTTTGAATGGTCACCCAATTCGGAATTTCAAGTCGGAAAAAACATATTTCTCAGATCCGACTTTACGACCTCAAGATCACTGACATCATGATTTGACCATTTTTTTTTCTCCAGAGTTTCCAGTTGTCTCGAAAGCACCAATAAACCCTGAATTGCTGATGCTATGTGTTGGCCAATGAGAGACTTTGAAGCCACTGGTCGGCCATATTAGCACTTCCCAGACTCTCCAACCCGGTTCCTGAAGAGCAAGCAACAGATTTTCATTCCAAAATGTATCTAGCGCAACTGATTCTAATAATTAGCTGGTTGATAATATGAACCAGGTTAGTTACAGCTAACAGAGGTTGGAGCGAAAACATGCAAGAGGGTACTTAGCTGAACAGGATTAGAGAGCCCTGCTCAGAAGAAGCAGTCTCCATAGGAATGAATGGAAATCTACAGTATTGCGCAAGAAATATAAGTTAAATATGCAATTCAATTGCACAATTAAATGTTTCAAGGACACAATTACAGGTATTATTTTGTGGTAGTGGCCACAGTAACATTATAAAAAGTATGATTTAAGGGAAATGGTTTTATATATTTTTTATGTTTATGTTTAGCTCACATAATATTATTTTTAATGTAAGCATTAAAGTGTCTGTAATATCATAAACGTGGCAAAATGAATGTTGACATTAATAAATGCTTTTCTATAGTTCCCAAAATATTTTTCTCAAATCCTTGGGGAGTTCCAAGTGAATTCAAAACAGCACACCTTGTCATTGATCCTGTGTATATATAAATAATTGGTTGTAACTTGTGTATTTGTCTTCTCCGCCGTTCGGTCAAGCGGGATCAGTTAAAAATTCTCTGCTCCAGGTGAGGCTCGAACTCACAACCTCGGCATAGCTCAACTGAAATACTGCTGTATAAGTACCGCGCGCTAACCGATTGCGCCACTGGAGCCCCGATGTTTCCGACTAGGAATACCGTTTAAGAATGTCATGTTTGTTCATTAGGGAGACGACTTTTTATTTTTTCCTTTTTTTCTACATCCAACCGAGTAGCTTGCAGCTAATTGTGTGGCTGACAATAACCGACTACGACGTTATGCAGTGAAATCACTGGCAGGGAGGAACAAGGGAGGGGAAGAAAAATGAAAAAAGAGGATACAGGAGAATGTTGGATCAAATAACATACGAGGCTAATGGAAAATAAAAGTTACAAACATGAACAATTAGCTAATAATATTCGAAATATTATTCCTAAATATCTCAGTATCTGTGGAATAACAGGGACCAACTTGACACCTGAGGTGCAGACTTGAATCAGTTCTCATTGCTCCCATCCTTGGGCCTTCCTCCCTGAGACCAACCATCACCACTAGGCCAACACACACTAAACAGACTGTAGAGACAGAGTGAATTCTGTGTATTGTATAAGGCTATTGTTTATTTGCAAGTATCCTGGGGCAAAGATTATTCTCGTAGCTAACCATATTTCCCTTATTCATCTGTGGTTGTGAGGTTCTTATTGAAATTCCTCTGTGAAAAATAGATCATGTATTGTAGGCCAACTCACTGTGTCCCATTGTGTAGTCTATAGCCTTCACTGGCCGTCACAATGGAGTTAGTCAGATACAAACACTCTCTGCCCAATCTCTCTCTCTCTCTCTCTCTCTCTCTCTCTCTCTCTCTCTCTCTCTCTCTCTCTCTCTCTCTCTCTCACTAATTACAATTTGTACAATATGTAACGAATTTGCAAAACACACACACACACACACACACACACACACACACACACACACACACACACACACACACTGACCCCTGGGAATAGAACAGTTGAATGAATTCAACCGTCAGGCTCTCTGAAGGAAAGGACACGGAAAGGAGACGAGGAAACATAAAGGAGGCGAGTAGAGAAAAATCTGTAATGTGTTTTGTTTTTAATCACGTGACGTACAGGAACACGTGACGTACAGGAACACCAACATAAACATAGTGGAGAAGTAATCAAAGATCAGCTGATCAGGAGGTTTGACCTCAGAGGCATGCTGCTGCAGGAGACATGTCCTAAAAGTCACCCTATTCCCTAATACACCAGACGGCTCTGGCCAAAAGTAGAATAGGGTGCCAAATCAGATTAGATCTGTCATGACAGTCCCAGGTTCTGTTGAGCAAAGAGGAAGCGTTCTACCTAGAGCAGGGCTAGGTAGAGCATAGAAATAGAGTGGCTAGACTGTACAGTGTTGCAATGGGTATAGTAATATACAATGACTCTGAGGGAGAGGAGCGTATATCTATGTTGTTGCCTCAGAGGTTCGCAGTGTCATGGAACTGTAGGCTACAGAATGATGCAGCTATCCTTTTAAATGATAACAATCCCTTTAACCATTTAGTTTGTGATCAAACCATCCCTTTAAATCTAGTTGATCTGTTTTGGTTAGTTGATATCTGGTTAGATCTCTCTGACACACGGAGGAGAGCTATACAGTATATACAGTGCCCTCCGTAATTATTGGGACAGTGAAGCATTTTTTCTTCTTTTGGCTCTATACTCAAAAATCAATCAATGACCATGAGGTTAAAGTGCAGACTGTCAGCTTTAATTAGTGGGTATTTTCATCCATATTGGGTTAACCATTTAGAAATGACAGCACTTCTTGTACATAGTCCACCCATTTTAGGGGAACAAAAGTATTGGGACAAATTCACTTTGTGTATTAAAGTAGTAAAAAGTTAAATATTTGGTCCCATACTCATAGCACACAATGACTCATCAAGCTTGTGACTACAAATTTGTTGGATGCATTTGCTGTTTGTTTTGGTTGTGTATTTTGCTCCCAATGGTAAATAATGTATTGTGTCATTTTGGAGTCACTTTTATTGAATAGAAATAAGAATAGAATATGTTTCTAAACACTTCTGTATGAATGTGGCTGCTACCATGATTACGGATCATCCTGAATGAATCATGAATAATGATGAGTGAGAAAGTGACAGATGCACAAATATCAAACCCCCCACCGGTCACAAAAAAATGCCTCCACTGTTATTGTAATGGTGAGAGGTAAGCATGTCTTGGAGGGGTGATATTTGTGCTTTTTTGTTGTTGAAATTACAGCACTTTTTGTACATAGTCCTCCCATTATAGGGGACCAAAAGTATTGGGACAAATTCACTTATGTGTATTAAAGTAGCACAAAGTGAAGTATTTGGTCCCATATTCAAAGCACTACATCTAGCTTGTGACACATTCGTGAATAATGATGAGTGAGAAGGTCAGTTTATGGCAGCATCCACATTCATGTAGAAATGTTTAGAAACATATTCTATTCTTATTTACAATAAAAGTGACTTCAAAAGGACACAATACATTATTTCCCATTCTTTTATATTGGGGACAAAATCATCTGAAACACAGGCAAAACAAACTGAAATGCATCCAACAAATGTGTAGAGTCACAAGCTTCATATAGTCATTGTGTGCTATGAGTATGGGACCAAATACTTAACTTTCAAATATTTTAATACACATATAAGTGAATTTGTCCGAATACTTTTGCTCCCCTAAAATGCGGGATGTACAAAAAGTGCTGTAATTCTTTGAGGGTATTTACATTCGATATGGATGAAAATACCCTCAAATTAAAGCTGACAGTCTGCACTTTAACCTCATAGTCCTTGTTTAATTTCAAGAAGAAAAAATGCTTTACTGTCCCAATAATTACAGAGGGCACTGTATATATACATGCATTCGGAAAGTATTCAGACCCCTTGACTATTTCCACATTTTGTTACATTACCGCCTTATTCTATAATGGATTAAATACTTTTTTTCCCCCTCAATCAATCTACACACAATACCCCATGATGACAAAGCAAAAGCAGGTATTTAGATATTTTATCAAATATTACATTTACATAAGTATTCAGACCCTTTACTCAGTACTTTGTTGAAGCACCTTTGGGGAGTTTCTCCCATTCTTCTCTGCAGATCTTCTCAAGCTCTGTCAGGTCGGATGGGGAGTGTCGCTGCATAGCTATTTTCAGGTCTCTCCAGAGATGTTCAATCTGGTTTAAGTCTGGGCTCTGGCTGGGCCACTCAAGGACATTCAGAGACTTGTCCTGAAGCCACTACTGCATTGCCTTGGATATGTGCTTAGGGTCATTGTCCTGTTGGAAGGTGAACCTCCGCACCAGTCTGAGGTCCTGAGCGCTCTGGAGCAGGTTATAATCAATGATTTCTCTGTACTTTGCTCTGTTCATCTTTCCCTTGATCCTGACTAATCTCCCAGTCCCTGCTGCTGAAAAATATCCCCACAGCATGATCCTGCCACCACCATGCTTCCCTGTAGGGGTGGTACCAGGTTCCTTCCAGACATGATGCTTGGAATTCAATCTTAGTTTAATCTGACCAGAGAATCTTGTTTGTCATTTAGATGCCTTTTGGTCATTTAGAGTCCTTTAGATGCCTTTTGGCAAACTCCGAGCGGGCTGCCATGTGCCATTCACTGAGAAATGGCTTATACAAATTTGTGAATAAAGGCCTGATTGGTAGAGTGCTGCAGCGATGGTTGTCCTTCTGGAAGGTTGTCCCATCTCCACAGATGAACTCTGGAGCTCTGTCAGAGTGACCATCGGGTTCTTGGTCACCTCCATGACCAAGGCCCTTCTACCCCGATTGCTCAGTTTGGCCGTGCAGCCAGCTCTAGGTAGAGTCTTGGTGGTTCCAAACTTCTTCCATTTAAGACTGATGGAGACCACTGTGTTCTTGGGGACATTCAGTGCTGCAGAAAGGTTTTTGCACCCTTCCCAAGTTCTGTGCCTCGACACAATCTTGTCACTGAGCTCTACGGACAATTCCTTTGACCTCACGGCTTGGTTTTTGCTCTGACATGCACTGTCAACTGTGGGACCTTATACAGACAGGTGTGTGCCTCGCCAAATCGTGTCCAATCAATTTAATTTACCACAGGTGGACCCCAATCAAGTTGTATAAACGTCTCAAGGATGATCAATAGAAACAGGATGCATCTGAGCTCAATTTCGAGTCTCATAGCAAAGGGTCTGAGTATTTATGTAAATAAGATATTTCTGTTTTTATTTGTAATAAATGTACACTTAAAAAAAAATGGTTTTCACTGTGTCATTATGGGGTATTGTGTGTAGACTGATGAGGATTTGTATTTATTTAATCTATTTTAGAATAAGGCTGTAACGTAACAAAAAATGAAAAAACGAGGGGTCTGAATACTTTCCGAATGCACTGTATATATATATATATATATATATATATATATATATATATATATATATATATATATATATATATATATCTCACAAACCCCCACTCACTGGCATGTAGCAGGTACAGAAGAAGAAAAACATCAAGTTCACACACTCGTGCACACGCTCATATCCTTGCGCGTGCACACTCGTGCTCAAACACATAAATTCTCACACGCACACACTGGTTTCTGTCCTAGGGAAGTTTAATCTGTACAGGTGGGAACCACTTTCTGTCTGTCCCCACCGCAACACAGCACATCACTTCCTCCCGAGGTGAAGGGTCAGACTCCGTAGGGTCGGGAGGTTCACAATATTTTTTCTTAAGTGGGCGATGGGCAGGGCGGGTTTCGGGGGCCAGGTGAAACTAGGGTTAGGGTCTTGCATGTAGAGCATAGGCAGGTGACAAACATGGCAGAGAGATAGGGTCAGAGGTCAGTGGTCAGTCGTGGATAACGATGGGTCCCCTCATCCTGAGGCTGGGGTGGGGGTGTGGAGGGGCGAGGAGCGGCCCCTGCGATAGTGCCTGGGAGGCCTTGCGCAGGGTGATCTGCTCACAGGGCTGCCGACAGGCGCGCCTCAGCTGGGACCGTGACAGCAGCCGTCTGGCCCTCCTGGAGAGACAGGATATGACATCAGAGGGGAACTCAACAGAACGTTAAAACACACGTCTCGCTCTAACCTTTTATTCTGCCAAAACCTTGAAAGAGACACAGAGAAGGATACATGAAGTAAAGGGCAGTGGTTGCAGGGAGTCTATTACTACAGCATTTCTCTCTATCTCTCTCGGTCTCTCAGGGTTGTTCATCATTTCTCTGAACAGAAAAATGCATCAATTTCCTCCAGTACAGCGCACGCTGGGATTTAATTAGGCTAATATAGGCACTATGTGTGAGTGTGTGCGTGCATATTAGGTTGTTTTGTCCATTGTGTTTTACTGCATCAAGGAAAGAGAGGGAGATGAAGAGAGATATGGGTCCTGAGGGCAGGGCTGTCTGGTGAATGTCTGAGTGTTTATTAGAGAATTTCTCTGTGATATAATCAGTAATATCGATCACTCCATCTAGTGAGGCAGGACCAGTCACAGAGTCATGGAAAATGTATGTGTTCCACACACACAGTCTTTTACTGAATATATTCTTTCATAGTCTCGAAAAACCCAGACCTAGAGCAACAGCATTAGGTCTGGGGAATATGGGGGATTTTCTCGGTAACTTCGAAAGGGTAGAAAAAAAAATGTGAATGGTAATTCTTGCTCTTGAACAATAATGATTTCGGAAACATGACAGAGGTAGACACAAAAGCAAACTAGTTACTTGGGAAATACAAATATTGTCTGCAAGCTCCATCGGGCTAGTTACAAATGTTGTGTCCGGTGGGGATGTTTAAGGCATAAGGCTCAGAACGGATTTCCTGTATGTCCATTTCTGCCTTGCCCAACCTACGCATGAACCTTGGCACACCTGTAAATTGGAACATTGTCATTGTGTGAGACAAGCTGTCTGCTGGCCCTTGGGAGACTAATCTCTACCTGTTTAGAAATACAGGGCATATGTAATCTCTCACACACACACACAAATGCACACACACACCACCAGCCTGACCTCTACCTGAGCTCTAATTGGGTCTAATAAAGCATAGAGCATCTCCATCATCTGTCGTTAGTGTCAGCCAATCAGATGAGACTCATTAGCATATTCCAGCTGTGATTCTGGGAAGAGGAAGTGTTCTGGCGCGCACACACACACACACACACACACACACACACACACACACACACACACACACACACACACACACACACACACACACACACACACACACACACACACAGTGGCATGTAAGTGGATGCTCCAGTGGTGCAGTAATGATATTTCCACTGAAGCCTGGTCAATTTCAGACAGTTAGACTAAAATAACCCTTCATCCAGGGAACAAGGGGGGTGATGCGGTTGGCAATTTTTCGTGGACACAGTGAGTGTGTGTGTCTGTTTGTGTGTGTGTCTGTCTGTGTGTGTGTGTGTGTGTGTGTGTGTGTGTGAGTGCATTATCCCGTTGACTGGACTGAACGATCCACAAATGACAAACAGACTCCACAGGTAACCCAGGTCACGTGTGTATGTGTGTGCTTGCACGTGTGTGTGTACGTGAGTGTGCATGTGTGTGTGTGTGTGTGTGGGGTGGGGGGCTTACCGTGAGCAGGTGTGTAACGGCTGCAGCACTGAAATGAAACAAGCAGCCAGTCACTGACACGAAGGGAAACACACGCCGACCCACGATGCAACAGGGCACGAGAGGTCAGGGTCTGTATTCCCAAAGAGTCTCAGAGCAGGAGTGCTAATGTACACTCTTAGGAAAAAATGTGCTATCTACAACCTAAAAGGGTTCTTTGGCTGTCCCCATAGGAGAACCCTTTGAAGATCCCTTTTTGGTTTCAGGTAGAACTCTTTTTGGTTCCATGTAGAACCCTTTCCACAGATAGTTCTACATGAAATCCAAAAGAGTTATCCTATGGGGACAGCCGAAGAACCCTTTTGGAACCCTTTTCTTCTTAAGAGAGTAGGATTTTGCATTTGAGGTCGTAACAATGTTATATGGAACCGATCCTGGATCAGCACTTCTATTCTGAGACACTTTTTGCATACGGGCCCAGGTGTGTGTGTGTGTGTGTGTGTGTGTGTGTGTGTGTGTGTGTGTGTGTGTGTGTGTGTGTGTGTGTGTGTGTGTGTGTGTATGTATGTATGTACATTAAGATACATAAAATTATGTGAGTGTGTTTTGTATGAGATGAGCCTATTTGGTTACCTGTGGAGTCCCATTCATCAGCTTGGCAGTGGCCTCAGTCTCAGCCCTGTCTACCCTACAGTTATGATCCCCTGTAAAGGATGTTCAACTAACTATCCCTTAACCTAGCAATTTGATGCATAGCAAAACCATTTCCATAGACCACACACTAAAAACAAATGGTTCTATATAGTGGCAACTAAGGGTTCTTTGGCTTGTAACCATAGCGGAAGGTTTTTGAAGGTTCTATAAAGAACCACGCTCATAAGGTTCTAAATGGAACCTGTATGGAGCTATAAAGCACCCTTTCCTAAGGTTCTATAAAGAACAATTGAAAAAGGTTCTTTAGAGCACCAAAAAAGGGTTCCGCTATGGTTACAACCCTTTTGGGAGCTAAAAATAACCCTTTTTTATGGTTCTTCATAAAACCTTTATAGAGAACGTTTCTATAAAGAATCTTTCTCAATACAAACTTTTTTTTGTAGAACCATGCAGGGTTTTAATTCTGGTTTATTAGCCATATTAAATTGTTAAAATTCCATACATTTTATTATTGTGTGTATGAACAAGTTGAATTAGGTTGTGCTAGCTCTGGAACGGCTGGGGGTCCCTGAGGAGAGAATTGAGAACTACTGATTTAGTCAACCGTGAGTTTTACGTGAGTCTTTCACACGACACCATCATTGGCCATAGTCATAAGTCAAAATGAAATAGCATAACACAACATATTACATAAACTGTAATGACACTCACTCACGGTTGCACAAAAATAGCTGTGTGCGCAAACCTCGACCCAAAATATTTGAATGAGTCGCCACCCCTACATTTGAATTATCACTAAAAGAGGAAAGAACCCTTTTTTGAAGTGCAAAGAACCATTGAAGAGCTCAAAGGGTGCTTTGGGTCAGTATGGTTCCACATAGAACCATCACCCTTCCCAAAGAACCCTTGAGGAACCCTCATTTCTTAGTGTGCATCTACAGACCAATTTGACCCATTTTGACCCAGACTCAACTTCTGATGCATCTCAACGCTCAGCAGTGGCTTGTTTATTCATTTCATTTCTACGTCCTGATCTCTATTATATTCGATTTCTGTGCTCGGTGAGTCATGGTTGTCGAAGCTTGTCAGGACATGGCTTCTTCAATCCAATCAGCTGTCAGTCCCAGGCATAATCAGCCGTCACGCTCTAATCACATATAAGACAGTATAACGTATCATTAGCTCAGCAGCCAATCAGAGGCCATGCCTACCTGGTCTCCCGGGAGACGACGAAAAAGCTGTCGTCAGGGGCATCGATCAAGTTTGGGCGTCGCTTCCTAATCATGACTCCGCCCCTAGCACTGCCCCTGGTCCCTCCGCCACCACTGCTGCGGCCGTTGTGCTGGGAAGAACCAATCATAAACAATTAGAATGAGCCAATCAAATACAAGCACCTCATAATCATCCAAGAAAAAACTGCCATGTTAAATGATGTAATATTGCGGAGACAACCTTAAATGTCTGTATTTGAAGTCTGTGGTTGAATTGCTGCCCGACGACATTGCAGACGTTGCATTGCATCATCAACCAATGGTTGTGTTGCTACGTCATCAACTTGGCAGCAATTGAGCAGGTTGGTATGTCATATGATGTGATTAGCAGATATATTAAAAACCTTTCCAGGTGTTTTGAGATCTGGGATGAGTCTGCAATGAAGTCAAGGAGGAGCGCCACCTACAGTATGTAAAGTGTTACGTAAAAGAAAGACTGTTACTCACCACTGGTCCTGTTGTCTGCCCCGGGTTTTCTACAGAAGGACACAGGAGACAACACGATAGAGATGAATAGGAGTTTGTGCGATTGTTTGTGTGCGTGTAAGTGTGTGAGTTTGTACCTGGGCGTTTCTCCGGCTCGGCTCTGGTGTGGTGGTGGAAGCTGCGTTTACCCAGAAGGCCGTGGGGACCGTAAGGGAGAGAAGAGAGGAGGCGGCGTGGGGGAGGGGCTTGCAAGCCGAGGGTTCGGTGAGAACGGGGCGCGTGTATCGCGGGGCGGGACTCTGGAACACATTACATCACAGATTTGACACCCATATTACCAACTATTTTAGGTTCTTGTTATCATATGAGTATGTCATTCCTTACGGATTACTTCATGTCATAGGAACACGCCGTGGGACGTATTTGCTCCATCATTTAGGTATTGTGAGTCGGTGTGTGTGTGTGTTACCCAGAAACTGCAAGACGCTGGCCAGGGTGCTCCTCTGGGCAGTCCGGATTCTAGGTGGTCGCCCGACTTGCCCCTCCGACACCCGCAACATATCTAGACCAATCACCAAACAGCAGCTCATCTACTGACCAACCACACCGCCAGTGACAAACAAAGCAGCTGTACTGTCATTCAGTCAGGAATATGGAGACATGTTCAGAGACTAAAGGTGTGAACATCGGTTTATTTACCGGTGCCTGTTGCAAGCGGCGCAGTTTCCTTGTATTGTTTCATCTCTTAAGGCGGAATTTACCTGAAGGCTTCGAAACTAACTGTAGCCCACCAATAATAGCTGTGCAACTACTGATCTGCTAACATAACTATCGAGCTTCAGTCCGAGTTGAGAGCAGTCAGTTTGAGACAAACGCATGTTTTATAGACGACTTTCTGAATAAGATGGTTATGGGGAGACGTAGTAGCAGTGCTTTCTCTCACACACAAACTGAATATAAGTATAAACACAACACCTAAAACTAAAATATAAAACACATACATGCACATACACACAGCATGTTGAGGGTGTGATGGAAGCAGGCAGGGAGGCTGAGTCCATGCTATTGGGGCAGGCCTCGTCTGGTCCTCTGGCCAATCGGTATGTTTGGTGTCGTGATGGACAGGCACACAGACACATGAAGCACAAGGACTCAAGAGAGGATGGTTTCAGCTGTGACTTTATTAGTTAACCACCGTCACATTCATAGAGGGAGATGGAGAGAGAGCGCTGGAGAGAGGAAGAGAGACAGTTGAAGAGCAAGAGAGAGGAAGACAAGGTAGGAGAAATAGAGATGATTCCATATGACTGGGACATAGGAAAGTCCCGATATGGGCATGTGAGAGTTGCTTATAGGACGGGAATGGGAGTGGGCTGACAGAGCAACACAGAAACAGGAAATGATAAACAAGCTTCAAACTCAGAAAGAAAAGCAGAGAATGGAGATCTGATTACCACCATCTTCATAGAATCCACTACTGCCTGAACTCCCCCTCCCTCCTTTATGTCCTATTCCGCTTTATCGCCCTCCTTTGTCGTCAGTTGAGCTCTAAATCAAACTGCTCTCAAGCATATCACACATACACACAATTACTGGCCCAAAAAAGGCACCGACACACGCAGAAAAGCACACGTACAAAAAGGCTCATTAAGTGTAACACGCACTGTGCAAAATAGAGCTTCTCTTAGTAAAATAAGTCTCCTCTACTTCTAACCAACCTTAAATATACGCGTACATTCGACAACCATCATGTACCCTGGCCTGGAAAGTAGGAAGAGCATCAATTATATGCATCCATGTTTGTCTATGGGTGGGCATGTATAGTGCATGGCATGCATGTATAGAAAATGACTTCTGAGAAAAGGTGTGGAGAAGATTGTGTGCTTGTATGGATTCCAAACGGCTCTAAAGGCTCAGTGGTTTAAAAAATAAAAATGAACCAAAAACAGACAAACGAACAGATGATGAAACCCAAAAGTCATGAGGACAGGCAGTCTTTATTGAAACCGGGGAGAATACAAAAACCAAAATAATAATAATAATATAATACAATATAACAAAAACAGAGAGAGAGAGACAGACAGGGAGGAGGGGGAGGAGACAGCGAGGTGGGGTGAAAAGGGGGGTGTCAAGGTGAAGGAGGAGGGCGGTGTGTGTGTGTGTACGTGCGTGTGTGTGTCATGAGGCAGAAGTTAGGAATTGAAGGAGCTCTTACACTCTGCCTTTATGGCGCCACAGTTAATGGGCACAAAGGGGCGCCGCGCAGCGCGTCGCAGTCTGATGATGTCGCGGCACATATGGCGTGCCAGCTTGGTGAGGCGGGTGGCCTGCAGCAGGAAGGCCTGCTTGGTCTTCGTGGAGGACTTGGGGCTGCCGCTGTTACGCACCGGCACCATGTGACTGGACTGGCGGGGGCCATGGCCGCGCGACCGAGGCTCCTAGAGAAGGAGAGAAGGCTCACATGAATACCTGTTCTCCATGACCAAGAAGATCAACTGTTCTGAACTTTCAGTAACATTGTAGAAGCAGAATTTGGTTTTATGTTGAGTGGTGGACAGTGTTAAAGAGGACGTGGGGGGGTAGTTAAAGGTGAAGTCTTACGTTGGGCACAGGGCTTGGTGGGGTCTTCTCCTCAGGCGCCTCCGCTCTGCTTGGCATCTTAAGGCCACCGTACTTCTTCCAGTAAATCCAGCACGAGACACACAGGCGACATTGCATGTTGGGCGGCCCCCACGAGTACCACTGGGCTGATTGCATTGCTGTACACACACACACACGTATATAAGGACTCATACACCTTATCAATGCATAATCAATAAACATGATCAATATCTAACAATCCATCAATATGGTTTCCTCTTAAACACTGTTCATCAGTCTCTCATCAGGGATGGAGAGCTGGATGGATGGATGGATGAAGGGAGGAAAGTGTACTTACAGTAGCAGCTCTCGCAGGCCCGTCCTCCCCCCGCTGCATGGTAGGCTCCAGGCCCCGCCCCATTCACCGTCGCCATCTTCCCATTGGTCACTGAGATCTGGTTAGGGTTGGGCTTATTGCTGCGAAACGAGAGGAAAGTGGAGACAACAAAGCTTACAATCTCAATCCTATGTAACGACTAAAGACAAACATGTCTGCCCTGTAAGAGCTGCCACCGGTCAACTGTAAGTGCTGTTATTGTGAAGTGGAAACGTCTAGGAGCAACAACGGCTCAGCCACAAAGTGGTAGGAAACACAATCTCACAGAACGGGACCGCCGAGTGCTGAAGCGCCTGTTGTCGGTTGCAACACCCACTACAGAGTTCCAAACTCCCTCTGGAAGCAACTTCAGCACAATATCTGTTCGTTCAGAGCTTCATGAAATGGGTTTCCATGGCCAAGCAGCCAAGTGTCGGCTGGAGTGGTGTAAAGCTCGTCGCAACTGTACTCTGGAGCAGTGGAAACACGTTCGCTTGAGTGATGAATCAAGCTTCACTATCTGGCACGAATCTGGGAATCTAAGAACTTGACTGTCCTGCACAGAACCCTGACCTCAACCCCACCCAACACCTTTGGGATGAAAGGAACACCGAATGCGAGCCAGACCTAATCGCTCAACATCAGTGCCCTAATGCGCGTGGCTGAATGGAAACAAGTCCCCACAGCAATGTTTCGACATCTAGTGGGACGCCTTCCCAAAAGAATGGAGGCTGTTATAGCAGCAAAGGGGGGGGGGGACAAACTCCATATTAATACCCATGAGATGTTTGACGAGCAGATGTCCACATACTTTTGGTCATGTAGTGTATATGGTCATTGTGCACCCACACACACTAGAGGTCGACCGATTAATCGGAAGGGCTGACTTAGAGCCGATTTCAAGTTTTCATAACAAATCGGAAATTATTATGGCCGATTACATTGCACTCCACGGGAAACTGCGGGGCAGGCTGACCACCCGTTACGAGAGCGCAAGCAGCAATGAGCCATGGTAAGGTGCTATCTAGCATTAAACGTAACTTATAAAAAAACTATCAATCTTAACATAATCACTAGTTAACTACACATGGTTGATGATATTATTAAGTTTATGCATCTTGTCCATCGTTGCATATAATCGATGCGGTGCCTGAAATTGTGTCACTTCTACTGCGTTCTGTGCAACAGAGTCAGGGTGTATGCAGCAGTTTGGGCCGCCTGGCTCGTTGCGAAATGTGTGAAGACCATTTCTTCCTAACAAAGACCGTAATTAATTTGCCAGAAATGTACATAATTATGACATAACATTGAAGGTTGTGCAATGTAAAAGCAATATTTAGACTTAGGGTTGATACCCGTTCGATAAAATACTCAACGGTTTCGTATTTCACTGAAAGAATAAGCCTTTTGTTTTCAAAATGATAGTTTCCGGATTTGACCATATTAATGACCTAAGGCTCGTATTTATTTCTTTGTTTATTATATTATAATTAAGTCTATGATTTGATATTTGATAGAGCAGTCTGACTGAGCGATGGTAGGCAGCAGCAGGCTCGTAAGCATTCATTCAAACTGCAATTTACTGCGTTTGCCAGCAGCTCTTAACAATGCTTGAAGCACAGCGCTGTTTATGACTTCAAGCCTATCAACTCCTGAGATTAGGCTGGCAATAATAACGTGCCTATAAGAACATCCAATAGTCAAAGGTATATGAAATATAAGTGGTATAGAGAGAAATAGTCCTATAATAACTACAACCTAAAACTTCTTAACTGGGAATATTGAAGACTCATGTTAAAAAGGAACCACCAGCCTTCACATGTTCTGAGCAAGGAACTTAAACGTTAGTTTTTTTGTGTTTTTTTTACATGGCACATATTGCACTTTTAATATCTTCTCCAACACTGTGTTTTTGCATTATTTAAACCAAATTGAACATGTTTCATTACTTATTTGAGACTAAATTGATTTTATTTATGTATTATATTAAGTTAAAATAAAAGTGTTCATTGTTCATTCAGTATTGTTGTAATTGTCATTTATTACAAATATACAGTGCCTTGCGAAAGTATTCGGCCCCCTTGAACTTTGCGACCTTTTGCCACATTTCAGGCTTCAAACATAAAGATATAAAACTGTATTTTTTTGTGAAGAATCAACAACAAGTGGGACACAATCATGAAGTGGAACGACATTTATTGGATATTTCAAACTTTTTTAGCAAATCAAAAACTGAAAAATTGGGCGTGCAAAATTATTCAGCCCCTTTACTTTCAGTGCAGCAAACTCTCTCCAGAAGTTCAGTGAGGATCTCTGAATGATCCAATGTTGACCTAAATGACTAATGATGATAAATACAATCCACCTATGTGTAATCAAGTCTCCGTATAAATGCACCTGCACTGTGATAGTCTCAGAGGTCCGTTAAAAGCGCAGAGAGCATCATGAAGAACAAGGAACACACCAGGCAGGTCCGAGATATTGTTGTGAAGAAGTTTAAAGCTGGATTTGGATACAAAAAGATTTCCCAAGCTTTAAACATCCCAAGGAGCACTGTGCAAGCGATAATATTGAAATGGAAGGAGTATCAGACCACTGCAAATCTACCAAGACCTGGCCGTCCCTCTAAACTTTCAGCTCATACAAGGAGAAGACTGATCAGAGATGCAGCCAAGAGGCCCATGATCACTCTGGATGAACTGCAGAGATCTACAGCTGAGGTGGGAGACTCTGTCCATAGGACAACAATCAGTCGTATATTGCACAAATCTGGCCTTTATGGAAGAGTGGCAAGAAGAAAGCCATTTCTTAAAGATATCCATAAAAGGTGTTGTTTAAAGTTTGCCACAAGCCACCTGGGATACACACCAAACATGTGGAAGAAGGTGCTCTGGTCAGATGAAACCAAAATTGAACTTTTTGGCAACAATGCAAAACGTTATGTTTGGCGTAAAAGCAACACAGCCTCATCACCCTGAACACACCATACCCACTGTCAAACATGGTGGTGGCAGCATCATGGTTTGGGCCTGCTTTTCTTCAGCAGGGACAGGGAAGATGGTTAAAATTGATGGGAAGATGGATGGAGCCAAATACAGGACCATTCTGGAAAAAAACCTGATGGAGTCTGCAAAAGACCTGAGACTGGGACGGAGATTTGTCTTCCAACAAGACAATGATCCAAAACATAAAGCAAAATCTACAATGGAATGGTTCAAAAATAAACATATCCAGGTGTTAGAATGGCCAAGTCAAAGTACAGACCTGAATCCAATCGAGAATCTGTGGAAGAACTGAAAACTGCTGTTCACAAATGCTCTCCATCCAACCTCACTGAGCTCGCGCTGTTTTGCAAGGAGGAATGGGAAAAAATTTCAGTCTCTCGATGTGCAAAACTAATAGAGACATACCCCAAGCGACTTACAGCTGTAATCGCAGCAAAAGGTGGCGCTACAAAGTATTAACTTAAAGGGGGCTGAATAATTTTGCACGCCCAATTTTTCCGTTTTTGATTTGTTAAAAAAGTTTGAAATATCCAATAAATGTCGTTCCACTTCATGATTGTGTCCCACTTGTTGTTGATTCCTCACAAAAAAATACAGTTTTATATCTATGTTTGAAGCCTGAAATGTGGCAAAAGGTCGCAAAGTTCAAGGGGGCCGAATACTTTTGCAAGGCACTGTATATTAAAATCGGTATCGGCTTTTTTTTTGGTCCTCCAATAATCGGTATCAGCGTTGAAAAATCATAATCGGTCGACCTCTAAAACATACACTTACTATGTGGGGATGTAAACCTGTTTCAGTTTGCTCTCTGCCTCTGCTGCCTTCAGTCTCTTCTGCTCGGAGAGAAACAGAGAGGAGAGTTAGACTGCAAGCCAAGGAAACACCAGAGGATAGCTTGGCACTGGATGCTACGTTGTGGCTAACAGCTAAGCTAGCTAGTTAGTTAGCAGGAGCGGTGTAGAGATACCGAGACTTACCTGCTGTACGTATCTGTCTGTTGTCTTCCACATGTAATAATACTCTATTATACTGGTCAGAGACTTCCACGGTAGCTAAAGTGAGGGAAAACATTTTATTAACTCGTGTTTTTGATGTCTGTGGGTCAGATCCCCCCCCCAAAAAAAGTTGAGCAGGGTAATTCTAAACCCAACGTGTCAGACGCAAAACACAGTTTACTATATACACAGCAATCTCACATGTATGGCTATTCATGAGCACCTGACCTCCACACGCACACACACACACACTTACAAAGTCTTGTCTTATGTCGTTGAAGTCCTTTCCGTATTTCTCCAGAGCCTCCTCAAACATGGCTGCCTCCGAGGCGCTCCACTCCTCCATCTCGTCCCGACACAGCACCGGCCCACCGGACGGCACCAACACACTCAACGCACTGGACAGGTCGTAACCATGACGATGCAGCGTGTCCATCGCATGGAACTAGACACACACATACGCACAGGCAGATCGACCGTTATAGAGTTGATCAGTGGATGTGAGAGAAGGTTACCGCCGTAGACGAACAGCCAAACCCAGGACAATTAAAAATGGTGTGTGTGTGTGTGTGTCTTACCAGTGTGATGTCTCGGGAGGCGGCAGCTGCACTCGTATGTAGACTGGGCTGTCTGACCGAGCTGCTACAGTCCAGCGCTCTGGCAAACGTCCCCACCGCCCTACAAACACAGTTTTGAGGTCAGGGGCTAGAGATCAAGGAGATCAAGGAACTGAGAGGTCAGGGGTTAGAGGTTAAATGTCATACCGTGCGACCACCAGGAACTGGTCAATCTGTTTGCTGGAGAGAGGACAATCAGGATCCCACAGCTTCTCCTCTAACTTTGACTGGTCCCACTCATCTGATTCCCCTACAAAGAGATGAATACAGTCAGAGGGTGAGTGTGTGTAAAGAACATATGGTAAGTATGTCTGTGTGTGTGTGTGTGTGCCTACCCTCCTGTAGCATGTCAGGTACATCGGCCTGAAAGCGTGGTCCCACTCGGATCTCTCCTTTATCAGCCAACAGTGTCTTCTGGGTAGGGTCGTAGACCAGCGAGTAGAAGAACGTATCCTACATAAAACACACACACACGTTTTACATTATACCACACACACACACAAACACAAAGATGACGCATGGTAGGCATTTTAATGGCAGATGTGGATGCATGGTGCACACACACAAGCCCCCTTACCTCTTTGTCCAGGTAGGAGAGGACAGCTTCAGTCTCATTCAATAATGCCACACTACACTTCCCCCTGGGGGAAAAAAAAGACAGAAAGAGGAGAGAGATGGCGAGGGGCAAGACAAAGAGATGGGGGAGTGAAAGGAGAGAAAACGAGCACCGTTGTCTGTGTTAACATGGTTTTATGGCTGGGTGAGTGGGTATGCAGGGGTACTGCCTGTTACAGTAGGGTGTGTGTGTGTACCTGATGTGTGTGGCTGGTAGACTCTCATACTGACGGGAGAGGAACAGTTCTCTGTGGCGTAACTGATGTTTCTGTTTGTCTGTCAGCTCTGCCTCCAACGGACTCTCTTTCTCCTCCTCTTTCTCCTCCTCTAAGTCCTCTGCGCACACACACACACACACACACACACTAAACACGACCGTCTGAACCTGGACCCCTGCTGTAAGGATCAGGAAACTCTCCAGACATTCAGCTACCGCCAGTTGTTACACTACTACACAACAGCACACATATGGACGGACGGATGGACCGGCCCCATGCACAGAGCCACTTACTCGCATGTTTGTCAGCCAACTGTATGAGGCTGTGTGAGATGTCTCTCCTTCTGTAGAAACACACCACCTTGGCCTCCACATTTCCACTGGCCGTCTGAAGAGAGAGAGAGAGAGAGAGACGTAAAGTGAACTCTTAAAACAACAGATTTATCACAATTAAACGATACTCCTCCACATTACCACTGGCTGTCTATGGGAGGGGGAGAGAGAGTATATACAGTTTAAAAACAGTGTGTTGATTTGAAATGAGAGAGGGGCTGGGACTAAGGAACAAGTCTGAGATGTTGCTCCCTGGCCCAGGAGCCACAACACTGACTGAAAGATGATTTATTTGCAAAGTACATTTTACATTTACACATACCCAGAATGTTACTCGGTAATATGGCGCTACTAGCAAAAGACAACAAAGAGACAGAAACAGACAGAGGAATTTACACAAAGGTTTACATACATTATATACAAAAAAACGATACTATACATTGATTGATTGCCTGATTGGTCAGACAGATGTTTTGTCTCCTCTGAGATTAAACACACTGGAGGAAAAGCATGGAGGAGGAGAGAGGGGGGGGGGGTACGGATTAGGGGTGTGAACTTTAAACAAAATTGGGAGTTTTAACATGACGACAACCGAAAAAACTGTTTTTTTCCCCCTTCACAAATTAAAATCACAGTGCAGTTATCACAAAACTACCACTAACAGGTCCCAGTCATAACATAAAACAAAAAAATGGACAAATACCTAATGCAATAATGCTGTGATCTTAGCAGGAGGAAAAAATATATATATACACACACACTGCTCAAAAAAATAAAGGGAGCACTAAAATAACACATCCTAGATCTGAATGAATGAAATATTCTTATTAAATACTTCTTTCTTTACATAGTTGAATGTGCTGACAACAAAATCACACAAAAATTATCAATGGAAATCAAATTTATCAACCCATGGAGGTCTGGATTTGGAGTCACACTCAAAATTAAGGTGGAAAACCACACTACAGGCTGATCCAACTTTGATGTAATGTCCTTAAAACAAGTCAAAATGAGGCTCAGTAGTGTGTGTGGCCTCCACATGCCTGTATGACGTCCCTACAACGCCTGGGCATGCTCCTGATGAGGTGGCGGATGGTCTCCTGAGGGATCTCCTCCCAGACCTGGACTAAAGCATCCGCCAACTCCTGGACAGTCTGTGGTGCTTCGTGGCGTTGGTGGATGGAGCGAGACATGATGTCCCAGAACGGGCGGGCCAGTCCATAGCATCAATGCCTTCCTCTTGCAGGAACTGCTGACACACTCCAGCCACATGAGGTCTAGCATTGTCTTGCATTAGGAGGAACCCAGTGCCAACCGCACCCGCATATGGTCTCACAAGGGGTCTGTGGATCTCATCTCGGTACCTAATGGCAGTCAGGCTACCTCTGGCGAGCAGATGGAGGGCTGTGCGGCCCCCCAAAGAAATGCCACCCCACACCATGATTGACCCACCGCCAAACCGGTCATGCTGGAGGATGTTGCAGGCAGCAGAACGTTCTCCACGGCGTCTCCAGACTGTCACGTCTGTCACAGGTGCTCAGTGTGAACCTGCTTTCATCTGTGAAGAGCACAGGGCGCCAGTGGCGAATTTGCCAATCTTGGTGTTCTCTGGCAAATGCCAAACGTCCTGCACGGTGTTGGGCTGTAAGCACAACCCCCACCTGTGGACGTCAGGCCCTCATACCACCCTCATGGAGTCTGTTTCTGACCGTTAGAGCAGACACATGCACATTTGTGGCCTGCTGGAGGTCATTTTGCAGTGCTCCCCCTGCTCTTCCTTGCACAAAGGCGGAGGTAGCTGTCCTGCTGCTGGGTTATTGCCCTCCTACAGCCTCCTCCACGTCTCCTGATGTACTGGCCTGTGTACTGGTAGCGCCTCCATGCTCTGGACACTACACTGACAGACAGAGCACACCTTCTTGCCACAGCGCGCATTGATGTCCCATCCTGGATGAGCTGCACTACCTGAGCCACTTGTGTGGGTTGTAGACTCATGCTACCACTAGAGTGAAAGCACCGCCAGCATTCAAGTGCCCAAAACATCAGCCAGGAAGCATAGGAACTGAGAAGTGGTCTGTGGTCACCACCTGCAGAACCACTCCTTTATTGGGGATGTCTTGCTAATTGCCTATAATTTCCACCTGTTGTCTATTCCATTTGCACAACAGCATGTGAAATTTATTGTCAGTGTTGCTTCCTAAGTGGACAGTTTGATTTCACAGAAGTGTGATTGACTTGGAGTTACATTGTGTTGTTTAAGTGTTCCCTTTATTTTTTGACCAGTGTACATTTAGCTACTTTGCTAACCAGAGCTGTAATGCACAAGGTAGAGTGAGAGGCTTGAAGCAGAGAAGCAGCTCAATTGTGAGTGACGAGGGGAGCAGGGAAGGGGGAGAGAGAGAGATTGCAACAAAATTGGCTCACGCTGGTAGACTAATTAATCGCTTGTTATTTATCATCTCAATACATTGGACCCGTCTTGACTGCATCATGCTCGTTAAGCTAGCTAGCGTTAGCCAGGCTAATTGAGACAACATATTGTAACTTGAACTGTGCACCTTCTCCTACAGTAAATAACTACGTTCAGATTATTCAATAGCAGCCTACCTGTTTGGCTCTTGGTGTTGTAGCTTGTCCTTATTGTTTAACTTTCAGTTATGTCATTTCAATTCCATCTATTAGCCTAGATATCTCCTAATATCTTGCCACCCGGAGGTTCTATGACCATAGCCTAGTGCCGGTTTGATGACTTGTGATTACAAACAAGCTACACTCATTAAAAGCAAGAGCACCAGCAGCATATATTATAAATCTGTCTCTCTCTAAGGGAAGTGTGCTGTAGCCCATCTACATTGTGAATTTGCGTGGAATTTTATGAATTTGTATCGTTTCCGTTGGTCACATCTCTAATACTGATGGAGAGCGAGGGGGAAGGAAGGAAGTGTGCCCATTCTCACCTGCCGATTGAAAATGACAATTGTAGGCAGGTAACATCTGTTGCTACGCATCATATTACACACACAATCTCACATGCGCACACACACTAGCGCAGGGGAGGAGAGGGAAAGTCACAAAACAGACAGGCATTCCACCTATTCCCTCCTCAGGCACATCGGCCAGAGTACTTGAATTACACACACAAACACACACTCCAGGGCGAGCAGTACCTTGTTGAGCTCTTCTATCCGGCGGATCAGGTAAGGGTTGCTGGAGGAATTCTCAAAGAATACATAGTCTGGAAGAGAACAGAATAACATCACATTAACACACAGCCTGCCATATAACCATTACATATATCGATTACAACTACTAGGTGTGTGCAGGCTTTTATTCCAGCCCTGTTCTAACACCTAATTCAACAACAGGGTGGAACAAACCTAATGGGGCTTACACTAGTGACCCTGCAGTATCCTGTCTGGGTGGCAGGGTAGCCTAGTGGTTAGAGCATTGGACTAGTACCCGAAAGGTTGCAAGTTCAAATCCCCGAGCTGACAAGGGACAAAATCTGCTGTTCTGCCCCTGAACAGGCAGTTAACCCACTGTTCCTAGGCTGTCATTGCAAATAAGAATTTGTTCTTAACTGACTAGTAAAATAAAGATTCAGAACCCTTGGCAGAGGCTGCAGTAGTCAAATGCTGGGAGCCAGGGTACACAGTCACACCTATTCCTTCCGAGAGTTGGTGGTTCAGGTCAGAGTTAAACAAGTCAATCAGATCTGAGTGGCACCTCTAACTATAGAGATGCCTGTCAACCGGCATCAAAATGGCTTGCTACCATACTGCACACACACAGTTCACATCTCTGCTCAGAAAGACAGACAATCACTCTCAACCCATAGCCAGATTACATATTAACAGAGTTGCAATAATATCATATTGATGCAATATGAAAAATACAGTGACATCCGATGGAAAACACATCACCAACAACTCGCTTCAAGATGACAACAAATTAGACATCACGTGACACATTCCAATATTCTGTAGCCAAGTAGTAAAAAAAATCGTTACATTGTTGCCAGTAAATCTTTTTCACCCAGCAGCGCGTGTGTATATATATATATATTTATGGTGAAATACAATTTCCTTTACCGCCGACTTTTGTTGCGCAGATGTTGTGGGATAAGTATTATAAAACAGTAGCTGGCTATCCTCGCAAACGTGAAAGAGTCATTCCCGCGACGCCATCATGAGACAATGTCGGATGCCATCAGCAGCTTTCTAACTGTTAGGTGGCTAACCTGGTAAAGCTAACCACATAGCTAGTTATGTAGCCAACTGAATATGAGCAACAGTAAGACGAGCATATAAAGATGGGACATTCCCTTCACACTGTCAAACAATAGAACGTTATTATAACGGTTACGATAATTAATTGCATTGGCAACAAAGCCTGCACTTCTAACCGGGGGGGGGGGTAGTTGGCTAGTTGCTAGCTAACGCAATAAGGAGCCGTAATACATGGATGCGTGCCAAAAAGGAGCCAAATACAAAGGCACCTATTCCAAACAACAAAGTAAATCAAACACGCACACAGCAAATCATGCAATGCATGGCCGTGCATGTGTGGATTAAATGGGATATAAAGTGAAAATACGTGCATAAAGCTAAAGAAGAAAATAGTATGTTTATGGTGTAGCATGCGAGCTAAGGGCTAACTGGTATGGCCACGATAGTCGCGAGGCCTGACCCATTAGAGAATCGCAAATATTGGGAAATCCATGCATTTCTCCGGGAAATGACAGCACACGTTTGCAAGTATAATATCAGAAATGACACCACAGGTATATATATATAAGATAAAATAACACATTTTCTGCATTGATAAATCTGCATGTTTCGACTTCATAAAAAAAAAAAACAATGTGACATACCTCCGACCCGGTACATGTTGGCGGCCATTTCTGCCCTCCCGGAGTGTAAAAACACAAACCATAAACTAACCGAAAATAGAATCAATAAATAAAGCAATCAGATGTTTAAATCCTGTGGTCGGTTTTAAAATGCACTGAAGTTAGAAGGTAAATTGGTGGGGGGGTTGAATGTGGAGTTGAGCGGGAGATTTTGGTGAGGTGCCCCCTATCTGCCTGCCTTCTCACAGTACAATACAGTAGGCAGACAGCCCAACACACAGCCAAAAGACTCTGATCAACCCGAAACCACATTGTTTGTGGGCCGACGCATCGTATATGCTTTAGTTTTCTAGATGATCGGTCCCTTGCGAGGGAAGAGCTGGTTTTTAAATATTGTGTATATGTATTTCTTCTTAACACATTTCCGTTTTCTGGCAATGTCAATTCTTGCCAATTTTTTTCAAAATACATTTATGTGCGCAAGCTGGACCAATAGTGTGCAACTGCAGCCCGCAATTGGGGGCGTTCCTGCATGTGGGCATTATTTTATTTGCAGGAACCCCCCCCCCTTCTTCCTCCCTCCCAGCACCCAATTGGTTCCTGCATGAACGGCCCCCCCTTGAGCATGACATTTTTAAGTTTATGTGACACTTTCGAATACACATAGAGCGATCAGTTTCAGGAGCTGTGATAGCAGCTTTAGTGGGGGCAGCTACTCAAATCAAATTTTATTTGTCACATACACATGGTTAGCAGATGTTAATGCGAGTGTAGCGAAATGCTTGTGCTTCTAGTTCCGACAATGCAGTAATAACCAACAAGTAATCTAACTAACAATTCCTAAACTACTGTCTTATACACAAGTGTAAGGGGATAAAGAATATGTACATAAAGATATATGAATGAGTGATGGTACAGAGCAGCATAGGCAAGATACAGTAGATGGTATCGAGTACAGTATATACATATGAGATGAGTATGTAAACAAAGTGGCATAGTTAAAGTGGCTAGTGATACATGTATTACATAAAGATGCAGTAGATGATATAGAGTACAGTATATACGTATACATATGAGATGAATAATGTAGGGTATGTAAACATTATATTAGGTAGCATTGTTTAAAGTGGCTAGTGATATTTTTTACATAATTTCCCATCAATTCCCATTATTAAAGTGGCTGGAGTTGAGTCAGTGTGTTGGCAGCAGCCACTCAATGTTAGTTGTTGCTGTTTAACAGTCTGATGGCCTTGAGATAGAAGCTGTTTTTCAGTCTCTCGGTCCCAGCTTTGATGCACCTGTACTGACCTCGCCTTCTGGATGATAGCGGGGTGAACAGGCAGTGGCTCAGGTGGTTGTTGTCCTTGATGATCTTTATGGCCTTCCTGTAAGATCGGGTGGTGTAGGTGTCCTGGAGGGCAGGTAGTTTGCCCCCGGTGATGCGTTGTGCAGACCTCACTACCCTCTGGAGAGCCTTACGGTTGTGGGCGGAGCAGTTGCCGTACCAGGCGGTGATACAGCCCGCCAGGATGCTCTCGATTGTGCATCTGTAGAAGTTTGTGAGTGCTTTTGTTGACAAGCCGAATTTCTTCAGCCTCCTGAGGTTGAAGAGGCGCTGCTGCGCCTTCTTCACGATGCTGTCTGTGTGGGTGGACCAATTCAGTTTGTCTGTGATGTGTATGCCGAGGAACTTAAAACTTTACTACCCTCTCCACTACTGTTCCATCGATGTGGATAGGGGGGTGTTCCCTCTGCTGTTTCCTGAAGTCCACAATCATCTCCTTAGTTTTGTTGACGTTGAGTGTGAGGTTATTTTCCTGACACCACACTCCGAGGGCCCTCACCTCCTCCCTGTAGGCTGTCTCGTCGTTGTTGGTAATCAAGCCTACCACTGTTGTGTCGTCCGCAAACTTTCTTTTTGTAGTCCGTGATTGACTGTAGACCCTGCCACATACCTCGTGTCTGAGCCGTTGAATTGAGATTCTACTTTGTCTCTATACTGACGCCTAGCTTGTTTGATAGCCTTGCGGAGGGAATAGCTGCACTGTTTGTATTCGGTCATGTTTCCAGTCACCTTGCCCTGATTAAAAGCAGTGGTTCGCGCTTTCAGTTTCACGCGAATGCTGCCATCAATCCACGGTTTCTGGTTTGGGAATGTTTTAATCGTTGCTATGGGAACGACATCTTCAACACACGTTCTAATGAACTCGCACACCGAATCAGCGTATTCGTCAATGTTGTTGTCTGACGCAATACAAAACATATCCCAGTCCACGTGATGGAAGCAGTCTTGGAGTGTGGAATCAGCTTGGTCGGACCAGCGTTGGACAGACCTCAGCGTGGGAGCTTCTTGTTTTAGTTTCTGTCTGTAGGCAGGGATCAGCAAAATGGAGTCGTGGTCAGCTTTTCCGAAAGGAGGGCGGGTCAGGGCCTTATATGCGTCACGGAAGTTAGAATAACAATGATCCAAGGTTTTGCCAGCCCTGGTTGCGCAATCGATATGCTGATACAATTTAGGGAGTCTTGTTTTCAGATTAGCCTTGTTAAAATCCCCAGCTACAATGAATGCAGCCTCAGGATGTATGGATTCCAGTTTGCAAAGAGTCAAATAAAGTTCGTTCAGAGCCATCGATGCGTCTCCTTGGGGGGGAATATACACGCCTGTGATTATAATCAAAGAGAATTCTCTTGGTAGATAATGCGGTCGACATTTGATTGTGAGGAATTCTAAATCAGGTGAACAGAAGGATTTGAGTTCCTGTATGTTTCTGTGATCACACCACGTCTCGTTAGCCATAAGGCATACGCCCCCGCCCCTCTTCTTACCAGAAAGATGTTTGTTTCTGTCGGCGCGATGCGTGGAGAAACCCGCTGGCTGCACCGACTCCGATAGCGTCTCTCCAGTGAGCCATGTTTCCATGAAGCAAAGAACGTTACAGTCTCTGATGTCCCTCTGGAATGCTACCCTTGCTCGGATTTCATCAACCTTGTTGTCAAGAGACTGGACATTGGCGAGAAGAATGCTAGGGAGTGGTGCACGATGTGCCCGTCTCCGGAGTCTGACCAGAAGACCGCCTCGTTTCCCTCTTTTACTGAGTCGTTTTTTTGGGTCACCGGCCGGGATCCATTCCGTTGTCCTGGGTGAACGGCAGAACACAGGATCCGCTTCGCGAAAGTCATATTCTTGGTCGTACTGATGGTGAGTTGACGCTGATCTTATATTCAGTAGTTCTTCTCGACTGTATGTAATGAAACCTAAGATGACCTGGGGTACTAATGTAAGAAATAACACGTAAAAAAAAAAAAAAAAACTGCATAGTTTCCTAGGAACGCGAAGCGAGGTGGCCATCTCTGTCGGCGCCCCCCCTCAGAGGCTATACCTAAGAGTGCAGGGAGGAGAAGGAGGAAAGCAGTCCCTTGGTGGATGGAGGAGTGTGGGGCAATGGTGAGGAGTAGGAACAGGGCATTTACAACTTCCAACATCTGATTCAGTATGAGCAGGCCCTGGTGAGGAGAACTATCCGTCAGGCAAAGAGGTCACATTGGCGTCGGTTCTGTGACACCATTGGAAGGCCGACACCTGTGGGAGAAGTGTGGGGGATGATTAAGAGGATGAGTGGGGTCAGAAGGGAGTGGGATTATCCAGTTCTGACAAGTGGGGAGGATGTGGTAGTAAGAGATGAGAAGGCAGAGATGAAGGCTGAAGCGTTTGTAGAAGTGCATAACTCAGCAAATTTGTCAGAGGAGGGGCACGGGGGAGAGAGAGAATGAGAGAGGAGCACCCTGGAGTGCTGGATAGGAGGAAGGATGTAAATGATGCATTGAATGTACCCTTTACCATGGCAGAGATAAGGGCAATAGGTAACGCTGGGTTAACTTCACCTGGGAAAGATGAGGTGTGTGATGTTATGTTGGCCCATCTTAATGATTAGGCACTAGACAAGGAAGCAGAGGGCTAGTATCGCCACATCAGTGTGGGTTCAGAAAGGGGAGGGGTACTATGGACACAGCACTCTGCTTAGAAGCAGAGGTCAAGAAGGAGACTGTTGTAGCTGTCTTTTTTGATGTGGAGAAGGCATATGATATGGAAGGAGGGTTGTTAATCAAGCTTGATATTATGGTGGTTGGAGTAAGAACGTACAACTGGATAAAGGATTTCCTGTTTGGAAGGTCTATCCAGGTGAGTGTGGGGAAGTCTCTATCAGGCAGCTACCTGGTGGATAACGGTACACTGCAGGGGAGCGTGATTAGTCCTCTGTTGTTCTCAATCATGATCGTTGATGTTTACTCTCAGGTCCGGCCGGATATTGGAAGGTCGTTATTTGCAGATGATGGGGCCTAATGAAGGGGAAAAGAGGAAGAAATGTGCCATGCATAATCAGGAAGGTAGAGGAAGCAATTGATGAGGTTGAGCGGTGGGCATTAATGTGGGAATTCAGGTTCTCTGTAGAGAAAACTCAGACAGTGTTCTTTACCAGGAGGAAGGTCGGAGATGAGGAACGCTTGAGGTTATATGGGAGAAACTTGGAGAGGGTGGGGGCCTTCAGGTTCCTTGGGGTAAACTTTGACACTAGGCTGACCTGAGCAGAACACATTGAGAGAGTGGTGGGAAAGTGTAAGAAGGTACTAAATGTGATGTGCTGTCTGACAGGGAAGGAGTGGGGGTCTGGGCGTTCTTCATTGAGGACCATGAATGTTGCATTGATCTGATCTGTAATAGACTATGGCAGTATAGCATATGGTTCCGCAGCCCCAACCTTATTGGATAGGCTCATACAGAGGCAAGGACTCAGAATATATAGTGGAGCGTTTCGTCTCTCCCCAGTGGCTGCACTGCAGGTGGAGATGGGGGATATGCTATTGCACATTAGGAGACAGCAGCTGGCAAAGAATGATTGGGTCAACCTACAGGGACATGGTGTGCCTCATCCTGCGAAAATAATTTTACAGGCTTGCTGGGTACATGAGCGAGGACAGAACACAAGCTTTGGGTGGGTGGCTAATACCCTAGTTGATCTAGAAGTGTTGGAGGGACTATGGAAAGATTGGGAGGGTGTTGATCCATCTGATTGGTTTAAGAGACATCTGGATGCTGTGTATCAGGATTTTGTGGCCATTTACACAGATGGTTCAAAAGATCCAAGGACAGAACGTACTGGGTCAGCATTTGTAGTGCAGGAATGTGAGGTGTCAGTCAGGAACCGTTTCACAGATCATCTGACTGTATATACTGTACGTTAGAGCTGAAGGCCATACTGTTGGCCTTGCAGTGGGTGAAGGAAGCCAGACAGAGTAGTTATTTGCTCTGATTCATGTGCAGTGTTGATGAGTCTCCAGTCCTTTAGCTCACGTAGCAGACAAGACTTCCTTTATGATGTACTACAAACCCATGGCAGGATAAGACAGAGAGGTACACAGATAAGATTTACTTTGATCCCAGGCCATGTGGGGGAGGAGGGGAACAAGGCAGTTGATATACTGGCTCAAAAGGCACTTAGTAGTGGGGATGTTGTACTTTTAATGAGCAAGGCACCTGCCATGTACCATGATGGTGCAGAGATGGCAGGAGCAGTGGAATAGAGATACTAAGGGCAGGCATTTATTTCAAGTGCAGAGGAAAGTCAGGGGAGGGGAGTACGGCAGGAAGGGACAGAAGAGAGGAGGCTTTTTTTTACAAGGTTGAGGGTGAGACACAGCCGTTTGAGTAATACTTTAAATGTGTTAGGAAAGCATCCAACAGGAAAGTGTGTTTATTGCCAGGAAACAGAGACCGTGGAGCATGTATTGCTACAGTGTGGGCAGTATCAGAGGGAAAGAGGGAGGCTGAGATCTAGTATGAGGGAGAAGGGAATGCAGGAAGTTAGTTGAAAGAGTACAACGTCATTAAAGACATAGAGCAATGGGTAAAGTCTATAAAACTTAGTCCACTATGTTTATATAACAGGTTCTACTTTTGGGAACAGAAAACTGTATTGAGATCAAATGTTTCATCGATGAGAAGTTTGCAGAATGACGGCCAAAATCCATCTACTTCAATCTTTTCCCATTACCGACCACCATATTTAGTAGTGAGCGGCAACACCGAGCGTATCTTACTCGTTGGTCTATCTGGCTTTATCATTAGCATGTCATTCCCGGGACATGAAGCTTTAGCTATCATTATTCCAAGTAATAATTTAAGACTACAAAATTCTATAGGGAACGTATTGTATAGCTCATACAGTCATCAAGACAGGACTCACAAATTGTATTTATCCTGACAAATAAGAAATGCCACTTTATCCCTGCCAATAGGCCTAGTTGGAGTTAGCTACAGATTGTAGCTACACCTGATAATGTGATATAACCAAAGATTGTTGTTATCCATTACGGGACCTTACAGTTTTAACTATACAAAATGCTGCCGTAGATTCTTCAACATTCTTCTTCCTATTTGGTAGTCGGAATAATGGATTGGCAAGAATTTGACACGGGCAACTTTTAGAAGGTGAGTAGGAAAGTAAATAATTTTAACCACCTAAATATATTCACATTCACTGAACATTTAGTATTTTGGAATGCAAAACATGAATTCTTCAGTTGCTTTTTCTATCATCCTTCCTGCAGCCTCTTTATTGTTCTCCATACCTTATATTCCAGTGCATCCAACATTATGCATGTCTACCATGCTATTGGGCAGCTTCTGACATTTGAGAACTCATCTGGTCTAGAAACTAAAAGGGAAAGGAAGCTGGTCATCGTATTGCAGAGCACATTGTATCATTTTTTGCTGGGCTGTTTTTAAGAGAAGATTGTATTGCAAGGTACACTATATGTGTAGGATATGCTGTGTTGGCTAATATGTATATGCAGGTGTAGTTTTTAAACCTCCATTCCAGCATACATGACACACACATTTTCTATCTACATGCTTTTATTTGGTTTTATATACAAAGTATGTGATTGAGTGTTTATTTAAGCCTGCTGCAAGTTGCTTGAAATGATACATATGATCATACTAACGGAGTTACCTCTTCATATGATCAAGACAATTGGTAACACATGCTGCATATTTCAAGTGGACTCAAAAACAGGTATCTTATTTCAGTCTTTGGGAGCTCATCACACATGATACAGAAACAGGCTCCAGTTTTAATTTGAGGCTGTGTTTACATCCTATATAGAAGCAGGCCATTAGCTTCCTTCATCACCAGGGGTATGTATGGGAGTTCTGATTGGTTCCGGGTTTAGCAGTTCTGCGAATTTGCCTGATTACACAGTGTTGAAATATGATCCAAATCAAATTATATTTGTCAAATGTGCCAAATACAATATACCTGTCACGAATCCCGCTTCCTGAGTCTGTGTTTGCCTGTGTTTCTGTCCTGGAGTGTGTTTCCGGTGTCCTGGAACGCACCCTGTCTGGTTGCCGGGCGAATTAGCTTGTTGGGAGATCGATGTTCACCCGCACCTGTATCCCATCAGTAATCTGCACACCTGTCCTGATCATCACCTCTCCCCTTCAAAAGCTCTGTCCTGACATCCATTCCCTGCCGGATCGTTAGCCATGAACAGTATGTTGTGCCCACGAACCAGCCTCCAGTTTATAGAGTTGTTTTATTTGTTTTGTACGTCTTGCTTGCCTTTAACTTACCGCCGTTTGTTTTGTCTACAGCCATTCACCCGGAACCCATACCCCATCCCTGTCTGCTCGTCGCCAGTGTGTTGTTATCCATTGGATCTGCCTATCCACTCCCATCAACCCACCTCCGCTGCCAGCTCCTCCACCCGGAACTATCTACCTCCACGTTCTCATTGATTAATAAATACTCACCATCTTTATACTCACCTTGTCCTGGTCTGCTTCTGGGTCCAATTCTGGTAAACCCTGACAATACCATAATTCTTACTTATAAGCCATTAAACAACAATGCTGCTTTAAGAAAGTAGAGTTAAGAAAACATTTACTAAATCAATTAAAGTAAAAAAAATGTTTTTTAAATGACAATGAGGCTATATACAGGGAGTACCGGTACCGAGTCCATGTGTGGGGTTACAGGTTAGTCAATGTAATTTGTCCGGGTAGCCATTTGATGAATTATTCTTATGGCTTGGGGTAGAAGCTGTTAAGGAGTGTTTTGGACCTAGAGTTGGCGCTCTGGTACCGCTTGCCGTGCGGTAGCAGAGAGAACAGCCAATGACTTGGGTGACTGGAGTCCTTGACATTTTTTTGGGCCTTCCACCACCTAGTATATAGGTTGTGGATGGCAGGAAGCTTGACCCCAAGTTATGTACTGGGCCATACTCACTACCATATGTAGCGCCTTACGGTCAAATGACGAGCAGTTGCCATTCCAGGCGCTGATGCAACCGGTCAGGATGCTCTCGATGGTGCAGCTGTAGAACTATTTGAGGATCTGGAGACCCATGACAAATCTTTTCAGTTTCCTGAGGGGGAAAAGGCGTTGTCGTGCCCTCTTCACAACTCTCTTGGTGTGTTTGGACCATGATAGTTTGTTGGTGCTGCTGACACCAAGGAACTTTTCCTTTTCCTGTAGTCCACGATCATCTCCTTTGTCTTGCTCACATTGAGGGGGAGGTTGTTGTCCTGGCATCACACTGCCATGTCTCTGACCTCCTCCCTATAGACTGGCTCATCATTGTCGGTGATCAGGTATACCACAGTTGTGATGTCAGCAAACTTAATGATGATGTTAGAGTCATGCTTGGCCACGCAGTCGTGGGTGAACAGGGAGTACATGAGGAGACCAAGCACGCACCCCTGAGGGGCTCTCGTGTTGAGGATCAGCGTGGCAGATGTGGAGTGGGTCTAGGGTTTCTGGGATGATACTGTTGATGTGAGCCATGACCAGCCTTTCAAAACACTTTATGGCTACCGACGTGAGTTCTACGGGGCAGAGTCATTTAGGCAGGTTACCATTGCTTTCTTGGGCACAGGGACTACGGTGGTCTGCTTGAAACATGTAGGTACTACTGACTCGGTCAAGGAGAGGTTGAAAATGTCAGTGAAGACACTTGCCAATTGGTTCGCGCATCCTGGTAATTCGTCCAGCCCTGCGGCCTTGTGAATGTTGACCTGTTTAAAGACCCCGGCGGCTCTGGACAGACGGGAGACCCCGGCGGCTCTGGACAGACGGGAGACCCCGGCGGCTCTGGACAGACGGGGGACTCCGGCGGCTCTGGACAGACGGGAGACTCCGGCGGCTCTGGACAGACGGGAGACTCCGGCGGCTCTGGACAGACGGGAGACTCCGGCGGCTCTGGACAGACGGGAGACTCCGGCGGCTCTGGACAGACGGGAGACTCCGGCGGCTCTGGACAGACGGGAGACTCCGGCGGCTCTGGACAGACGGGAGACTCTGGCGGCGCTGGAGAGGAAGGCTCTAGCAGCGCTGGACAGGCGAGGCGCACTGTAGGCCTGGTGCGTGGTGCCGGCGCTGGTGGTACTGGGACGAGGACATGCACCCCAGGGCGAGTGCGGGGAGGAGGAACAGGGAGTACTGGGCACTGGACACGCACAGGGAAGCCTGGTGCGGGGGGCTGCCACCGGAGGGCTGGTGCATGTAGGTGGCACTGGATAGACCGGACCATGCAGGCGCACTGAAGCTCTTGAGCACCGAGCCTGCCCAATCTTACCTGGTTGAATGTTCCCGGTCGCCCTGCCAGTGCGGCAAGGTGGAATAGCCCGCACTGGGTTGTGCAGGCGAACCGGGGACACCATGCGTAAAGCTGGTGCCATGTACACCGGCACAAGGAGACGCACTGGAGACCAGATGCGTAGAGCCGGCTTCATGGCACTTGGCTCGATGCCCACTCTTGCCCGGCCGATGCGAGGAGCTGGAATGTACCGCACCGGGCTATGCACCTGCACTGGGGACACCGTGCGCTCCACAGCATAACACGGTGCCTGCCCGGTCTCTCTCGCTCTCCGGTAAGCACAGGAAGTTGGCGCAAGTCTCCTACCTGGCTTCGCCATACCTCCTGTGTGCCCCCTTTTTGGGGTTGACACTCGGGTTTCCAGCCCTGCTTTCGTGCTGCCTCTTCAAACCGCCGCCTCTCCGCTTTGGCTGCCTCCAGCTCTGCCTTGGGGCGGCGATATTCCCCCGGCTGTGTCCAGGGTCCATCACCTTCCAACTCGTCCTCCCATGTCCATTCCTCCTCGCGCTTCTCCTGCTGCCTCTTCTCCTGCTGCACCTTGGGCGACGACACTCCCCTGGCTTTGCCCAGGGTCCTCTCCCGTCGAGGATTTCCTCCCACGTCCAGAAGTCCTGATTGCGCTGCTCCTGCTTGCGCTGCCTGTCACCACGCCGCTTGGTCCTGTTGTGGTGGGTGATTCTGTCACGGCTTTCTTCCTGGGAAGGAGAGGCGGACCAAAACGCTGTGTGGTTATATTTCATGGTTATTTAATAAGAAAACTTAATCATGAACAAACTACAAAACAATAAAAGTGAAAACCGAAACAGTCCCAACTGGTGCATAAAACACAAAGACAGGAAACAATCACCCACAAAATATCCAAAGAATATGGCTGCCTAAATATGGCTCCCAATCAGAGACAACGATAAACACCTGCCTCTGATTGAGAACCAATCCAGGCAACCATAGACTTACCTAGACACCTAAAAGAACACAACCCCATAAATCTACAAAAACCTCTAGACAAGACAAAATACATAAATCACCCATGTCACACCCTGACCTAACCAAAATAATAAAGAAAACTAAGAAAACTAAGGCCAGGGCGTGACAGACAGGGAGAGTAAGTAAGTAACATTGATTACAAAATAACTGAACAACACCGCAATGCCATTGGAAAATGTTCCAGGAGTCATCCAATCTGTGCTAGCCAAACAGTCTTTTAGCATAGCGTCCGCGTCATCTGACCACTTCCATATTTAGCGAGTCACTGGTACTTTCTGTTTAGTTATTGCTTGTAAGCAGGAATCAGGAAGATAGAATTATGGTCACATTTGCAAATTGCACATCTTAGTGTGTGGAGTAAAGGTGGTCAAGAGTCTGTTTGCAGATGTGACATGCTGGTAGAAATTATTATGCATTTTTTTATTCAACCAGGCAAGTCAGGAAAGAACAAATTCTTATTTACAACAACAGCCTAGGAACAGTGTGTTAACTGCCTTGTTCCGGGGCAGAACGATAGATTTTGACCTTGTCAGCTTGGGAATTCGCTTTAGCAACATTTCGGTTACTGGCTCGACGCTCTAACCACTAGGCTACCTGCCACCCATGAGGAAATTAGGTAAAACTGATTTAAGTTTGCCTGCATTAAAGTCGGCCACTAGGAGCGTCACTTCTGGATGAGCATTTTTCCTGTTCGCTTATGGCCTTATGCAGCTCGTTGGGTGTGGTCTTTACTACCAGCGTCGGTTTGTGGTGGTAAATAGACAGCTACGAAAAAAGATGAAAACTCTCTTTGTAGATAGTGTGGTCACCAGCTTATTATGAGCTACTCTACCTCAGACATCACGCACCAGCTGCTATTGACAAATAGAACCCCCCCCGTCTTACTGGACGTAGCTGTTCTGACCTGTTGATGCATGGAAAACTCAGCCAACTGTATATTATCCGTGTCATCCTTCGGCCACGACTCAGTGGAACATAAGATATTACAGTTTTTAATGTCCCGTTGGTAGCACAGTCTCAAACGGAGCTCATCGAGTTTATTCTCTGGTGATTGCACATTGGCCAGTAGAAAGGATGGTAGAGGCGGGTTACCCACTCGCTGACGAATTCTCACAAGGCACCTGTCACGATCGTTTAGAGACGGATTGGACCAAGGTGCAGCGTGGTAGGCGTACATTTTACTTTTATTAAATGACACCAAAAAAACAACAAAATACAAAAACGAACGTAAAGCTACATACAGTGTTGAAAGCAACTACACACAAACAAGATCCCACAAACTAAAGGTGGAAAAAAGGCTGCCTAAGTATGATCCCCAATCAGAGACAACGATAGACAGCTGCCAGGCGGCTCCGGTTCGGGACGTAGACCCCGCTCCGCTCGTTGATCCCTCTGCTTCCATGGAACCGGACTGTGGATCGTTGCCAGAGGCTCCAGACCATGGACCGTAGATCGTCTCCGGGGGCTCGAACTGGGAACCCCCGCTGGAGGCTCTGGACTGGGAACCCCCGCTGGAGCCTCTGGACCGCAGACCGTCGCCGGAGACTCTGGACCGCAGACCGTCGCCGCAGATTCCGGGCCGTGGATCGTCGCCGGAGGCTCCGGTCTGGGAACCGTCGCCGGAAGCTCCGGTCTGGGAACCGTCGCCGGAAGCTCCGGTCTGGGAACCGTCGCCGGAAGCTCCGGTCTGTGAACCGTCGCCGGAAGCTCCGGTCTGGGAACCGTCGCCGGAAGCTCCGGTCTGGGAACCGTCGCCGGAAGCTACACACAAACAAGATCCCACAAACTAAAGGTGGAAAAAGGCTGCCTAAGTATGATCCCCAATCAGAGAAAACGATAGACAACTGCCTCTGATTGGGAACCATACACGGCCAACAAAGAAATAGAAAAACTAGAATGCCCACCCAAATCCCACCCTGACCTAACCAAATGGAGAAATAAAAAGGCTCTCTTGTATTTCCTTATTTTCTTCATGCAAAGGACAAGGATTATATCCTTAGCGTCAGACTCATTAAAGAAAAAATAATTGTGCAGTTTGCGGTGAGTAATCGCTGTTCTGATATCCAGAAGCTCTTTTCGGTCATAAGAGACGGTAGCATCAACATTATGTACAAAATAAGTTACAAACAATGCGAAAAAACACACAAAATAGCACAATTGGTTAGGAATCATTCCCTCCAGCAGCCATCCCCTCTGGTACCATTCTATTATGGGATTATAATAATGACAGAACTACCTGAGTTTGTATATTCAATTACGTGGTCGCACATTGAGTTTTGTGGTTGCAAGTATGATTTGCAAACGTGGAATTTAATTTTGCAAGCTTGTATCATGGTTAACCACGGATTAACAACGGCGGCAAACTTGTCATTTTACATTTGAATACATTCAATACGATTTTCAAGTATAGTAAGTCCATTTACGAGTCCATTCACGGAAAAAAATATTCAGAATTGAGCTGCTTGTCTAAATGCAGCCAGGGACAAGTGACTACAAGTCAGTTCTTGTCTTCGTGGCAGTTTCCATGAATTTGAGTGGTTACATACACTACATGTTAAATGGCTATCAGACAGAGATAAGGAAACTCTTGCTGTAATCAAAGGGAAGGTACAACTGAAGGCCCCAGTATTCAGGCAGGCAGCTTGAAGCAGATGTGTATCACCATCCTGGCCCTTGTCACAGCATGCAGTGGCCTGATAGGGAGATGACAATAAATACATTAAGTCCTTAGTTTTGAAGTTATGTTCAGGTAAAACAATTTGGCTAATCTATACTTCCATATTTCCACATCCTATTCTTGAACATCAAGGGGTATAAAATGTATTAGAATTCTGATAGACTTTGGTTTTTAATGTAAAGAAAGAATTTAGTCGTATTATTATATGTAGTAGAAAGTGATGGGTTGGAAGAAGCCTACATAACCAACCCATAAAGTAAAATTTAACATCCATATATGGCCAGCTATGTAAACTTTAACATTGATTTATCCTGCAATAGATGTTGTTCAATTGGTGACATACATTTTTTTCTAAAAGTAACTGAATGTTACGTTACTGAGTTTGGATAATCCAAAAGTTACTTTACTGACTACAATTTTGGACAGGTAACTAGTAACTGTAATGGATTACATTTAGAAATGAACCTACCCAACACTGGTTAATTGTTACATGATTAATTTAACTGGGTAACAATTAAACATTGTTATTTATCTAATTAACTAACTGTCATCAGATTAGTGAAAGTGGAGTCATGACATAAATTACAAATTAGTGGCTAATATGTGTACCCTACAATAAAGTGTAACCGAACACATCACTCTGGAGTCGGATGTTAACAGTGTAGTGAGGTATCAGTGACAGCCATAGAGTGAGTGCAATTGGCTTAGCCCAGTTGTCAGGGAGAGAGAGAAAAATAGGGGATCGTTTCTTTTCGAAAATTATGATTGTAGTTTTTTATTCTTTGGGGGGTTAACAATTGTGTGGATGGTTCAAGTAGTTAGCTACAATGCTACATGGCAAAAAAGTAATTAGCTAATGAAAATACTAAGGAGATTTGAATTTAGTTAAACTACCACCTAGCTTCTGTGGATCTATTGCATGATAAAGACGAATAGCTTAACATTATAGCACATACAACAAATTAATTTAACACCAATGTGCAGCTGTGTGGTTTAAAAAATCAGTAATATATAATACTGCCTAGACGAGTTACTACCCCACGCAGCGCAGTCGCTTCAAAACAGAGGATTGTCATCTAGGGTTTATAGTTTCGTTGGTCGGATACGAAGTGATTTGAAAACCGCTTCCGAGCATCAGAGCTCCGGCATCAATCGTACACTTGGCCTACTACTTACTCTCCGCTGCCTATTGAATCACCGCGTGACGCTCTCCCGTCATAGATACATTGTTACGAGGAGAAAAACAGGGAAATAATCAACTAGATTCTTTCCTATCAAGGTATGTAGCCTATAGGCCTACTACATATCGTCTGCATGCACAATAAGAATGTTTGTGCGATGGCCATGTTCATGGCTCATAATTCGATTTTTCATTGCAGCTGTCTGCTTTCTCCATGCAGCAGTAGCGGCTTTTTAGTTTTATTTGGTCAAAAACAATTGCAACACAGGCGAACACTAAACTCTCCTCCGTTGATATATTTTTTTGTTGCATTGCCTCGGTTAGTGATGTTTGTTATTTTTGTCGCATGGTGATTTGTGGTCTGGGCGCTTGCGTGCGAGACTCTGCCTAGCCAGGAGAGGAGAGAGGTGGTTGTGGGTGTTCTGTCGAGCAAGGAGAGGAGAGAGATGGTTGTGGGTGTGCGCGGTTATATACCGTATGCGTGTGCATATTGTTTTGTGTTGGGATTGCTTTCTACCCGTTGCACCGAGTCACACAGCGATTTAATCGTATTCTATCTACCCCTAACATCATGTTTAGCTTTTCATTACTGAAAAGATCACATAGAAGATGTTCTTATTTTATATAAATCGTCTCGATATGGTTCATCCTTGTTTTGTTTTTTGTTATTGTTTTTTTCCCGAGAGTTATTGTCGTCGTTCTCCCCTTCCCAAATGAAAGGCGCGGCACCCTCCGTAGATTTTACGGCCCCACGTGAACCGCTAGCTCTCTGGAGAGATAGCCGTTAGGCTCCTCACTGTAGACTGATATTCTGTGGATCCTCAACAGGTTGAAGCCCAATGTTTCATATGGGCTAATCAGGCGTGAGATATGCCAAAGAATAGCTGTATGTGTGGCTTTAAAATTAAAATAAAAATTAATACATAGTAATAATTGTAAAAAAAAGTATATATATATATATAACGTTATAAATTGCATGGCTGTTGTGGCCCTGTTAGCCTATTGTAGAATTTTATGTAATCATGGAAATTATGTTTGTTTCATTATCTCTAATCATTATCACTAATCGGCGCGGCAGGTAGTGGTTAGAGCGTTGGGCCAGTAACCGAAAGGTTGCTGGATCGAAATCCCGAGCTGACAAGATAAAAATCTGTCTTTATGGCAGTTAACAAGGCAGTTAACCCACTGTTCCTCGGCCGTCATTGTAAATCAGAATTTGTTCTTAACTGTCTTGCCTAGTTAAATAAAAAAACTCAATTGTATTTAAAATAGAATTGCCGGCCTTGTGTGACAATTATTAAACGATTGTTGTGGCCCACACATTTATGAAACGCGCACGACCCCATACCGCCCTTGACTTGACGGATGCGCTCCAAATTCAAAAGGATGCGGATCGCGTGCGCGCAAGGTGGTTGTATGAGAGAAAGGACCACCATACCACACATTACAATATCATGAATGGTTGTAAATTCTGGTGTGAGACAGTGGATGGGAGGTAGTTGTTTGACTGGCCAACGTTAACCTGGTAGCCGAACTCCTGGACCTATGGGCCCTGGTCAAATGTAGTGCACTGCACTATATACTACTGTATACTATTTTGTAAACTTACGTTTTAATTTAGAAAATAAAGACAAATGACACTGACAAAATGATTGCCACCAGGAGCACTTTGGCCAAGATAACGGCAGTCAAACGCTTATTGTTGCCATTGATGAGCTTGCTTCACCTTTCTACTGGTAATTTGGCCCACTCTTAAGCAGCAAACTGCTTGAATTCTTCCATGTTTGAGGGTCCAGCATGTTTGCCCTCCACCTACTGCTGTTTTCAGATCTTGCCATAGGTTTTGAATGTGATTCAGATCTGAACTAGACGCTGGCCTCTCCAGAACAGTCCAGTGTTTCATCTTGTACCATTCCTGGTTGCTCTTTTTTGTCATGTGTTTGGGGTCATTGTCCTGCTCGACCCACAACGTTCAATGGAGACCCAGTTTTCGGGACACTGTGTTGAACATTGTAGTCCAAAACACCTGATGATCTGCTGAATTCATGATGACATAGCTGTGGTATACTGATTGGCCATATACCACAAACCCCCGAGGTTCCATGTTGCTATTATAAACTGGTTGCTAACATAATTAGAGCAGAAAAACACATGTTTTGTCATACCCTTGGTTTACGGTCTGATGTACCACGGCTGTCAGCCAAAAGCATTCGAACAACCCAGTTTATAAAGTTGTTTATAACATATTTTATTAACTGGGTAGTTCGAGCCTCGAATGCTGATTGACTCTTTTAATTACGTTTATAACCAGTTTATAATAGCAATAAGTCACCTCGGAGGTTCGTAGTATATTGCCAATATACCACAGCTAAGGGCTGTATGTTGCACATGTTCAAGGTCCCCAGTACCAGAGGCAGCAAACAACCACAGAGCATGTTCTTTTCACTGATTTCTTCTTTTGGTCATTCTTTATTGATTCATCATCTGTCTGTGTTATACCCCCCACAACGACCCGTTCACACTATAATTCATTATATTTCTGGTAATTTGTTCACAAAAAATCTCTATTTCCCACGCAGATGATGTGGAGTCTGTGGATCCTGTTGGGAACTCTCGGTGTGGGTGAGTCATTTATTTTCCATAATTTAAATGTTTTATTTTTGAAGTACAAAATGTGGTACAAGTTTCGAACCTGAAGACTTATGTGGAAGTTTTAGCTTACTGTATTAGCTCTTTTACATTCCAATGAAATGTCATCCAGAAAACATGTCGATGAACAAATTCCTTAAGCAATAAAGCCCGAGGGGGTATGGTACATAGCCAAGGAGGAGGGCTGTTGACATTTCAAGATGAATAGGCTGCAATGTTAAAAGGTAAACTATTGTGTACAATAAGGCCTAACCTACACCATTATTGTACCTGTTAACTTTCACCTCACATTCGGCATTAGTCAGCAGCATAGGGCTCATTGGGTCTGTATAATGCACTACTTTTATCCAGGGTCCATATTGGAAACAGCTGTAGAGAAAATACATAATTAAAAGGGTTTCAATTTACAGTGTTTTAATCCTGTCTTTCTCACTCCATCTCCCCACCATCTCTCTCTGCCTCCCTATCTCCCCACCATCTCTCTCTGCCTCCCTATCTCCCCACCATCTCTCTCTGCCTCCCTATCTCCCCACCATCTCTCTCTGCCTCCCTATCTCCCCACCATCTCTCTCTGCCTCCCTATCTCCCCACCATCTCTCTCTGTCTCTCAGATGGCTATGCGATGCACGACCTGCACGAGCGTCTGTCCCACGGGCGTCAGCTGAAGATCTACCTCCCGAAGAGCTCTTCAAAGCTGGAGTTCACCCCTGCTGCAGAGCCCGCGAAGACCTACCTGTACTGGGACCATGGTGCCCGGACCAATAAGGGACGGGTGTCTGGGACAGGAACTGACAGGCGCTGGTATCTGGACAAGGTGACTGACTGACTCCTCAATTGTCCAAGTCAAATCTTCCCATGGAGACAATAAAGTATATCATATCATGCCACCAGACGTCCAATTGGGGGGGGGTGTCCGCCTCTTAACAAAAAGGTCCACTTGATTTTGACCATTAGTAATACATTTACACCACCTCCGCTAATGTGATTACCATCCTCTATCTATCTCTTTAATTTAATTGTATTGTTTTTATTGTGAAACAATTTTAAATGCACTTAGATTTGACCTTTGCCCTCTGAAGGTGACGTACGAGGACCAGGGAACCTACGTCCAGAGAGACCACTGGAACAAGGAGATCTCCTCACTCAAAGTGGCCGTGAACAGTGAGTGCAGGAGGGGGTGGTGGGGAGTTTTTTTTTTGCATGTTATTGAAATATTGTCCTTTGTTGTTGTCAGTTCGTGTACAGATCCTTCTTGCCTTTTTGTCTCTCCCTTTCTCTCGCTCTCACTCTTGCTTGATCCTTCACTCTTTCTCTCTCTTTCCACCTACTCGCTCTCACCCACCCCCCTCTCTCGTCTCTCATGTACTACCCCTCTCTTTCTTTCACTCTCTTCCTCTAATGCTAATTTCCCTCCTTACTTTCTCTCACCCCTTCATGTGCCTGCCCCATCTCTGTTTCCAACTACTCTCTCACCCGTAACACGTTCTCACACCTTTTCTCGCCCCACCAGCCAGGCATGAGTACCCGAAGTGCGTGGCGGGCGAGGACCTCTACATCTCATTGGAGGGCATTGACCTAGCCGACGCCCAACTCTCCTTCTCTGGCGCCGACGCCAATGTCACCCTGGTGCATGATGGGGCCGTGGTCGCCCAGGACCACCCGGACTACTGGAACCGGGTCAAGACCTACTCCACCAAGATCACCATCGAGAACGTCAACACCACGGACGTGGGTTACTACACGCTGAGGGACAGGAGAGACAGGGTGGTCTCCATCATCAGGATGGAACTCACAGGTGGGGGTGTGTGTGGGGGGCGTGTGTAAGGTGTGTGTGTGTGTGTGTGTGTGCTTTTTTGCTGTGTCACCATGCGTTGTTAGTTGCTCCAAACCTTGGTCTGCATATATGCTGGCTGTTTCCCAAATGGCCTAGCCCCACATACCTAACCTCAACCCTGCCTGGGAGCAGCAACAGTAGGGTGTGTGTATATATGGTTCTCATCATAGACATAAAAGGGATTTTATTCTAGAATATAAATTGTGCTATTTACAGTGAGCTCCAAAAGTATTGGGATAGTGACACATTTTCTGTTGTTCTGGCTCTGTATTCCAGCACTTTGGATTTGAAATTATACAATGATGAAACTTCTACATTAATGTAGATGCTACCATGATTACGGATAATTCTGAATGAATTATTGGCATTGTTAGTTGCTCCAAACCTTGGTCTGCATATACGCTGGATGTGTCCCAAATGGCACCCTATTTCCTCTAAAGAGCCCTATGGGCCCTGATCAAAAGGAGTGCACTAAATATGCAAAAGTGTGCCATTTGGTCTCCACAGACACTGGCTGGCTTTAAGTGGCTATCCAAGTATCTTATTACCCTGTCAATGGTCTTCACCATTCAGACTGCACTTGTGTCCCAAATGGCACCCTATTCCCTATTAAGTGCACTACTGGTCAAATGTAATGCTTACATAAGTAATTGTGTTACATTTGGGACACATACCATGAGTGTACAAACTGAAATAGAGGGACAAGGAATCCATTCTGGAATTGACTCAACTACTGTGTCCATTGACAGGAATCAGAATTCCATAGAATTGCCATCTTCACCCCTTCTGCCCACCAGCAGGCCTCCAAATGTTTTCAATATTCCATCTGCTGACTTCCAGGGACGGGATAGGCCCAAAGGGCAGGGGTTTATTTGTTATTATGAACTGGGTAGTTAGAGCCCTGAATACATTTGAGTCATTAAGCAGACAATCTTATCCAGAGCGACTTACAGTAGTGAGTACATACATATTCATACTTTTCCTTACTGGTCCCCCATGGGAATCAAACCCACAACCCTGACGTGTCAAGCGCCATGCTGTACCAACTGAGCCAAACAGGATAGGCTGAAATGCCTGGTATAATTAAGCAATAAGGCACGAGGAGGTGTGGTATAGGCCAATATACCACGGCTAAGGGCTGTATCTAGGCACTCCGTATCTAGGCACTTGTGTTGTGCGTAAGAACATCCCTTAGCCATGATATATTGGCCATATACCACACCTCCTCTGGCCTTATTGCTTAATTATAGTAGGTCTGCTCTGCATACAAAAAGGATAGCAAAGAGCTGAATTCATTCTGACTGAGCACTCCTATTCTCCTGTTATGCTTGTTCACGCTGCCATCACTTTTCACTTCGTCTGCGTCCCTATGGGCCCTGAAGGGTATACTACGAAGCAGGACCAATGAGCGTGATTTAATTTGAAACTTTTCTTCAACAATGTGCATATAAAGAGTCAAGTATTTATGTATTGCTCAGTTTAAGCTCAATATGTTTTGCTGGTCATGTAAGAAAACCATGCATACATCAGAAACATGCCATGAGGTACATATGGAATTCCAACCTATTTTAACTACCCTACAACCCTACACTCTTAGAAAAAAATTGCTATCTAGAACCTAAAACGGTTCTTTGGCTGTCCCCATAGGAGAACCTTTTTTGTTTGCAGGTAAGAAGCCTTTTGGGTTCCATGTAAAAATCCTTTCCACAGAGGATTCTACACGGAACCCGAAGAGTTCTAACGGGAACCAAAAAGGGTTCTCCTATGAGGACAGCTGAAGAAGCCTTTTGGAACCCGAGTGGTTGTTTCTGATAGGCACCTACACACACTTCAAATGGCCACCAGTCTCACTTCTACTCGTCTCTACTGTGTTTCTGTACTTTTATTTATTTAATTTATATTTAACTAGGCAAGTCAGTTAAGAACAAATTCTTATTTACAATGACAGCCTTGTTCAGAACAACAGATTTTTAGCTTGTCAGCTCGGGGATTCGACCTAGCAACCGTTAGGTTACTGGCCCAACGCTCTAACAACTAGGTTACCTGCCTCCCCCAAGCATGTACTAAGCATAGTCCTTCTAATAAACATGCTCTTTGTGTCCTTTGCGCTAAATTATCACGGTCTGTATTTTAGTTGTATGCTTTTGGGGCTATTTGAGAAAAACCTCATAGGCACCTACAGTAACTGACTCTCTGAACTCTTTCTCTATTTTTGTTTTCCTGATTTCTCCCCTTTCTCTCCCTGTCTCTTTCACACCGACTCTCTAATTCTGTCGCACTCTTTCTCTGTTCTCCTCCCTCTCCTGCCTTCCTACTCTCATTTCCTCCCTCCTCTGTTCCCTCTCTCTCCCTCTCCAGACCACCATGACTATGAAGCGGCTAACCCCCTCATGGCCCTTCTCCTTCTGCTGGGGATCCCCGCAGGTATCTGCTGCTGTTGCCAGAAGAAGATCTTCAAGAAGAAAGCCCCCCACCCCACTGCCGTCCTCCAGGGGACCCCCGAGACTCTGCACCCTCCTCCCGGCTACAATATCCCTGGAGGAGTGTCCCCTGGACCTGGTGGCCCGGTAAGGGGTAGTTTTATGGTGGCTTGGCGAAATACCAAATGGCATCCTATTCCCTATTTAGTGCACTACTTTTGACCAAGCACCCCATAGGGCTCTAGTCAAAAGTAGTACACTATGTAGGGAATAGTGCCAAATGTTACCCTATATACTGTAGTGCGCTACTTTTGACCATGGCTGATGGTACGCTATTCCCTATTTAGTGGGCTCTGGTCAAAAGTACTGCACCAATGGGCTCTGGTCAAAAGTAGTTCACTTTATAGGGAATATGGCGTCGTTTGGGACACAACCCTTGTTATATACCCCTTTAGAAAGTATTCATACCCCTTGACTTTTGTTGTGTTACAGCCTGAATTCCAAATGGATTGAATATATATTTTCTCTCTCACCCATCTACACACAATACCCCATAATGGCAAAGTGAAAACATGTTTTTAGACATTTTTAGACATTTATTGAAAATTAAATACAAAAATATCTAATTTACATATTGTGGTATTCACACCCCTGAGTCAATACATGTTAGAATCTCCTTTGGCTGTGTTTACAGCTGTGAGTCTTTCTGGGTAAGTCTAAGATCTTTACACACCTGGATTGTACAATATTACCATATTATTCTTTTTAAAATTCTTCAAGCTCTGTCAAGTTGGTTGTTGATCATTGCTAGACAGCCATAGATCAGCCAAGTCTTGCCATAGATTTTCAAGTTAACTGTAACTCTGCCATTAAGGAACATTCAATGTTGTCTTCGTAAACATCTCCAGTGTATATTTGGCCTTGTGTTTTAGGCTGTTGTCCTGCTGAAAGGTGAATTCATCTCCCAGTGTCTGTTGGAAAGCAGACTGAACCAGGTTTTGCTGTGCTTAGCTCCATTCTGTTGAAGAAAATGGATGTATTGATACTCCATCCAAAGTGTAATTAATAATTTCACCATGCTCAAAGGGACATTTTCCTTATATAGTTTTTTTTACCTTTATTTAACTAGGCAAGTCAGTTAAGAACAAATTCTTATTTTCAATGAAGGCCTGAAGACAGATTTTGCACCTTATCAGCTCGGGGATTCGATCTCACAACCTTACTTGTCCAACGCTCTAACCACTAGGCTACGCTGCCGCCCTAGTGTACATTCAATGTATGCCTCTTTTCTTTTTTTTTACCCATCTACCAATAGGTGCCCTACCTTGCGAGGCATTGGAAAACGTCCCTGGTCTTTGTGGTTGAATATGAGTTTGAAATTCACTGATTGAATGAGGAACCTTAACAAATAATTGTAGGTGTGGGGTACAGAGATGAGGTAGTCATTTAAAAAGTATGTTGAACACAATTATTGCACACAGGGTCCATGCAATTTATTATTTGACTTGTTAAGCACATTTGAACTCTTTAACGTATTTCGGCTTGTCATAACAAATCGGTTGAATACATTTTTTATTCATTTGTAAAAATGCCTAAAAACATAATACCATTTTGACATGTAGGCCAGTGACACAAAATCTCAATTCAATCCATCTTAAATTCAGGCTGTAACACAACAAACTGTGGAAAAGGTCACGGGCTGTGAATACTTTCTGAATGCACTGTGCACAATACTTCATGCCATGTAGTACCCACTTTGGTCACACTTTATGGTCATAACCATGTCATAATATGTCATAACAACTGACGAGAAGGGGGTCATAACACACATTATAATATGGTCATAACACTGCCATGTATGGAACACTGTTTGTATGTCATGATACATATATTTAGACTTGTTGTGACATATACTGGTTATGACACCGACATAAGAGTGTCAAAACCTACCTCACAAGACAAAACATTCCATTACACCATAGCCTACATGTTAACAGTATGTTTATGTGATATATATATATATTGTTTTTAATTGACCATATTAAATTATCATTGTTCTTGCGCACACATGAATGATGACTAGGATGAATGCAGTAGCAGATTTCAGGAGCAGGACATGATTCCCTTATTGACTGAATACTAATTAATATAAGGGCATGTACGTGATAGGCCTCTCTGGCTGATATGATTATGATGTCATAATGCTCCTTGACAGTGTCATAAAGTGTATTATCTTAGTCCAAGTAAAGTGACACAGGATGGTCATAATGCTTTTTTGACAGCGTCATAAATTGTATTATCTAGTTGTATAAAATATGTTGAAAAAAACACGACTGTAAAGAATTGAGTACAACAACAACAAATTATTTAAGGAACAAGCATTCAAACGAAGGGAAACTTGTTGGCAAGGGGGGGGGATTATTTAAATAAATACTTGTCAGAACAGGTGTAAATACATGCGTCATGAAAGTGTTATGACCATATTATGACAAGTTATGTCATCTGTTATGACTGTTATGACACTGGGTGTCAAGTAAAGTGTTACCGACACTTTTATCCAAAGCATTTTAAGGAATGGAGGGGTGTCGTGAATCAGACTCACTATCCTGCCGTTGCAAGCACCACGGTCTACCAACTGAGCTACAGAGGACCACACGTTGCCTTTATGTTCCTCATGTCTCCCCTATCACTCCTTGATGTACTATCACAGTGACGTCGCAGTAAGGTTTTGTGAATGAACGGTCGATAATAACATCAATTGTGTTTTTGTTGTGATTGTTGCAGGTATTTTATCATGGCCCAGGCCAAGATCCTAACATGGTACGTGATGCATTTATTATTACTCAATTAACTACACTGTGGTGTGTGTGTGTGGTTGGTTATCGGCTTTGTGTCACTGATCTGAATGACAAGCAATAATGCCTTCCGTATGTACATCATTTTCTTATTTCCGTCTTAGTCATGTCATGAGCACTGTGCGTGTAGCATGCGTGTATTGGAGTAGAAGTCCCTATGTCTATCTGTGGGTATCCATGTACAGTACGAATCTGTGTATGTTCAGGTTGTGTATGAGTATATACTGTCATGGATATATAGTCTAAGCAGGGATGGAAATTAAGCTAGCCCGAGTCTAGCACTTTTCGGACTGGGCTAGTAGTAAATAGGCCAAACATTGCATGGCACAGATTTGGACCCCAAATCGTTAAATTCCATCCCTGAATATGCTTATATAAAAGTATATTTCAGTCCCTCTGTCTAACTGTAGGAACTGTGGTGCTCCTCCATGTACAGGGAGGTTACCCCCAGGTCTACTCTCCCCCCAACCCTGGGATGCCTGGCCAGCCTCAGTGGACTGGACCCCCATTCCAACCAGTGAGTCAATCCATTCATCTCTCCTCTCTCTCCTTCACGCCTTCTCTCTCTCCATCTGTTCATTTGATCACTTAGCAGCACAACTGTAAGGTCTGAAAACAAAGTGAGAAGGCGTGAGAAAATGGGAGAAAATGTCTGGCCTCGTGGCACCTCATTCCCTTTATAGTGTGCTACTTTTGACCAGGGCCCATAGGGTGCTATTTGTGACACATCCACTCTCTGTACAGGAGGATTGGGGCTGAGTTAGGGGCTGTGACGCTACACTAACCTTCCAGGAATAAGGTTCTGTCTGTCCCAGTTGATTAATACTCTCAATTGGCCAATCTTCATCAACAAGCAATATTCCTCTGTGTGTGTGAGACGGTGTTGTTTTGCTGTGTTTTGTTTCAGGGGTTCAACCCAGGCTACCACCCACAGGACCCTATGTACCCCCCCGCCCAGCCCCTGCAGTGGAACGGCCCGCCGCCCAACCAGCCACAGTATAACCCTGGTGCTCCTCCTATGGTATGTCTCTCTACTCTACCATACGCTCTTCTATTATATTCTTCTCCTCTACTCTGTTCTACTCTAATCTGTTCTAGTCTACTCTGTTCTATTCAACTATACTATATTCTATTGTACCATTCCACTCTGTATTCTACTCTACTCTAATCTTTTCTACTCTACTCTGTTATATTCTACTCTACCGTGCTATATTCTATTCCACTCTACTGTGTTATATTCTACTTTACTATAATCTTTTCTACTCTACCCTGTTCTATTCTACCCTACTATATTCTATTCTACTAGTCTACTCTACTCTGTTATGTTCTACTTTATTCTAATCTTTTCTACCCTATTCTATTCTACCCTACTATATTCTATTCTACTATTCTACTCTGTTCTATTCTACTCTAATCTGTTCTAGTCTACTTTGTTCTATTCTACTATACTATATTCTATTGTACCATTCCACTCTGTATTCTACTCTACTCTAATCTTTTCTACTCTACTCTGTTATATTCTGCTCTACCGTGCTATATTCTATTCCACTCTACTGTGTTATATTCTACTTTACTATAATCTTTTCTACTCTACCCTGTTCTATTCTACCCTACTATATTCTATTCTACTATTCTACTCTGTTCTATTCTACTCTAATCTTTTCTACTCTACTCTTTTCTATTCCACTCTACTCTGTTCTATTCTACTTTACTTTCTACTCAACCCTATTCTACCATATTTGGTTATATTATTGAAAACTCTACTCAGTCTCTACTCCTATTCCCTCTATTCTACAATCTATCTCACGCTGCCTTCTTTCTGACCCCTAAGTGGAGTGGGCCGCCTAACCAGTATCAGTATCCCATGGCTCCAATGGTATATATCTACTCTACTTAACCATAGTCTAGTGTCTCTTCCCAGTCCTCCCCATCACCCTTGTCCTCTGTGTCAACAGATGTCAAATCTTAATTTGTCTCCATTCGTCACTGGAGGAAAATAATCCAGCAGTAGGTTTTGAACATCTGAATAAATATTTAGAATCGCCACCAAGGGGCAGCTGGAAGCAGTGTTTGTGAGCAATGCACACCGTACCTACATTGTACATTATGTAGGCTACGTACAGGCGACAGGGCATCTCGTGTGAATTATTTTGTGAATTATAATAAATTGACATATTTGTAGGGGGTAGATGTATTTGTAGTTTGTTTTATTATATGTTGAAGGCAAGTAATAGGCAGAATAAATTATACATTTCCTCAGTGTCTGTGTGGTCCAGAGGTCACAGCCACTGACCATAGCACACATATGCCAGAGGCGGCATGGGTTTGAATCCGGCCCACTGCATATGGATGAATGTCTATTTTTGACACAATAACTCCGCGAGGTGACAAGGTTAAAGCAGAAATAATTCAAAGGTTAACAGTTTAGGCATTAATTCTGAGTGGTTATGGTTAGGGCTATGGTTGGGGAAAGGCTTAAAACAACAACAAAATTGGAAAACTACGTGCCTATGTTTCATCAGTATTTATAGTATTCTTCGTGCCTGTGAAAGTATAGTGAACTGTAGTAGTGCAGTGGTGAAAGCAGCATGCTCCAACTCTGAACCTCATGAGTTTGTGCCCAGTGCTGGGTGAGATAGTGACCAGCCTGATCCTACATTAGGCCCACAAGTGAATTGCATTTATTTCAATAAGTAAAGCAAATAGTCTAATCATTTACATATTATAGAAAAGTGTCTCAGCTCAACAAAATAATCTTTGGATAGGCTCAAATGCCTAAACATCTTGACAGCTTTACGAAGTTAAATATTAAAGCCACACAATACAGGCTTTCAAACCACACCAAAGACCAGAACTATACTGACAAATGATACATAGCTTAACTATAAAACGTGGATGGGAGGGCGAACATACTGTAGGTAGTCTTACATCTGTCAATCAACTGATGGCCCAAATCAGCTGATCAACTCAGCCAGGGAAACACAGACGCCTGTTATCAGTTTTCACTCCTTTCATTATGTCATAATGGATAGTCTACAGAATGTAGCCTATTGGAAGATAATCCTATTGCAACCGTCAATGGCACTAGATTATCACCAGCTGATGTCTTGTTATACCATTAATATGCGCTAAATTCCCCCCCCCCGCACAGCTGATATCAATTGCAACCATTAGTCACCTCATTACTGCTCCCTAAAAGATCGGTGGTCCTTAGTCCTGCTTGCAATCAAAGTCTTTCAAGATATGTTTGCCCTCTGGTTGGTATTGTAATCGGAACAATTGAGTTATTTTTGAACAGACTAAGGGCGATGTATCTATTTAACGAGCATTCCGTGCGATAAAAAGAAAGTATTTCATAGTTTACCACGGCAAATCTACTGTGGCATTTTACCCCACACTTTTTGTATGAACGGAAAACTAATGTTGGTGTAGCCGACTGCTAATATTTTATTTGTTTCCTATTTAGGTTATCCAAAAGTGTCTGGTATGGTCATTTCTTATCACGATCGACAGTCCTTGAAATGTGTAAATAAATCAAGTCAATCGGGGGGATTGAGTTCTTTGTGCCATCAGAGTGTGGGCCGGGAATCAAACCCAAGCCGACACCATAGACATGTATTTATGTACACACTGAAGAAAGCAGCCCTAACCGTTAGACCACCCCAGGGCACAATTAAAAATGTTGACCTGATAAACTTAAGACTTCTACGTCGTCGCCAAGTGGAGACCAATGTTTATCTTGTGTTATTAGGCTATATAAAACGACAGATGTTGATGTGTATGGCTTAATTTCAGATACATTTTGTACATTTGAATGTTGTAGTAACAGGGCCTAGGTCTAGCTTTTGAGCGAGAAAATGATTTTGATAGCAAACTCTGATCCCAATGACTGGACTGTCCCCTCATGGAAGGAAAGATTACTGCTCTTTTTTTCAGGGACTGTCGAGGCTCATTCGAATGTTTTGATGCAGCAGGAAAATTCTTAGCGACAAAAGAGTGATCAAGTTAAGAACTGACATCTGTATCTGTCATACGCTGCTCCAGTTTGGATCCTTCTCATCTCAGTGTGTAGTTTGTGTGTGTGTGTGTGTGTGTGTGTACATGACCTGTATTTGTGTGACTAATTGTGTGTGTGTTTCAGGGGTATGCTCCAGTGATGTACAGCGCCATGCCTCCAGGTGAGCCAGTGAAGGAGGAGATAAAGATGGAGAACATGTCTGCTGCTGATCCCCTCCTCGCCCACCCCCCACAACCCCCCCAGGTCAGTCCTCTCTCTCTCTCTGTCTTTTTCTTGCTCGCTGTCTCTTCATCTCCCAGAAATACACACTTGCTTACTTTATCGATACATGGTTTTCAACTCTCAACCTTCACTCCTTAGGCGTCATCGCCCTCCGCCCCCGTGCCTGCCTCTGACGTCCTCCACTCCTCGGACGGAGCCTACCAGTTTAACATCGACACAGGAAAGAACACCACCACCAACTTCCTGTAGAACACCACCCAATGGCCCAATCAGGAGCGGCCTTTTCAACGTAATGGGGGCTCGTCCCAATTGCTTCCTTTCCTCGTCTCCTTTCCTCGTTGCTTTCCCTGTGTGACCACTGATATTAATGGGAGGTATAAGCCATGGGGGCTGTTTGCGATTCAATTTAGGGAGGTGTTAAACAAGAGAAGTGCTAATGAATTTACCCATGGAAATGCAGTGATCCATTCTCACAACAACAAAAATCAGCTGACATAACTAGGTCCCGAGCTGTGTTTTTTTCACTGTTTTTTTTACCCCCTACCCCTTTCACATAAACAAACAAAGGTAACAAAATGTAAAAATAAGGGGTTTTGTCTCTGTGTAACTGGGGTATTAGTGAAGGAAAGGAGATAAGGAAAGTAGGTAATTGGAATATGCCCCCTATTTCCTGTATAGGGACAGGAAGTGTCCATTAGCTGTGATACAGAGCCTGTCAAAATGGCTGAAACGGACAATGGAAGCATGGGATTGGTGCAAGAATGGCTGAAGGTAGTTACCACCATATTCCCTGTCCATTTATTTTAAATATACTAGGGGGATTGTACGAGTGCACACTTCGGGAGAAGGGTAGAAAATTGGAATGTAGCCAGAGTCTAGGGGCGAGGTTTGGGAAGGCAGTAGAAAAGGTCAGTTATGTTACATTTATTGTTTTAAACGTGTAGCCTTAGATTTTTTTACTTGTCTTTTTTTAAACTCAACAGTAAAGATGGTATCTATGAAACACTCCAACTGCCAACCATCTCGCAAAAAAAACAAACACGATCATTATCCAACCAGAGAACCTACATCACACCCAGTCATGATCCAATCAGATGGTACCAGAAAAACTCATCATCACTCTGGATAGACAAAGCAAAGCTCTATAAACAAGTATATACATGTAAATACAATCACAAATGCCTTTATGTTCCAAAGTTTAGTTTGTCATTATATGCATGATGGACCATTTTAGTACTTCATATGAAACTACTGTCATTTCAACCGGGTATGCAGAGTTAATTAACTGTTTTGGCAGCTTATGATTAAAAACAATTGGGAAGCGGGTGCTATTCTATTAGGCCCAAATAGCCCCCTATTCCTTACATAGTTCACTACTTTTGACCCGAGTAAATGTCATTCCTGTGCATCTGTTCTCTTGTATTGTCATCACGTTAGGTTGAACACGGACAGTTTTGTAGCGTCAACAAGGCTACAAGAGCCTATGCAAATCACAAAGTTGGAATAGTTACCAATTTATTACTGTATATAATCAGCCATGTTAATGTGAATTATTAATATTAATTATGTTAAAATATGTAGTATGTATAAATATTCAAGGGACATTTTAATTTGCGGTGTACAAACTTAACATGATGAACAGCAATGACATTTACGCTAACGGGCGACGAGCATTTCCAGATCATGTGACCTGACCAGAAAAATTTCCTGGCCTAGTTCTTTGTTCTCATCATTACATCGTCGTTAGTCATCTTTCAACCATTGCAATGTGACACTGCCAAGGAACCAGAGTTGGCATTCTACCTCTCATTCCTTCATCTATGCACATATAGGCTCTACTCCATTATCCACACTATCATACCACTTAGAATGAAGCCATGGATGTGTCTAAAATGGCACCCTATTCTCTATCAAATGTATTACTTTTGACCAGGGCCCAAGTGTATTAAAGTTTCTCTACCACTGCATTTGTTTTTTGTCGGTTACCAATACCCTCATGAACTGTAAACAAACTTGCTACTCCAGGGACATATTCATTAGTGTAGACTAGTGAAATGTGTTTCAATGGAATTGTGTCATGTTGTAAAGCGTTTGGAGTTAACAGTTTCCGTTGCAAATGTTTTGCTAGTTTGCTACGGTGTGCGCAGTGCGCTAATGATTACAACCCAGGCTCCCGATACTCATTTTTTTATTTACATTTTGTTACCTCACTCTTTAGGGATACCACATGAGCTTTTGGAGTAACTTTTAAAGCGATCTTACAGAACGTCTTTTCTCACTTTGTAACTGTCTAGATGATTTCCAAAGCAATATCATTAGACCTTGTGGAATGTTCCGTTTGTTTTTATTCTATGAATATCGTTAGCATTTATAGTAGATTAGTCTGTAGGACATGCACATATCCACCTCAATAAACATAATACAAAACCCCTGCTCTGCCTGTCCGTTTGTGTGCTTTAAAAACAAGCTAATCACATCTGCAGTTAATTCTGTTATCACACACACAAAAAAACGACTTAGTAACATTATGAAAAAAAGGCAAATGCTTTATTATACAAAATGGAACCAAACGATTTATAAACGGAGACATAACAACAACAAAAACTACTGCTTCTTATTAATTGTACTGCCGTTGACACGATTCAATAAAAACAATTGAAAAAGAGTATGGAGACGGAATTATCGAAGCACCATTACACCTCAACTTTCATAAATGTTATCTGGGACTCTGGCTTCACTTCGTCTCGAGGAGATGAGCTGAAACCAGCAGGCCAGTGGTAAGACTTACAGGTCCAGGTGGTAGAAGAGCAGGACCAGGTATCTTCCTCTGTGGTAGTCAGACTGAGCTGTTTAAACTGTCTGTCAACTACTGCTGTCCCCACCCAGTCTGAAGCAGGCGTAGATACTTGGGGAGGTAAGAGCTGCTGTAACAATTAGCACCACCCATATATCTCTATTACTATTCACTCCCTCCTTATGAATAATCTCTCTGTCTCACTCACGTAATCACGTGAGGACTAAAACTACAGTAACGAATGTTATTACAGTAATGAATGTTATTTTTTTTAACCAGGGAGCCACACAGCAAATTCTGAGTGTTAAATCCACACTGAGTGTTACATTTAACACTAGTCCAGTGTTTGTATGGGTCCACACTTTTCAGTGTTAAATTAACACACTGCTTAGTGTAAAGCCTTATTTGCATATTTCCCAGAGTGTCTTTTGAATGAATTGCAGAGTTACGACACATGACTGTATTCGTTAGGGCCAGCATTCCAGAGACGCCTCTTCACTGTTGATATCATTCACTAAAATTAAATATATATTTTTTTAATTATTCGAAAAATATGTTTTTTTAAATCAATTAGTAGTATATTTGAGTTTAACCACAATATTTGTTGTATTATTTGTTCTGTCTTTTTAAGTGGGAGAACTTGCACAATTGGTGGCTGATTAAATAATTTTTTGCCCCACTGTATGGACATGTCTGCTCTTCCCAAAATTACAACGATTTAATTGCAGCATTACCACAAAAATGGAAGAGGCAAGTAGAAGGGGAAAAAAGTAAGGAAGTTGTATGTCGGCCCTGTATTAAAGAACATAAATGGTTAAAGAAAAGTGTGATGAATAAAAACATATACCAATTTCATTTAAGGACCAAAAAACTGACAGCTGTGCCATATAAATTGCAAAATAGTTGGGAAGAGATTTTCGATGTACCCATTCCATGGCACATGGTTTATGAATTGATACACAAAACAATGGCGGATTCAAAACTTCGTAATTTTCAATTTAAATTACTATACAAAATTATTGCAACCAATAGAATGTTATATATATGGGGGATACAATCTTCTCAGTATTTGGTTTAAAATGTATTTAAGTATCAAAAGTAAATGTAATTGCTAAAATATACTTGAGTCAAAAATGTAAAGTAAAAGTATAAACCATTTCAAATTCCTTATATTAAGCAAACCAGACAGCATCATAGTTCTTGTTTTTTAAATTTCTGATAGCCAGGGGCACACTCGAACATTCAGACATAATTTACAAACGAAGCATGTGTGTTTCGTGAGTCCGCCAGATCAGAGGCAGTAGGGATGACCAGGGATGTTCTGTTGATAAGTGTGTGATTGGATAGATGTAACAAAACCATGATGTAATCATTAGGTAGGATGTTTGGATTTGTAAGCAGTATGACTGCTTCAGATAGAATGGGTGGAAGTATATCCAGTACATTCAGATCTACAGGCCAACACCAACACACATGATGATACACCGATATCTTAATGATGAATTGATTAGTTTAAACGATCATGTCCAAGATGGCGTAGCAGTCGGACGTGTTTGTCTTGTCCTATCTTGTCCAGTGTAAATAGTCTGTTTCCTCGTTATTTTTTGTATATATTTTCATCTCACTTTCCATCTCCGAACTAAATATACTTTCCTGCAACCCACCTCACCCAATGTGGTACGGATCTGCTATTTTTATACTTTATAACCGGAACCTCCATCAGAAGCTAGCCAGCTAACTAGCTAGTATTCATTGTTAGCCACTGCTAGCGGTCTTCACCTTTAATTCGGACACCAGCCAGCTTTAGGTCAGTCAATACCTGCCAGTCTGCACAGCGAGATATCAACCCAGAGCGTATCGGACTGCTTTTCTCTACCACATCACCGGATTCCTGCCGCAAGCTCTGAACCATTACACTGGATCATCGCAGCTAGCTAGCTGCAATCAGAGTGGCCACTGTTGGCTAACACCTCTGTTCTGAAGCAAGCACCAGTTAGCCTTGAGCTAAGCCCATCTCCCGGCTAGGCGACGAAGGCATACCAGCTAATTCTTGGGCTACAATACCTCTTTTGCCAATTTGGCCTGGACCCTTTATTGTCGACACGGAGCCCCGCCGATCCATCACAACTGGTCTGCTGACGTTATTGTCCGATGTGGTTTCAACAGGCGTTTCCATTGCGTTGTCGCCAAAGACCTATCTGCTAGCCCCGGCCTGCTAGCTGTCTGAATCACCATGTCTTCTGCTTGCCTAGCGTAGTAGAGACTACTGAACGGCTCCCTGACTAATCTATTGCTGCTCATTGGACCCTATGATCACTCAGCTACACAGCTGATGTCAAATGGACTGTTCACTTAAACGGTACCTCACTTTGTTTATCTATCGGCCCCAGCCCCAAACTCAGGTCCCTAACTGTGTACCTAACTGACCCTCTCTGCCCATTCATCGCCATTTACCCGTTGTTGTCTTAACTCTCCCGATCAACACCTGTGATTGCTTTATGCCTCTCTCTAATGTCAATATGCCTTGTCTACTGCTGTTTCGGTTAGTTCTTATTGTTTTATTTCAGTCCCACTCAACATGCCTTGGATAGCTCTTTTGTCCCACCCCCCCACACATGTGGAGACCTCACCTGGCTAAACTGGTGCCTCCAGAGACACAACCTCTCTCATCGTCACTCAATGCCTAGGTTTACCTCCACTGCACTCACATCCTACCATACCCTTGTCTGTACATTATGCCCTGAATCTATGCTGCCACACCCAGAAATCTGCTCCTTTTATTCTCTGTTCCCAACGCACTAGACGACCAGTTCTTATAGCCTTTAGCCATACCCTTATCCTACTCCTCCTCTGTTGCTCTGGTGATATAGAGGTTAACCCAGGCCCTGTAGCCCCCAGTACTACACCTATTCCCCCAGGCACTCTCATTTGTTGACTTCTGTAACCATAAAAGTCTTGGTTTAATGCATGTTAACATCAGAAGCCTCCTCCCTAAGTTTGTTTTATTCATTGCTTTAGCACACTCCGCCAACCCTGATGTCCTAGCCATGTTTGAATCCTGGCTTTGCAATCTACTGCAGAGATAGTATGACAGACCTCTGCAGCCTATCCAGGTCTGTGCCCAAACAATTCGAGCTTCTACTTTTATAAATCCACCTTTCTATAAATAAGTCTCCCACTGTTGCTGCTTGTTATAGACCCCCCTCAGCCCACAGCTGTGCCCTGGACACCATATGTGAATTGATTGCCCCATCTATCTTCAGAGTTCGTACTGTTAGGTGACCTAAACTGGGACATGCTTAACACCACGGCCGTCCGACAATCTAAGCTAGATGCCCTCAATCTCACACAAATGATCAAGGAACCTACCAGGTACAACCTTAAATCCGTAAACATGGGCACCGTCATAGATATCATCTTGACCAACTTGCCCTCTAAATACACCACTGCTGTCTTCAACCAGGATCCCAGCGATCACTGCCTCATTGCCTGGGTCCGTAATGGGTCTGCCGGCAAACGACCACCACTCATCACTGTCAAACGCTCCCTAAAACACTTCAGCGAGCAGGCCTTTCAAATCGACCTGTCCCGATTATCCTGGGAGGACATTGACCTCATCCCGTCAGTAGAGGATGCCTGGTTGTTCTTTAAAAGTGCTTTCCTCACCATCTTAAATAAGCATGCACCATTCAAAAAATGTAGAACTAAGAACAGATATAGCCCTTGGTTCACTCCAGACTTGACTGCCCTTGACCAGCACAAAAACATCCTGTGGCGTACTGCATTAGCATTGAATAGCCCACGCGATATGCAACTTTTCAGAGAAGTCAGGAACCAATATACACAGTTAGTTTGGAAAGTGAAGGCTAGCTTTTTCAAACAGAAATTTGCATCCTGTAGCACTAACTCCCAAAAGTTTTGGGACACTGTAAAGTCCATGGAGAACAAGACCACCACCTCCCAGCTGCCCACTGCATTGAGGCTGGGAAACACTGTCACCACTGATAAATCTACGATAATCGAGAATTTCAATAAGCATTTTTCTACGACTAGCCATGCTTTCCACCTGGCTACACTTACCCCGGCCAACAGCTCTGCACCCCCCGCTCGGGCAACTTGCCCAAGCCACCCCCGCTTCTCCTTCACCCGAATCGATATAGCTGATGTTCTGATAGAGCTGCAAAATCTGGATCCCTACAAATCAGCTGGGCTAGAACATATGGACCCTCTCTTTCTAAAATTATCCGCCAAAATTGTTGCGACCCCAATTACTAGCCTGTTCAAGCCTTCTTCAAAGGGGGTGACACTCTAGACCCATACTGTTACAGACCTATATCCATCCTGCCCTGCCACTCTAAAGTCTTCGAAAGCCCAGTTAACAAACAGATCACCGACCATTTCGAATCCCACCGTACCTTTTCCGCTATGCAATCTGGTTTCCGAGCTGGTCATGGGTGCACCTCAGCCACGCTCAAGGTCCTAAACAATATCATAACCGCCATTGATAAAAGGCAGTACTCTGCAGCCGTCTTCATCGACCTGGCCAAGGCTTTCGACTCTGTCAATCACCACATTCTTATCTACAGACTCAATCAGTGTTGCCAACTTAGTGACTTTGTTGCTATATTTAGCAAGTATTTAGACCCCTCTAGCAACACATTTTCAAAAAAGCAACTAGCGACAAATCTAGCAACTTTTTCTGGTGTTATTGGAGACTGACGTGAAAGCATGTATCCTTCTTAGTCTTCTCAACGAGCAGCGAATGCTGCCGGGGGCCCCGCCTTGTCCCAAAGCACTCACAGGCGGCCCAGTCCTCGTGCAGCAATCCCTCCCAGCTGCAGTCAGAGCAGATGTTCACCCCTCTGTGTCCAGACTGCAAATAAATCGCGCATGTGGGAAGCCGTCGCTGGCTGATCCCACCCTGGCTTACATTAAAAAAACAATTAACCCGAACTAGGGCCAGACTAGTTACCATAATTTTCTCACATTGCCATTGACAGTTTTTTCTATTGTCTCTTTTTGGTCCATTTAGATTGTTAATGTAGATAGTATACAAAAAGAAAATGGTTAAAAATGTTCATGTTTTACTGTGACTTGTTGTGGGATCCTAAGTGGACCATAAGGTTAAAAACCAAACCAAATTAATAAAACTAAACTTCTGCCATCCCAAGCCCGGATAGAGGAGGGTTGGAATTGTGCCATAAATTTTTTTTTTTAAAGACAGAAGAAAGTTAATTTGTAGTTCTAAACATATTTAGGGTGTTTTTACTCACATTTTGTCTCTCCCACAACGTTGTTTCTCTCTCCTATAGCATCCATCACAATTACATGCACATGGCCAATTATGCGATGATGTCATTTAGCGATTTCTGGGACAGCCAATAGCTACTTTCCTTACTGAGGAGTTGGCAACACTGGACTCAATAGCATTGGTTTTTTAAATGACTACCTCGCCTGGTTCACCAACTACTTCTCAGATACAGTCCAGTGTGTCAAATCAGAGGTCCTGTTTTCCGAACATTTTAAATTAGTAAATTGATTTATGGGTTCTTCATTTCCTACCCAAGCGGGCTGGTCGTTAAGTTAATTTCTCATGTTTTGACCAAGTCGTTAATTATAATAATTACATTCATTCGACGTTGCTGTGCTAAACAAATCATAGAAGCACCTTTGACAGCAATCTGTATCGGCAGATTTGATCAACCTCTTAAGTTAGCTGGGGAGTGGTGGTGAACAGCAATCTTTCCACAGATTTTCAATGCGATTCAAGTCTGAGCTTTGGCTGGGCCATTCCATTTCCCAATGATGGAGATCACTGTGCTCTTGGAAAATTGTGATGAGGCATATATCTGGGGATGGTTATAAAACCATTTCTATCTCAGAGATCTATAGCCAGTTCCTTGGAATTCATGGTATAGTGGCAGTGTGTGTGTGTGTGTGTGTGTGTGTGTGTGTGTGTGTGTGTGTGTGTGTGTGTGTGTGTGTGTGTGAAATGCACAGCTGTAGCGGTACAGCTCTGTGGTTTCTGTCTGTAAAAACCCTATTAGAAGACGATAGGGAAAAACAATCAGAGGAATAAAAAGAAACTAAGACTTTATTTGTCAAAAAAAGAGGAAATCTGGAATATTTTTACATGGCAACATCATATTTTACAGGAGAGGGCCTGTCCACCAACAGCCCAATAAATATTCAATACCAAAGGAATACAGCAGGATTACTACTAGGATAATTTGACAGCAGCCTGGAGGAGTAACATAACAAGCATGCACATATATACAATACACACTTCCATACACAATACACATATACAATACACACACATACAATATCACTCTTTCACCCCAATATATAATGCACATACATACAATACACATACATACACTACACATACATAGTACTTGGGAGTATGGATAGACAGTGCACTGTCCATCTCTCAGTACATATCAAAGCTGCAGGCTAAAGTTAAATATAGACTTGGTTTCCTCTATCGTAATCGCTCCTCTTTCACCCCAGCTGCCAAACTAACCCTGATTCAGATGACCATCCTACCCATGCTAGATTACGGAAACATACTTTATAGATCAACAGGTAAGGGTGATCTCGAGCGGCTAGATGTTCTTTATCATTCGGCCATCAGATTTGCCACCAATGCTCCTTATAGGACACATCACTGCACTCGATACTCCTCTGTAAACTGGTCATCTCTGTATACCAATCGCAAGACCCACTGTTTGATGTTAATTTATAAAACCCTCTTAGGCCTCACTCCCCCCTATCTGAGATAACTGCTGCAGCCCACATCATCCACATACAATACCAGTTCTGCCAATCACATTCTATTAAAAGTCCCCAAAGCACACACATCCCTGGGTCGCTCCTCTTTTCAGTTCGCTGCAGCGAGCGACTGGAACGAGCTGCAACAAACACTCAAACTGGACAGTTATCTCAATCTCTTCATTCAAAGACTCAGTCATGGACACTCTTACTGACAGTTGTGGCTGCTTTGTGTGATGTATTGTTGTCTCTACCTTCTTGACCTTTGTGCTGTTGACTGTGCCCAATAATGTTTGTACCATGTTTTGTGCTGCTACCATGTTGTGTTGCTACCATGTTGTTGTTATGTTGCTACCATGTTGTGTTGTCATGTGTTGCTGCCTTGCTATGTTGTTGTCTTAGGTCTCTCTTTATGTAGTGTTGTGTTTATATTTATTATTATTTATACTGTTTTTGCCTAGTTAAAATAAATAAAAAATACAACATACATACATACATACATACATACATACTCTCTCACACCCACCCACACTCCCTCCCTCCCTGTCCATCACTTGCTCTTGTAGGTGAGGTGTTTCCGGTGCCAGTGTATCCAGGCGGGGGCGACGACTAGCCCAGTCAGGTAACCAATCACTCCACCCAGACTGCAGGACACAGGCCACACCTACAGGGAACAACGTTGTGATATAAATATATTGTGTAGAACAAACAGGGCTTGCTGATATACAAAGTAAGGAGTCGTGTCAGCTCTACTCATTGCCTTTCTGTGTGTGTGTGTGTGTGTGTGTGTGTGTGTGTGTGTGTGTGTGTGTGTGTGTGTGTGTGTGTGTGTGTGTGTGTGTGTGTGTGTGTGTGTGTGTGATCTGACCTGCCAGGGTCGGTCCCAGTCCAAAGGGATAGGGAAGGCTCCCAGCCAGGCTCCCACAACACTGCAGCCGACCACTATCTGTAGAGAAGTGTCCCACACCGACATGGCCCTAAAACAAATCACACAAGTATACATATACACATTTTACACACACACATAGCATTGACATTGTGAAGCTTGTGACATAGTGGTAGAGACTGTCTCCCAGTGGATATACAGTACAGATATACTGTCTCTGTCAGAGAGAGAAAGAGAGAGTTTGACTAGAATGTGAGAGAGAATAAGAGAATACAGAAATGCGAGACTTAAAGAAAGACCAAGAGAGACAGAGGTAGACGTAGATAGAGGTAGTACCCATGTCGGCTGAAGACTCTTATCCAGGCTTGGACGTTGGGCCCGAGGATACACACACACCTCAGAGTGGTTAGACTGGTCAACAACACCGCCAGAGAGAACGTCTCCAACGCAGACCTAACACACAAACACAGTGAAAGACTCAGAAACAAAGACTTCCAAAAACTTTCAACACAACGACTTACAACACAATCTGACACACTCAATATTGGCAGGTGGAAACACACTGTCTTGGCAGAACTCACTCCAGTAACGGTGCTCCATACAGGACCACTACAGTGTGGAAGAACAGACAGGAGAGGAGCAAGTAGAGACAGGAACGCACCAACCTAGACAACTGGGGGGGGGGGGGGATTATCACCTCATACCATTCAGTTCTCGTATAAAACTGATCATATCTTCATAATGAGTATGTCTTGTAGGCGAGATGTGTGTGTGTGTATCTGTTTCTTTTGGTGATGGTGTGTGTACCTTGTAGGTGATAGTGTGTTTCTTGGTAGGGGTGCTGGCCCCCAGCAGCCAGAACAGGGAGATGTTGACCACAGCGATAACCCCGGCAACAGAGTACTGCCACAGCAGGTGTGTCCCATATACAGAGAAACCCGGCACTAGCACCGCCGGCACCACTGTCGCCATAAATACCCCCGATGCCATGATGGCGTGGCTGGACGCCATATGTCTGATCTCCTCGTCCCACATGGTGCTGGAGAGAGGTCTGGTGAGGACTACCTGTACTGAAATTGGAAATATAGTATCCTGTTGCAGTATTTGAGAGGAAAAGCCGTAGCAGGGTTTGAACCAGCAACCCCAGTTACAGGGCGAGTGCACTACCACCTGACTGTGCTATAAAAGCATGGTTAGCAGATACAGACACTCAGGTAGTCTAGTGCTTAAGCACTTTGGGCCAGTAACCGAAAGGTTGCTAGCTTAAATCATCGAGCCAACAAGGTGAAAAATATGTTAATGTGCTCTTGAGCAAGGCACTTAACCCTAATTGCTTCTGTAAGTCGCTCTGGATAAGAGGGTCTGCTAAATTACTAAAATATATAAATATGCCAGACCAGGCTGGATGCATTGTTAATCATCATCATAATAGTCTGAACCACTAAAACCCCTAGCAATAACCCAACAGCTATTTTTTTTAGCACAAAACCAACTACTGCAGCCCCAGGGGTGGATAGTCTGAATAGCCTACCTTGAGAACCCCTTCCTCGTACTGAGATATGACGTTGAGTCAAGTTTTGCTGTCTAGCTAGCTACGGCCTTTGTAGCCTAGCTAGCTGTATCCTTCGAAATAATACAGGAGTTTACTATTCTAAATGAGACAAGTCAACGAGAGGCCTGCGTGGCTGTTTTTCAAGATTTCACACCGATATTGTGGTGGTCATTCATCAGACTCCCTTCCGTAAACATTCAGCCGCGCAAGGTTGGACGCTTACATTGACTGACATATTTGTCAACCAATAACGGTTTACCACTCCTGCGAAACCAACCAATCAGGTTCTTAGGTCCCAGAGGTTGAAAACGGAAACAGGAAGTTTACAACTGACTTGCTTCACATTTAGGTCCAGTTTATTAGTGGTGTTAGCAAAAAGTGTTGTACAAAACAAAGAAACTATGGTTTGCGACAATTGTAAGTAAGTTCTGGATAATTAGAAGTTATAAGAAGATAACTAACGTTAACTGGCTAGCTGTCTAATTGTGTTTATCTCAACCAACTGTTGTGTTGCAGAAGGCTTGTTTTGTTGTTTAGTCTAACGTTACCTAGTTAACATGCCCTATTGTGTATCACAGACCGAACGGGAAGTGTTTGTGTGAGTCCTGCAGCTAACAATGAATTCCTGTCTCTCATCTCTCCCCATCTCCTTTCAACATCTACTCCTATTTCGGACCTTTCCTTCTCTCTTTCTTCACCCTCGGCCTCTATTGCTTCTCTTTCTATCTCAGGTGAGAAGAAGCTGGGCAGGGTGATAACTCCAGACACCTGGAAGGATGGAGCAAGGAACACTACAGGTAGATATAGGACTCATATTATAGATACAGAATTGTGTATTACACATAGTATCAAACTATTCACAACTATGTATTCACAACAGTATACTGTATTATGTTTGTAGAGAGCGGTGGGCGGAAGCTGAATGAGAACAAGGCTCTGACATCTAAGAAGGCTAGGTAAGACAGTTGATGTTGTATATGGTCAGATGATGGTTATGTTACGATAATATGATTCTGTCAACAGGTTTGATCCTTATGGGAAGCCAGGAAAATCAGGAAAGTCGGGCTTTGGCATCTGCCGAATCTGCAAGAGCTCTGTTCACCAATCAGGATCTCACTACTGCCAGGGCTGTGCCTACAAGAAAGGTACTATATCTGCCTACATACTAGTGATGCGTGGGTTGACTCATAACCTGCAGCCCCCAGGGTTATATTTGCGGATCTGGGGTCATAAAATATTGTGTGGAGGAAGGGTGGGCGCGATGTATAAAGAGAAAACAATGCATAAAAAATTCATAAATGGGGCGGCAGGGTAGCCTAGTGGTTAGAGCGTTGGACCAGTAACCGGAAGGTTGCAAGTTCAAATCCCCGAGCTGACAAGGTACAAATCTGTCAATCTGCCCCTGAAAAGGCAGTTAACCCACTGTTCCTAGACCGTCATTAAAAATAAGAATTTGTTCTTAACTGACTTGCCTAGTTAAATAAAGGTAAAATAAAAATATATACTTGTACAATTCTATAGGCTACGTTGAGGTTTTTATTGTAATTATATTTATCAGGCGTTAGGCCCTAAATTAGGCTTACGCACTAACTGTACGCTTGCCAAATACACACCAATTGCCAAATGCTTTTGGGAACTTGGGCACGAAAAATTCACGTTGATCCACTGAGGCAAAAAGGACAATGTCATAGTTTAATTCAATAAGAGAAAAGCTGCAAAATGGAGAGTTGAAAATAAAGAGAAGGGAGGGCCAGAACAGTAGCCTAATGTTTGGGAAATATGTTGATTGTGAGGCGCTATACAAATTTGACAGGGACTTCGAATATGGCACATCAATATAACTGAAAAGTTCAGATGGGTTAAATGGAATAGTAGTCCTAACTGAAATCTGAACACTGACTGTAGGTCTATAACCTGTCACATAGCCTATTATAATACTAACTCCTGCAGAAGTACTATATATTTCTTACAGCATCTTGAGAGAATGAATGCGCGATTAAGGACCATCTGTAAAGGTGCTATCTTTATCAGCATCGTAAAAGCTGATAAAATATGCATCCAAGCTGAAGGGAAATCTTATCAGAAACATGTTGTTTTCAGGTTGTTTTCACAACTTTTAACAAAATCATTCCCATTTTTGCATTTTCTCCCCATTCCCTAAATGCCTTTGCTGCAGGAGAGAAGCAGATATGAAAGCGAACAGTACCAATGTCAACTAGATGCATTAAAAATCAAACTAGATTGAGGCATTCATTCTATCGATTTATGACATTTTCTGGTGAACAAGGGTTTATTTAGTCTTCTAGGGCAACAAGTAATTACAGATGAGAAGCTGCATGTATCTAAACAAGTTGACTAACAAATAGCCTACCAAAATTTCGGAAATTATAAGCAGAATCGTGTCTTTAATTGGGCTTAAAAAAATCAGCAACCTGCACCCCCTGTCAAAAAATAGCGCATCTCTTACTGTACAGCGCATTTTCTATATTTGCGGGTTAGGGTCGGGGGCGGACCTCAGATTTTCAGTTTATCACATATAGTCGGGCGGTGTGGATGAACAAACCAGCTGACCCGCGCATCACTACTACACACCCCATCTTGTCTGCCATTTTGGTTGCTCTTGTAGGTGAAAACTCATGACAATGTTTGACATTCCAGTATCTAGACTGTTTTCCCAGAAGTATTGAGACAGAAAACATAGGGTTAATTAATAGACATGTGTAAGCAGAATAAAGGCTGAGCTCAGGTGAATGGACAGAGCTGGATAAACAAAGAGTTAACCATTGGACATGTAGAAACAGAACGGAAGCAAAATCCATGGGAGTGTACAGACTGGGTCAACATGGAGTTAATCACTAGATATGTAAAAACAGAACTGAAGCAGAAAATGTGTACCTTAATTAATATAGGCACCAAAAGCCATGTATCTGTAATAAGAACATATGTTTGTACTAATCAAGAATTATTAGAAAATAAGTTATATTAAGAAAGTATATATGCAATAAATGTATTATTTATTTGTATTAACACTATGGCGCCGCCACCAATATAATCTAAACTGAGCAGATGTGGGCATTAACAAACAATTATTGGGACAGGAAGATAATGGTGGCTCAAGGCCAAGGGGAGTTAATCATCTACATAGAGGGGAATGACCATGTGTGTTATTTGAAGTTGGAAACCTATAAAGCTTGAATGTAACAAGAAAATTAACTTGTTTCATGGAATTGCTCGGCTTCTGTTACTTTGTAATAAAGTCTATTTGAATGTACAAGTTCCGGTATCTGACAAGTATTTGATTCAATATTTCCACAACACTCTCTAAGAAGCAAATTGTCATTCAGTGAAGATGTAATTATGTTCACAATCGCCCTTCTCTCCCCCTTTTTCTCTCACTCTCTCTTAGGGATCTGTGCCATGTGTGGGAAGAAGGTTCTGGACACCAAGAACTACAAGCAGACCTCTGTCTGATAGTCTTCTGACAGGCCACCAGTATAACCAGAGAAAGAAGGGGAGGAGTGAGAAAGAAAAGCAGGGAAAGGGGAAGGAAGGTGGGCACGAGAAATGACCACTTTATTGTGTCGCAGGCTTGTTTTGACCCTGTCTAAATCTCTCATAGCAGAGATACAGTCAAAGGGTTCTTACTCTTTCCAGCTCTCTCGTGTGCGTGTGCGTGATGGAGCCCTCCCTATTGTACAGATCCTATAACCCTCAGCAATAAGTGGCCAGTACTGTTCCACACACCAAATCCGAGACTAGTTTTAATACCTGGACTGATGGTTTCTCTCCGGTCGTGTCAAACCTGCTCTGATAAAGGAGTTTTCTTTTATCAATTCATTGGAAATTATATCAAGTGTCATGTTTTTGAGTGTATTAATATAATACATATGTAATGGCAATTAAATTATTATTCATCAACTTTGTTTTGTCTCAGACCAAAACATTCCAACAAATGTCTGTTTGTTGTACATGATCTTATTCAATAGGCTTGAAGACAAGTCACGACCCTGTTCTCTGTATCACTCGGTCACCTGTACACGCTGCAGTGATTGGTTTAGAACCTCTGACATCATCATGATGTGACACGGCATGCTGTAACTTCCTGTGTGACCCAGGATTCAGGTTAGATGCCGTGTTCACGTGCTAGTCGGAACTTGGAAACTCTGAAATGTTTGACTTGCTAACTGGTTGAACGTGGCACGTGTACAATGGCACGTGTACAACTTCAACCAGTTAGCAAGTCTGAAATGTCAGAGTTCTGACTAGCATGTGAACGCGGCAGGAGAACAGAGGTTGGCTGAGTCATTGCAGCTGCCCACTGACATTTAAAGGCACCGTCTCCCCTCAGGCTCTACCCCAGCAAACACACACCCAGCCCATTACACAGAAACAAAGAGCCACTCTATTGTGGTGATCTAGTTTAATTGAGAGAACACACAACATAATGATGATTCATGAAAACAAATGGCAACATAGACAGAGTAAGACACATACTAGGAAATATAGATCTAGAACACGTGCTGGCTTATAAACTGTAGAGATGCTTTTGCTGACCAGTGCTGAAATACACTTTTTTTCAAATGTTGGTTACAGATATTTTCCTTTATTTTACATACAGATGAAACACGGAGTCTTAACAGGCTAATCTGCTGTTGGAAAAATAACTTTCGGTAAAAAGATGAGGGATGGGGCTGGATAAATCAAACCGCTCTAAAAATGTATAGACCGAGCTATGTATGCAAGGACTGACCATCCACGATATCACAATTATAGTTTTAAAATAAATCTTCAGGATTGGTGGGTCCCCTGCGGGACGGTTGAGCTAACATAGGCTATTGCGATTAGCATGGGGTTGTCAGTAACCAGAACATTTCACAGGACATAGACATATCTGATATTGGCAAAAATCTTAAATTCTTGTTAATCTAACTGTACTGTCCAATTTACAGTAGCTATTACAGTGAAATAATACCATGCTATTGTTTGAGAGTGCACAGTTTTGAACATGAAAAGTTATTAATAAACAAATTAGGCACATTTGGACAATCTTGACACAAAAGTTTGAACAGAAATACAATGGTTCATTGGATCAGTCTAAAACTTTGCACATACACTGCTGCCATCTAGTGGGAAAGAAAATCTAAATTGCACCTGTGCTGGAATAATACACTATGGCCTTTCTCTTGCATGTTCTTTTACTAGATCTAATGTGTTATTGTCCTACATTCTTTTCACATTTCCACAAACTTCAAAGTGTTTCCTTTCAAATGGTACCAGGAATATGCATTTCCTTGCTTCAGGGCCTGAGCTACAGGCAGGTAGATTTGGTTATGTCATTTAAGGTGAAAATTGAAAAAAAGGGGCAGATCCTGAAGAGGTTGTTTTGAGACTATACAGTGTTTGTTTATATTTACAAACATTCAAGTAAAACAAGCATATATGTTGGGTTCTGATTGGGTGTAACAGTTGAACTAAGCTCATTAGGCATATAAGTTATATTTCTCAAGAATCAAGGGGTAAAAATAATTAATTTTACAAGTCCAAAAATGTATGTTGTGAGTGCAGATTGTCCCTTTTCAACCTCAGTCATTATGTTTATAAATGAAAGGTTATCAAACCCATTCACAGGGTTGGTTAACTCTGGAGATTCTTTTGGCTTTTAGAGTTAGGTAAATCAGCCTTTAATTTCCTTGCACCTTAAATGTGGAATGATCTACATACAATTCACTTCAAACTTGGAGGAATTGATACCTCTAGAGCATTTCAGATGGTTGTTCCGGAACCATTTTACTATAGAATGTCTGTTTTTTTATGATTGTGTTTTTCTTTTTGTGTATAATAACATGTATTTAATTGTTTTGTAGTTTAATGTGTATTGTTGTGCTACACAGGGCTCATCTGGAAAAGAAACCTCTGTCTTAACATTGACTGCCTGTCAAAAGAAAGGTTAAGTAAATAAAAAAATACAAATCTCCAGCACCATACCAGTGTCTACATATGTGAAAACGGCTTGTTTCTACATTCTGTAGGTAAAATAAGAGGTCCTAAAAAAGTGCAACTTGATGACAGTAACTAGGTTCCACCCAATCGGTGTGACAGATTTTCATGTGAATATTCAAAAATCTGCATATAAACAATATGCACATTTTCCCACCAGAGATGTATTTCCATCAAATGTACTTGCTGCGGATAAAAGGCTGTGCATGATGACGTAGTGCACATAAAAATAACTTGCGGTTAAATATACAAGTAAAAAAAATACAAGTTAAATGGGTTTACATTGCATTTTCAACTCTACTGATGCTTGTCACAAAACTGCTAGATTATATCCGGTATGTGCCCACTCTGGTCATATCACAAGAATAAGACTTGATATTTAATATAAAGGAGTGAATTCCATTACTTATTTTATCTATAGCCTAATAAACTGCATGATTTCCTGAGACGTAGTGGGAGTACCACACAACATATTGCGTGTCTCCAAATGTACTTTAGATAATATGGTTATTCTATCAATATTTGCACATAAAGGCATTTCCCACCGCAACTCCTCACATAACTATTTTTACAGCCACAAAAAGACCCCACCTTGTCTAGCGTATTTTGTTTTGTCGACATTTGGAAAGTTTACCGACAAATTTGCTATTTCCATCAGGTCTGTTGTGACATTTTTTATCCGACATGTACTTTACTCACATAAAAATGTTGAGTGGAAACCTGGTTCATGAGTTGCATTAAAAAAGGTAAGAGGTAGGGCACTTTCCTGCTCACAGTATCACAATAAATCTCAGTCTTAACTAGTCATATCTAGTGCTTGTAACTAGTGTATATATATATACCTTTCTATACAGTAGAGATCATGTTTTAAGACTGTCAGGTTTTCTAGCTGAGGTTAGCTGAATGCACCATAATTATAGCCTCATAATTATAGCCTGCATTGCCTTTTGTGTATATAAGGCTTCTGTGAGGTGTGTGGAGTAGTCTTAGGAACTCTACCCTAGAACATGTGCTTTACAGGGTCAGGGCAGGGGCTAGAGGTCAGGGGTCAGAGATGGTTGCTAAGCAGTCTTGGTGAGTCGTAGGAACTCTTCTCGAGTCTTTGGATCTTCTCTGAACACCCCCAACATGCAGCTGGTCACAGTTCGACTGTTCATCTTCTGAACCCCACGCATCACCATACACATATGCCTGGAACACATTATTAAATACAAGCCAACACAAGAATGCCCCGCTTTACTCTCATGATTAACATGTGATTTATAAGTCTGGAACTTCAAGCACCTAATAAACATTCAGAGGTGGTGAGAGTGTGTAGTACTCACGCTGCCTCTATAACCACAGCCACACCAGCTGGCTGTAGAGCTTCTGATATCGCCATGGCAATCTGCTTGGTCAGACGCTCCTGGACTGGAGAGGGGAACACGCACAGAATGTTGCCTATTTCTTACAGTAATGTTTCGTATATGTCCTTTGAACTACAGTATGCGTACTGTGTATGTATATTTGAGTAAGCCCTCTGCCATTCTTACCTTGGAGCCTCCGACTGTACATCTCAACAATCCTACAGATACACACAGCAAACAAACAGTTACTATCACAGTAAGAACATACACACACCAATGGAGGCTGGTGGAATGAGCTATAGGAGGACGTGCTCTGTGTAACGGCTGGGATGGAGTCAAACATGTGGTTTCCATATGTTTGATCCCGTTTACATTTATTCTAGTCCAGCCATTACACAGAGCTTGTTCTCCTATACCCCCTCCCAACAGCCTCCGCTGACGCGCGTGCACACACACACAGAACAATAATATAATACAGTAGAAGACCATCAAACATATAGCTAATTGGTGATCAGATTTGATAATGATTAATGTCTTCATAAATAGAGAGATGACCTGATACACAATCTGTCAATCATTCTATCAACCTGTCGATCACTCTATCTGTCAATCATTCACTACCTGCCAAAACATTATCTGAAATTGTTAGGCAAGATCTGATCAATGTGCATGTTTGGAGTGAAATATACAAAAGGGTTGAAGGGCTATAAAGTATAGGGAGAGAAATAGAGACAGGGAGGGAGGACAAGGGAGAGACAGAGAGACAGGGAGGGAGGACAAGGGAGAGACAGAGAGACAGGGAGGGAGGACAAGGGAGAGACAGAGAGACAGGGAGGGAGGACAAGGGAGAGACAGAGAGACAGGGAGGGAGGACAAGGGAGAGACAGAGAGACAGGGAGGGAGGACAAGGGAGAGACAGAGAGACAGAGAGAGCCTGTGATAATAGAAGAATGATTCCCACTGGTCTGGAGGGATTTTCTCATGGTCTGGGAGCGGCTAGGTCTGGGTATTGTGTGTGTGTGTGTGTGTGTGTGTGTGTGTGTGTGTGTGTGTGTGTGTGTGTGTGTGTGTGTGTGTGTGTGTGTGTGTGTGTGTGTGTGTGTGTGTGTGTGTGTGTGTGTGTGTGTCTGGGGTGAGACAGGATATTAGCAGTAGGGCTTACAGTCTAAGCCTCCAGGTCAAAGAACTGAAATAACAGAAGAACTCAGCCACCCAGCACTAACACACACACACTCGGGTAGCCCGACCATTCCCTGCCCCTGTCATGAGCCAACCAGCTTCTCCAATACACACACTACGTATGGACTGTGTGTCAGTTGTGTGTGTGTGTTTGTACTGTATACTCACCTAGCCAGTTTGCTAAGCCCGACCACCTTCTTATTTGGCAGGTATCCGATATGTACCTGGGTCAATGCAACAGAGTAGAAATACAGGTCAGAGTTCAAACAACCAGAGCAGAGTTTCAAATGTGACCTGCTCAGCACACATACAGCATCTTCATACTGTTTGTAAACTCTACACACAACACCAGACTGGCATCAAAGCTACCATGTGCTAAGCCAACTCACTGTGTGTGTGTGTGTACGCGCGCATGTGAGTGTGTACGCGCGCATGTGAGTGTGTCCCATTGCTCCCTATCCAGGACAAAGAACCCAATAACCCCCCCCCCCCATACTCTCTTTCCAACAGAACACACTCTCTCTCTCTACCATTCTTTGCTCTGCTCTTCTCTGTCAGCCACTCCCCACCCCACTTTATGTCTTTAGAGCCCCAGTCTTACCCTGCCAAAAAAGGGTACAAGGTGGTGTTCACAAAGAGAGAACATTTCAATGTCTTTTACTATCACTATCTCGTCATGGTCCTCGTCAAATATGGCATCATTCAGGATGTCTGTAAAGAGAGCGAGAAAGAGAGAAAGTTCATCAAATTGTTATAAAAGTCTATCAGTATTGTTCAACCTCTGGTCAGTTGAGTAACAGATGGTTGGAGGTGGGGAAAAGACCAGGGGGTGTCAAACTCATTTTGCCTCGGAGGCAGCATTTGGTCTTCAACTAGGTCTGGGGGGCGCACTGAAAAAGGCTGTATGTTTGACACCCCTGATTTAGACCATACAAACAAGAGACGGCTCTATTCTAATTATGAAAAAACGGATAGTGAACGAAAATACATATCAATGACATAACACCAACACACACACATTCTTAGATTACAGGTTAGAGTGGTGTTTTGTAAAAAAAATGGTCAGATTATATAACCGTACCACACGCGGATAAAGACGACCCATGCGGTCTTGGCGAGTTCCTACAGCCAGGACCGATAAGCACGAGTCACCGGCTTTAGCGCTAACAGCAACATCTGTCTTGATGAGAATTGGTAATCGTGTAACACATAACTCAAAGTTGGGTTTCGATTAACCCACGCAACTGCCTGATAACGAGATAAATAACACATTATGCATATAGCTGTTGAGTTCAATTCAATGATGTAATTTGGATCCAAAAATATATTGTTCCAAGATTTGAGAGAAACATAAACACTGTAAAACGTGGGATAGCACTTTCGTTCAGCTGAAGTGCTTTTTCTGATGTGTACAATCCAAAATTACGCTGTGGTTCATTAAACCTATTCTATTCAATTTGTCAGAAATCAAAAAACGAATTTGACAGATCAATGTGATTTTTTTAATGATAGGAAAGCTTCTAAATTGCTTTCAACATCTCATGCACATTCGCATTGCATGATGGTGGGTACAATCTTGCGATGGCAGCCTATCAGAAGAGTTGAAGGCGTGGCCTATTGTGGGTCTGGCTTTTGGTTTGTTATTTTAGTCCACCCGTGAGAGTAAATGTCATTCAAGGTAATATGTTTTTTTATTTTTTTTAATTCACTACTTTATATGCTCACTGCCAGCACTGATATCTGCCTCAGTACTGCCATCGCTCATAATGAGGTGGTCATCATTTGGCTATGATATTGTAGACAGTTAATGTGAATGTCTTATGTACAGAAAGTGTTTATCTAACATAATATCTTGATTAACAGGACATTGTTGAATTGCTTATTACCCAATTAAATAAACTTATATAAGTGATTCCAAAGTGAAAAATGTACTTGGTACAACATTTAAAAAAATGGTTTGTATGTATATTTAAGTGATAATGCCTGAGAAACCGGTGTTTGGAGGATATATTGGCATGGGTGTTGTCGAGGGCCAGGGCCAGCCAATATATCTTCCAAACACCGGCTTGAGGGCATTATCACTTTTATACAACGGGTTACCAACATATTCAAATAATTATTGATATATTTTCAGTCCTTTATTAAAAAATGTATTAATTAATACTATTTCATCCTTCTACAAGATATAGTCCCAAACCGGCTCGTCGTTCGTTCTGTCGGTTCGGTTGCCTGTTTTTTTTTGTTCTACATCTATGGACGTGACCTAGTCGTTCGTTCTAAATGTTCCATTGCCATACTGGCTGGAAATGTTCTTATCCCTTGCTTGCTAGCTAGCCAACTATGGCTAACTTAGTCTCGTCAAAGAGTGCAGCCAAAATAACAGAAAAGTAGCTGCATTTGCATTTGTTTAAGCTGTTTTCTAGTGACATTTATTTGGATACATCCATAACAATGAGCTAATGATGCGCTATTTCGCCTGGCATAGAAAATGTGCTCTCTCGTCAGGACACTGTTGTTCAGAGTAGCCAACAACACAGCTCACACAATCACTTCAAAGTGAAGCTGGAAAGACAGCAAACTAGATGAATTTCATTTAGTTTTATCTGTTTTCTATTGATATTTCTTGGTGTGTGTGTATATATACAGTACCAGTCAAAATTTGGACATGCCTACTCATTCAAGGGGTTCTTTCTTTTTACTTTTCTACATTGTAGAATAATAGTGAAGACATCAAAACTATGAAATAACACATATGGAATCACATAGTAACCAAAATAATTGTTAAACAAATCATAATCTATTTTAGATACTTCAAAGTAGCCAACCTTTGCCTTGACAGCTTTGCACACTCTTGGCATTCTTTTAACAAGTTAAATGAGGTAGACACCTGTAATGCATTTCAATTAACAGGTGTGCCTTGTTAAAAGTGAATTTGTGGAATTTCTTTCCTTCTTAATGTGTTTGAACCCTGCGTTCATTCTTTTTGTTCTGTCTCCATGGACACGACCCAGTTGTTAGTTCTAAATATTCCATTACCATACTGGCTGGCAGCATTCTTATCCCTTGCTTGCTAGCTAGCCAATTACGGCTAATTTAGTCATGTCAAAAAGTGCAGCCAGAATAACAGCAAAGTAGATGCATTTATTTGGAAATGTCCATAACATTGAACAAATGAGGCACGATTTCACCTGGCATCAGGTTACTGTTGTTCAGAGGAGCTAGCCAACAACACAATCACTTCAAACTAAAGCTGGAAAGACAGCGAACTAGCTGCACTTCCTTTTTTCAATCAACATTTCTATGTATAGATCCATAAAATTGATGCTAGCTGATTCATGATTTCGACTGGCTGAGAAACGATGCCTGCCTGTCTGTCTCCTCCCGACATGTTCATCACTATGGGACAGCTGGTGATCAAATTTGAAACAATGTTGCCAATGTTGGAGAGACAGACAGCAATGTTGATACAAATCTCCGCTGTTGAAATCTAAATGTTAGTCTAAAAGAAATGTGAGATAATATGTAGATGTTTTTTTATAGTGGGTTGATGAGACAGTGGATTGCTCAATAAGAGTAAATAGGCAGTGTGTGTTAACTTGCGGAATAGACACAGGCTGGAATGTGGTTTTAACCAATCAGCATTCAGGATAAGACCCACGGTTGTGTATATACAGTTGAAGTCAGAAGTTTACATACACCTTAGCCAAGTACATTTAAACTCAGTTTTTCACAATTCCTGACATTCAATCCTAGTACAAATGCCCTGTTTTAGGTCAGTTAAGATTACCACTTTATTTTAAGAATGTGAAATGTCAGAATAATAGTAGATAGAATTATTTATTTCAGCTTTTCCTTCCTTCATCACATTCCCAGTGGGTCAGAAGTTTACATACACTCATTTAGTATTTGGTATGATTGCCTTTAAATTGTTTAATTTGGGTCAAACATTTAAGGTAGCCTTCCACAAGCTTTCCACAATAAGTTGGCTGAATTTTAGCCCATTCCTCCTGACAGAGCTGGTGTAACTGAGTCAGGTTTGTAAGGCCTCCTTGCTCACACACACTGTTTCAGTTCTGCCCACACATTTTCTATAGGATTGAGGTCAGGGCTTTGTGACGACCACTCCAATACCTTGACATTGTTGTCCTTAAGCCATTTTGACAAAACTTTGGAAGTATGTTTGGGGTCATTGTCCATTTGGAAGACCCATTTGGAACCAAGCTTTAACTTCCTGACTGATGTCTTGATATGTTGCTTCAATATATCAACATAATTTTCCTTGCTCATGATGCTATCTATTTTGTGAAGTGCAACCAGTCCCTTCTGCAGCATAGCACCCCCACAACATGATGCTGCCACCCCCGTGCTTCATGGTTGGGATGGTGCTCTTTGGCTTGCAAGCCTCCCCCTTTTTCCTCCAAACATAACGATGGTCATCATGGCCAAACAGTTCTATTTTAGTTTCATCAGACCAGAGCACATTTTTCCAAAATGCAGTTGCAAACAGTAGTCTGTCTTTTTTATGGCGGTTTTGGAGCAGTGGCTTCTCCCTTGCTGAGCGGTTTTTCAGGTTATGTCGATATATGACTCATTTTACTGTGGATATAGATACTTTCATACCTGTTTCATCCAGCATCTTCACTAGGTCCTTTGCTGTTGTACTGGGATTTATTTGCACTTTTTGCACCAAAGTACGTTCATTTCTAGGAGACGGCTGCGTGGTCCCATGGTGAAAATACTTGCGTACTATTGTTTGTACAGATGAACGTGGTACCTTCAGGCATTTGGAAATTGCTCCTAAGCATGAACAAGACTTGTGGAGGTCAACAATCTTGGCCTATTTCTTTTGATTTTCTCATGATGTCAAGCAAAGAGGCACGGAGTTTGAAGGTAGGCCTTGAAATACCTCCACAGGTACACCTCCAATTAACTCCAATTATTTCAATTAGCCTATCAGAAGCGTCTGAAGCTATGACATCATTTTCTAGAATTTTCCAAGCTGTTTAAAGGCACAGTCAACTTCGTGTATGTAAACTTCTGACCCACTGGAATTGTATGTGAAATAATCATTCTGTAAACAATTGTTGGAAAATGTTGTGTCATGCACAAAGTAGATGTCCTAACCGACTTGCCAAAACTATATATATATATATATATATATATATATATATATATATATATATATATATATATATATATATATATATATATATATATATATATATATATATATATATATATATATATATATATGTATTTATAAAAAGTTTGTATTTATTAGGTTCAACCAAAGGGGAAAAGTAAATTGAGTGTTTAAAGAAGTAGGCAGCTGAACTATAGGTTTGCTAATAATCAAATAACAGTTGGCAGCGAATCATATATTTGGTTTCAACAATTTTTTATTTTTTATTTTTTACAATTTACAGTGTAGGAAGGAATGTGTTCCTAGCTCTCTATTCTCTCTCTATCCTACGTTTGGCACTCTCCTGCTGCTCATATTTGATAAATGTATTCTTATTTTGTTTCTGCACCAAAAACAAAAACCTATAGGTCTATAGATTTGCATTGCTTTTGCATCGGCTTTTGAAATGGATGGCAAAAACAGGGTACTGATATTCAAGTTGGATGTGCCCTTTACTTTTAGCATATTCCCCCAACTATTAATCGACCAAATACTGAGTCCCCACCGGGTCTTACCGTACACGTCCTCGTGGTATCCCTTGGTAAGGAACTGCATTGCCTTGGCCGCTCTTAGAGGCGTCCTCAGGAGCCCCTGCCGGTCCGTGTCCTCCCCGAGACCCCGCAAGATGCTGCTGTACGCTGCTTCAAGTGCCGGTAACCGGGACTCATCCTCAGCATCTTTACCGGACATCTCATGCTGTTTCCGCTGCTGTACGGTGGTCTTCTTGGTCTCGAGGCTCAACTCACTGAAACCGTTATTATAGTAGAAATCTGTCACCAGCTGCTTCCCGGTCCCGTTACAATGGCTGTTCATCGCCGCTGGTTTTTGGTATTCGATCTGACAGAGGGAGAAACGATATACAGCCTTTCTAACTCAAGAAGTTGCTGATTGTAAACGCTAGTTGTCGCTTTGTTGTCCGCCAAGCAGTGACCAACAGCAGATTGTCCATGGCCCTGACCTGCGCTCCGTTTATATACCAGACCTACAGCAGCCGCGTGCGCACGGTGCCAAACCAAACCTCGGCTCCGCATTTCGTCACGCTAATGAAAAACATCGGGTGACGCCATCCTGAGCTCCAAGGGGCTTTAGTTCGTATGAATTGTCACGACTAGAAAAGCTTGATTGTCTGTTATGTTGTTATCAATTATTTAACTGAATGTTTTTTTGTTTGTCATATTTGATTGGATTAAAAAAGGATTGTCATGACTTGATCATCGGTCATTATCGACAATAAACCCATATTCGCACGGAACGAGTATTAGTACAGAACGTTGATTATGTAACTATATTATCCCAGAATGTCTGTTATTCCAGATAACGATTCGGAGGGGATTCGTTTTTTCCAAACTGCCCCATGTAATTCTTTATTTGTGTTGTTGTTGTTTATAAGCCATACCAAACCATCGTTGGTATAGATAGTGTCGCCATAATATTTGAATTGAGGAAGTGTGATCATTTTAGCGATCCACAATAGAAGACGTCCTAAATGTCCCCTCATCTTCAGATGTGAGCCCAACAGCGCCCTTGATATGCATTTTTAGTCTATGGATGAGAATGTTAACTTGTCATTTCCAAACGTTAGCTCAGTTGTATTATGCTTTGCGATCTATTAACAGGAAGGTTATAAAAACATAGTATATTACGAAAAAGGGATCTGCTATGGTTACAAGCCAAATAACCCTCATTTGACACTATATATAACCATTATTTTGTGTGTGTCTATAGTAGTTGCGCATCACAATTTATTTTTAATTATCTATACAAAATATAATTGGTTTGACTTGATTACCTGGGGCAATGGACATTCACAACCCGGATCGTGGGAAGTGACAACGCGCTCTTATAGGACCAGGGCATAAACAATAATATAATAATAATCAATAATTTTGCTCTTTATTTCACCATCTTACATATAAAACCTTATTTATTCATCGAAAATTGAGAATAATTCACCACAGGTTAATGAGAAGGGTGTGTTTGAAAGGATGCACATGACTCTGCAATGTTAGGTTGTATTGGGGAGTTTCAGTCTTTAATAATTTTCCACACACAGTTTGTGCCTGTATTTATTTTTCATACTAGTGAGGCTTGATAATCCACTCTCACATAGGTATGTGGTTAGAAAGGGCATCAGTGTCTTAACAGCACAATTTGCCAAGGCAGGATACTCTGAGCGCAGCCCAATCCAGAAATCTGACAGTGGTTTCTGACTCAATTCAATTTTCACAGAACCGCTTGTTCAGAAATTGGTAAGTGGACTGGAGGCAAGGCGTGAAAGGGATAAGGAATCCAGTTGTTGTTGTCCATCCGTTTCGGGGAAAGTACCTGCGTAATTGTGCACCCAACTCACTCAGGTGCTTTGCTATATTACATTTGACATTGTCCGTAAGCTTGAGTTCATTTGCACACAAAAAATCATACGATGATGGAAAGACCTGTGTGTTTTCCTTGTTAATGCAGACAGTGAGGAGCTCCAGCTTCTTAATCATAAAATATAGTTGCAGAGATGTAATCCTTGTTTCAGATCATTCAGGCAAGAAATAAAATCACCCAGATTGGCCAGTCATGTGAGAAACTCGCCATCATGCAAGCGTCAGATAAGTGAAAACTTTAAGCTCATCTCTCAATTCCAAAATAGTGTCAATACTTTGCCCCTTGATAAACAGATGACTTCTTTCTGTATGTTGTAAAAGCGTTACATGGTCGCTTCCTATATCATTGCATAGTGCAGAAAATACACAAGAGTTCAGAGGCCTTGCTTTAATAAACAAAGTTCACCATTTTCACTGTAGTGTCCAAAACGTCTTTCAAGCTGTCAGGCATTCCCTTGGTAGCAAGAGTCTCTTGGTGGATGCTGCAGTGTACCCAAGTGGCGTCGGGAGCAACTGCTTGCATGTACGTTACCACTCCACTATGTCTCCCTGTCATGGCTTTTGCGCCATCAGTACAGACACCAACATGAGCAGCAGCTACGTTTGGCTACATACGGACCATTCCCACCAGAGAGTAATGCTTAATGTGATTGGATGTTAATTATTTGACTAGGCTACCTGTATTTGACATTGTGTTGTTATTTCGCTGAAAAGGAGATAGATTAATTCGATTTTTGGCAGTAAAACAAGGCTACTCTGGCAACAAAAAAACCTCACCCAAATGTATAGCCCAGTTGGAAAAAATAAATGGACTGTTAAAAATGTCATCGCATTTTTATTTGGCATACCCCGACGGCATTGCGCGTACCCCTGGGGGCGTGAGAAGTATGCAAGTATGAGATCTTTCTAGGAACAAATTGCTGTTCGCAATGTTATTGCTTAATGTTATTGCAATTACTTAGAATTTCTCTGCAGTATTTTCAGGTATCATACATTTAATTGCAGCTGTTGACTTTTTCGGTGGTATGTTGAAAAATAAATACATTTGTTGAGCATCACAACTTATTTATACTTATTATCTGTACAAAATACCATTGGTTAAACGGTTTGACTTGATTACCTGGGGCAATGGACATTAAGGATCTGCCCCTTTTTAAAAAAAAATTTCACCAAAACTGACATACCCAAATCTAACTGCCAATAGCTCAGGACCTGAAGCAAGGATATGCATATTCTTGATACCATTTTGAAAGGAAACCCTTTGAAGTTTGTGGAAATGTGAAATGAATGTAGGAGAATATAACACATTAGATCTGGTAAAAGATAATACAATAAAAAAAAACGTGCTTTTTTGTATTTTTTTTGTACCATCATCTTTGAAATGCAAGAGAAAAGCCATAATGTATTATTCCAGCCAATGTGCAATTTAGTTGTTGGCCACTAGATGGCAGCAGTGTATGTGCAAGGTTTTAGACTGATCCAATGAACCATTGCATTTCTGTTCAAACTTTTGTATCAAGACTGCCCAAGTGTGCCTAACTGGTTTATTAATAACTTTTGAAGTTCATAACTGTGCACTCCTCAAACAATAGCATGTTATTATTTCACTGTAATAGCTACTGTAAATTGGACAGTTCAAGAATTTAAGCTTTCTGCCAATATCAGATATGTCTATGTCCTGGGAAATGTTCTTCTTACTTACAACCTCATGCTAATCGCATTAGCCTACATTAGCTCAACCGTCCCACGAGGGACCCACCAATCCTGAAGAGGTTTTAAGGAGAATGGGCATTTACAGAATGTTTAGATAGAAATGTATTGTGTAGATCAAATTTACCGTGAGATAGATTTGAATAGCATAGGACATTGTGGGTGCTCTAGTCATTGTATTTCTGTTTTCAACATGCAGTTCCAGATACAGCACTGGCATTAGTTGAAGGTATCCAATCCAATAGTTTCTGAAAAGTAGTCACTTCAAATATAAACAAAAATAAAGTAGTTGCATTCTCAGATCTGTATTCAAATAGTTTTAAAAAGTAGTGCTTTTTGGGGATCTGTATTCAAATAGTTGTAGTCAGCTCCAAAGTAACTATTTGTTCGCCACTAAAAATAGTTACCTTCCACAAAGCATAGTTAAAACTACAATTATCCTAGGTCTGAGTGTATGTGTGTGCGTGTGTGTGAGCTTGTGTATGTGTGTTTGTGTGTGATGCTGCAGTAGTAATCTACTGTAGTCTGTCACTCTGGGCTTCTCAGGTGAATCACTGCTATGTTGTAATCAACACATTTGCTGTCGTTATATGAGTTTCAGGCATCTATCAAACAGCAGAAGTGGTTCATCAAATGGTGGGATGATTTTGACAACCAATTTTTTTTGTTAGACGATGTTGCCTGTATTTCCCCTCAGCAATAAAAGGACACATACAATTATTTTTATCTATGGAAATAGACACAATGTTCCAGAAAATGGATAAAGCAATGCTTGCTTATTACAGTGATAGTATCAAATGTAGGCTAAGACCACAATGTTCCTGTGCCCATTTAAAAAAAAGACCTTGCACAATCACACTGTTCTGTAACGTTGACTTAAAAATAATTCAGAAAAACAAAGGGGATAATGGCCGCCACTTAGTAAAACAAATGTAGAACATTTTGTTGTGGGCCTTTTCCCTTCAAGGCACTCTTGAAGAAAAACAAAAGGATGAACAAATTGATTTAAAATGCCTTTATTTATTTATTTAGGTAGAAATACTTATTTAAAAACATGTTTGGGGCTTGTTATCTGCCTTTATCAGGGAGTACACTTTCAGAATCCCCTTACATACAGATACAACTTAGCTGTGAGTGAAAGTGAATGAAGTGTTGTGCACATTGTGTGAAAAGGTTTGAAATAGAAACGGTTTGAAAAGGTCTGGTCAATGTGTGTGTGTGTGTCTGTCTGTTGGGCTGTCCAGTGATGATAGACAGACATCTACCATCCAGCACACACGCACACTTCTGTCTTGGTTAGACAAAGGCGAGTGTTGGGTCACTCATCTCTGTAACAGAGATGAGTGATCCACAATACCCTGGGGCAATATGGGGGAGAGAGTGAGCCAGAGGGAGAATAAAAGAGGGCGTTGCAGCCCGCAGAGACGTAGGTGGTTGAAACGCACACACCTGATATCATCTATGTTGCCATGGCATTGGTCGCCCTGGCAACATTAAGAGATCTGTCATTTCTCACCCGTAAATAGGTATCACACACACCAAGTAGAACACAAGAAAAAAAAGAAGAATAGAGAACTGTGAAAACAGAGCCAGCCATCACCAGAAATGTCCAGGGCCTCGTTTCCCACTTGCCTTGTAACTAACTTAAGCATTACGATGATTGTACCAGATGCGTCGCTATTAAAGAAACAACTTTTTAAAGGTGTTTCCCAAACAAGCACATAGTGAGAAGAAGGTAGGCTAAGTGCGTCGTTAAACCATGTGTCGATACTGACAGTATCGAAAGAAAAGCAGTGCTGCTCTCGGATCAGCTTTCTCCATTCAAATCTTACCTTAACATTAAAATTCTTCCACAATACTACAGATGGATTAGATCCTAGCAACATATTTCCACCTATGGCTGCAAATAGGCTATTGAGGGGGCTTATTGTGATTACCCAATAATAATAATGCACTAAATCACAGATTGGTCCTATCATTGCGCACGTTGTCACACATCATGAAACACATTGAGGCTAAAATTACAGACAGTAACCTATTTGCAAAATCGAACATGAAATTGAATTCAATATGATTGAAAAAGCCTATATCATCCCAGACACCCTAGACCCACTCCAATTCGCATACCTCCGCAACAGATCCACAGATGACACAATCTTAATTGCACTTCACACTGCCCTCTCCCAGCTGGACAAGAGGGGAAATAACTCTGCAAGAATGCTGTTCATAGACTACAGCTCAGCTTTCAACAACATAGTCCCCTCCAAGCTCATCACCAAGCTTGGGACTGAACCCCTCCCTCTGCAACTGGATTCTGGACTTTCCGACGGGCCAGCCCCAGGTGGTGAGGGTAGGTAACAATACCTCCATCACACTGACCCTCAACACGGGGGCCCCTCAGGGGTGTATGCTTGGTCCCCTCCTGTACTCCCTGTTAACCCACAACTGCATCTATCTATACAGTGGGGAGAACAAGTATTTGATAACCTGCAAAATTGGTAGTGTTTCTCACTTACAAAGCATGTAGAGGTCTGTAATTTTTATCATAGGTACACTTCAACTGTGAGAGACGGAATCTAAAACAAAAATCCAGAAAATCACATTGTATGATTTTTAAGTAATTAATTTGCATTTTATTGCATGACATAAGTATTTAATACATCAGAAAAGCAGAACTTAAAATTTAGTAGAGAAAACTTTGTTTGCAATTACAGAGATCATACGTTTCCTGTAGTTCTTGACCAGGTTTGCACACACTGCAGCAGGGATTTTGGCCCACTCCTCCATACAGACCGTCTCTAGATCCTTCAGGTTTCGGGGCTGTCGCTGGGCAATACGGACTTTCAGCTCCCTCCAAAGATTTTCTATTGGGCTCAGGTCTGGAGACTGGCTAGGCCACTCCAGGACCTTCAGATGCTTCTTACGGAGCCACTCATTGGTTGCCCTGGCTGTGTGTCACCCAGCCATGACCCATCTTCAATGCTCTTACTGAGGGAAGGAGGTTGTTGGCCAAGATCTCGCGATACATGGCCCCATCCATCCTCCACTCAATACGGTGCAGTCGTCCTGTCCCCTTTGCAGAAAAGCATCCCCAAAGAATGATGTTTCCACCTCCATGCTTCACGGTTGGGATGGTGTTCTTGGGGTTGTACTCATCCTTCTTCTTCCTCCAACCACGGCGAGTGGAGTTAAGACCAAAAAGCTCTATTTTTGTCTCATCAGACCACATGACCTTCTCCCATTCCTCCTCTGGAACATCCAGATGGTCATTGGCAAACTTCAGACGGGTCTGGACATGCGCTGGCTTGAGCAGGGGGACCTTGCGTGCGCTGCAGGATTTTAATCCATGACGGCGTAGTGTGTTACTAATGGTTTTCTTTGAGACTGTGGTCCCAGCTCTCTTCAGGTCATTGACCAGGTCCTGCCGTGTAATTCTGGGCTGATCCCTCATTTTCTGGATTTTATTTTTAGATTCCAAATCTCACAGTTGAAGTGTACCTATGATAAAAATTACAGACCTCTACATGCTTTGTAAGTAGGAAAACCTGCAAAATCGTCAGTGTATCACCGCTTGGAGCTGAGCTCCCTGCCATCCAAGACCTCTGTATCAGGCGATGTCAGATGAAGGCCCGAAAAATTGTCAGAGACTCCAGCCACCCAAGCCATAGACTGTTCACTTAGCTACTGTCCGGCAAACGGTACCGGAGCATCGGCTCTTGGACCGGCAGGCTTCGAGACAGCTTCTACCCCCAAGCCATAAGACTGCTAAAAAGCCAGACTGGTAAATAATCAATTAGTGGTACCTGAACTATCTGCACTGACTCTATCTTGCACTGACCATACGCACACTCACTAAACAATATTTACACAACATATACACACTCACACACACACTACATTGACACTCCCACACAAAACCCATACACATTCACATGCGCACACATAACACAGACACTCATACCAACAACAAACACACATACACATTACACACACACACATTTTTACACTCATAATTTGTTGCTGTTCCTGTACTGTATATAGCTCTATTTTTGTGTATTTCAGTGCATGTGACAAATACAATTATTTTATAGACCAATGTAGCCCAATGCAGTCATCTTGGTTTTCATTTGAAGCATAATTTTACCCTTCACTTGTTTGTAACAATTGCAAATAAATAATTAGGCAACTTTGTACTTGTAGTCAACTTCATTCTGACGTAATCAGCAGTCAGTCAGACAGATAGCCTAAACATCTTGATTCTATGTTGAGCAGATATCTTCTATGAATAAAATGAAGTGGAAGGGCAAAAAAAGCACTTGTAGATGTGCAAAGGTTTTTAAGGGCCATCTTACTAACGAAGGCTATGGGAAACACCTCGGCTACTAGATACATCGTAAGAAGGTTCTCATGATGATATTACCACTACGAAGGCTCTGAGGAAGGAGGCCCAGGCCTTACCCCAACCCAGCCTGAAGACCAACGTTGAATTACATTGGATGCTTCAAGAGAGAAATCTGAACATACCAGCACTTTGAAAAGTTCATGTAATTATACTTTCCTGTGGATATATTGTATCACATTCCTACCTGCAAAAGGACCAACCGCACGGACAACCGGTAAAGTAAGTTAAAATATGATTTTATTTAACATCCTGGCTTGTGGAGGTGGTGAGAGGAAACTTTCCTGATCCAAACGCTCATTTGTGCCTGTCATCGTAGAATTCAATCAAATTTAACTTCAGGTTTCCAGGCTAACTCCAACCATAATCCAGGTGTGGGACCCTTTCTTTTACAACCAACAACACTTTTAGAATAGCTTATGATTTGTAACTACTGTAGCTATAAAAACACATGTAATCCTTTTTGTATTTTAGCCCTTTTCCCCCCCAATTTCGATCTTGTCTCATCGCTGCAACTCCCCAACAGGCTAGGGAGGCCGAAGGTCGAGTCACGCGTCCCCTGAAATATGATCCAAACCGCGATTTTTTGATCTTTTTAACACCGCGCCGCCAGCCGCACCACTGTGTTGGAGGAAACACTGTTCAACTGACTACCTCGGTCAACCTTGGTCGCCACAAGGAGTCGCTAGAGGGCGATGTGCAAGTAAAGCCCCATGGCCAAACCCTCCCCAAACCCGGACGATGCTGGGCCAATTGTGCGCCTCCCTATAGGAATCGACCGCGATCGAACCCGGGTCTGTAGTGACGCCTCAAGCACTGCAGTGCCTTAGACCACGATGCAGTGCCTTAGACCGCTGTGCCACTCGGAAGGCCCACATTTAACCTTTTTGCGACACTTTGGCACTAAAGTTGCCAACTCGGGGGCCAGGGAAAATGGCGGAAGCGGATGTTTTGTTTGACTCAGATGGCGTGTCGAGTGGAGATGAGAGTGAGAAGAATTGTATTACAGTGGTGAATGCAAAAGGAAATAAGATAAGTAAAATGGTAGTGGAAACTAGTTGTTTTTGGTTGGAATAAGGGTTTGGAATCGATGATGATACCTGGGAGATCCGTTTGAAGTCTCTATTGAATGAGGTGGCATCGATGAGAGTAAAGAGAGGTGGGTTTATTTTGTTTCAGGAAGTTGTGGGATTGGAATTTGTTGTGTGTGGATCTTCGAAGCAGGGTGCCTAGCAAGGGTGTTATCTCTGGTTAGAGGCCAGGCTGTATCACAACCGGCCATGATTGGGAGTCTCATAGAGCGGGGCACAATTGGCCCAGCGTTGTCCGGGTTAGGGTCATTGTAAATAAGAATTTGTTCTTAACTAACTTGTCTAGGTAAAGGTTAAATAATTTAAATAAAATTAACAGAATGTCGGCCCAAATATATTTTGTTCCATCTTTTCACACTGCCTGGGCTTCCTCTCACTACCATATTTGGTACTGCGTTGACACGCCAACCGGATGCTTCACATTTATACATCCGGTGAAATATCTGTCTCATAGTTCTATCTGTGCCCTGACGTAACTTCCCGTTTCTCCAGTCCGTGGCGGGAGATTCCAGCATGGCGGTGCAACCTAAACAGAGCTTGTCCATGGATGCCGCTGCCGAACATGGCTTCCTTACCTACTACTTTTCCATGCCGGAGAAGCCAGACACCACTTTCAGGGTCTTCGACCGGGGTGACTACTACACGGTGCACGGGACCGAAGCGCTGTTCGCCGCCAAGGAGATTTTCAAGACCAACGGAGTCATCAAGACCCTGGGCTCAGGTAGCTACACTTATTTAGCTCACAAAGCTAGCCATCTGCACGATTTTCCACTTTAGATTAGCTAATCCTGATAGCTAGATGCTTAACTACTTCATTATTTGCGTGGGCTATTGTTAGCTTGCTACGTATGACGCCAGCTAAATCCCAATTTGAGCTAACCTAAAATCACGCCACTTCGATAATTTTACGACCGGAATAGAGCTTTTCGTAGTATTTTATGAGAATTTACACAGCAGGGGCCTCGTTTATCAAAGTATTTGTCAAGGAACATGCCTGATGCAATTGTTGGGACGCTTTTAAAAAATATATATTTTCCATGTAAAGTCAGCCGAAAATCAGAAAAAATGTGCTTCAGCCAAAGATTTATATAACTAAACCAAGATGGACCACAGTCTGTCGTTTCCAATGGGAACAAATGAGCCATGGGGGGCAGAGCGAAGCACGAATTCGCCGTTGCACTCCTAAACAACGCGTTTAAATATATATATATATTTTGTTAAAGTCAACAAACCTTAGTCCACTCTGTTAATAACAGATTGTACTTTTGAGACCGGAACTGTATCGAGATCAAATGTTTAATCGTTGAGAGAATTTGAAGATTGTCGACCAAAATCCCTAGTTCCATTTTCTGCCAGCCAGTGTGCGTCCTCTAGTTTTTATTTATTTTATTTCACCTTTATTTAACTAGGTAGGCTAGTTGAGAACAAGTTCTCATTTGCAACTTCGACCTGGCCAATATAAAGCATAGCAGTTTGACACGTACAACAACACAGAGTTACATATGGAAAGAACAAAATATACAGTCAATAATGCAGTAGAACAAAAGAAAACAAGTCTATATACAGTCTATATACAGTGAGTGCAAATGAGGTAAGATAAGGGAGTTAAGGCAATAAATAGGCCATGGTGGTGAAGTAATTACAATATGGCAATTAAACACTGGAATGGTAGATGTGCAAAAGATGGATGTGCAAGTAGAGATACTGTGGTGCAAAATAAATAAATACAGTACGGGAATGAGGTAGATAGATGGGCTGTATACAGATGGGCTATGAACAGGTGCAGTAATCTGTGAGCTGCTCTAACAGCTGGTTCTTAAAGCTAGTGAGGGAGATGGGAATCTCTAGCTTCAGTGATTTTTGCAGTTCGTTCCAGTCAGTGGCAGCAGAGAACTGGAAGGAAAGGCAACCAAAGAGGAATTGGCTTTGGGGGTGACCAGTGAGATATACCTGTTGGAACGTGTGCTACGAGTCGGTGCTGCTATGGTGACCAGCGAGCTGAGATAGGGCGGGGCTTTACCTAGCAGAGACTTGTAGATAACCTGTAGCCAGTGGGTTTGGCGACGAGTATGAAGCGAGGGCCAGCCAACGAGAGCGTACAGGTCGCAGTGGTGGGTAGTATATGGGGCTTTGGTGACAAAACGGATGGCACTGTGATAGACTACATCCAGTTTGCTGAGTAGAGTGTTGGAGGCTATTTTATAGATGACATCGCCGAAGTCAAGGATCGGTAGGATGGTCAGTTTTACGAGGGTATGTTTGGCAGCATAAGTGAAGGAAGCTTTGTTGCTAAATAGGAAGCCGATTCTAGATTTAATTTTTGATTGGAGATGCTTAATGTGAGTCTGGAAGGAGAGTTTACAGTCTAGCGTTTAAGAACAGTTGGAGGCCACGGAAGGAGAGTTGTATGGCATTGAAGCTCGTCTGGAGGTTAGTTAACAGTGTCCAAAGAAGGGCCAGAAGTATACAGAATGGTGTCGTCTGCGTAGAGGTGGATCAGAGAATCACCAGCAGCAAGAGCGACATCATTGATGTATACAGAGAAGAGAGTCGGCCCGAGAATTGAACCCTGTGGCACCCCCATAGAGACTGCCAGAGGTCCGGACAACAGGCCCTCCGATTTGACACACTGAGCTCTATCAGAGAAGTAGTTGGTGAACCAGGTGAGGCAATCATTTGAGAAACCAAGGCTGTTGAGTCTGCCAATAAGAATGTGGTGATTGACAGAGTCGAAAGCCTTGGCCAGGTCGATGAATACAGCTGCACAGTAGTGTCTCTTATCTAGCTAGCTGTCTAAAATAGTTCATGTTGAGTTTTTGTGCTGCTACTAACTACATAGCATTGCATGATAATTAATTTAATGACCTGTATTTCGTGTGTGTGTAGGTAGCCGCAAGCTGGAGAGTGTGGTTCTCAGCAAGACAAACTTTGAGGCTCTGGTCAGAGACCTGCTGCTGGTGAAACAATACAGAGTGGAAGTCTACAGGAACCAAAGCAAAACCAAGGATCACAGCTGGCAACTGGAGTACAAGGTACAAACACAGCCATAGACACAATCTGAAGGTTTCATTTACAAGTCTTGTAATAGTTCTCTCTTTTACTACTTCTTTCTCCAGGCGTCTCCAGGGAATCTGAGCCAGTTTGAGGAGGTTCTATTTGGCGGGGCTGAGGGAAGAGGGGCTGGCTCAGCGGGGGTTGTGGCCGTACGGTTGGCTGTCGGGGGTGACGGACAGCGCGTGGTGGGCGTGGGCTATGTGGACGCGTCCCTAAGGACCATGGGAGTGTGCGAGTTCCTTGATGGAGAGACTTTCTGTAACCTGGAGGCTCTGCTTGTGCAGCTGAGCCCTAAGGAATGTCTGCTACCACAGGGTGACAACACTGATAACATACGACAGGTAGGTGTGCGTGTGTCTTATGCAACAGAGAGAAAATGGCTTTGTGGGAGGTGAATGAAGTCTGTGAGAAAGGGAGTGAGTGGAGTGAGTCTATATAAAGTACCAGTCAAAAGTTTGGACACCTACTCATTAAAGGGTTTTTCTTTATTTTTACTATTTTCTTCATTGTCGAATAATAGTGAAGACATCAAAACTATGAAATAACACACATGGAATCATGTAGTAACCAAAATAAGTGTTAAACAAATCAATCTATTTTATATTTTAGTTATTTCAAAGTAGTCACCTTTTGACTTGATGACAACTTTGCACACTCTTGGACTGATGATTGTGTAGGCCAGATCATCTGATGCAGCACTCCATCAATCTCCTTGGTCAAATAGCCCGTACACAGCCTGGAGGTTTGTTTTGGGTCATTCTCCTGTTGAAAAACAAATGATAGTCCCACTAAGCACAAACCAGATGGGATGGAATATTGCAGCAGAATGTTGTGGTAGCCATGCTGGTTACGTGTGCCTTGAATTGTAAATAAATGACCGACAGTGTCACAAGCAAAACACCACCACCTCCATGCTTCACGGAGGGAACCACACATGCGGAGATCATCCGTTAACCTACTTTGTGTCTCACAAAGTCACTGTGGTTGGAACCAAAAATCTCAAATTTGGACTCATCAGACCAATGGACAGATTTCCACCAATCTAATGTCCATTCTTTGTGTTTCTTGGCACCAAGCAAGTCTCCTCTTCTTATTGGTGTCCTTTAGTGGTGATTTATTTGCAACAATTCAACCACGCAGTCTCCTCTGAACAGTTGATGTTGTGTCTGTTAATAGTGTAAATAAAGAACCCTGGAATGAGTAGGTGTCCAAACTTCACTGGAACTGTATATACCTGTGTGTGTTCGTCCTTCCTTCGGAAAGTATTCAGACGAAGTTGACTTTTTCCCCATTTTGTTACATTAGAGCCTTATTCTAAAATGGATAATAAAACCAACTCCAAAATCTACAGACCCCACACACCCCATAATCAGAAAGCATTTTTTTTGTATGTATGTTATTTATAGACTTTTGCTATAAGACTCAAATTTGAGCTCGGATGCATCCTGTTTCCATTGATCATCCCTGAGATGTTTCTACAACTTGATTGGAATCCACCTGTGGTAAATTCAATTGATTGGACATGATTTGGATAGGCACACCTGTTTCATATAAGGTCCCAAAATTGACAGTGCATGTCAGAACAAAAACCAAGCAATAAGGTCAAAGGAATTGTTTGTGGAGCTCCGAGACAGGATTGTGTCGAGGCACAGATCTGGGGAAGGGTACCAAACCATTTCGGCAGCATTGAAGGTCCCCAAGAACACAGTGGCCTTCATCATTATTAAATGGAAGAAGTTTGGAACCACCGAGACTCTTTGTAGAGCTGGCTGCCCGGCCAAACTGAGCAATCGGCGGAGAAGGGCCTTGGTCAGGGAGGTTACCAAGAACCCGATGGTCACTCTGACAGAGTTCCTCTGTGGAGATGGGAGAACCTTCCAGAAGAACATGTCTGCAGCACTCCACCAATCAGGCCTTTATGGAAGAGTGGCCAGACGGAAGACACTCCTCAGTAAAAGGCACATGATAGCCCGCTTGGAGTTTGCCAAAAGGCACCTAAAGGACTTTCAGACCATGAGAAACAAGATTCTCTGGTCTGATGAAACAAAGATTGAACTCTTTGGCCTGAATGCCATGCGTCACATCTGGAGGAAACCTGGCACAATCCCTACGGTGAAGCGTGGTGGTGGCAGCATCATGCTGTGGGGATGTTTGTCAGTGGCAGGGACTGGGAGACAAGTCAGCATTGAGGCAAAGATGAACGGAACAAAGTACAGAGATAATTAATTAAAACATGCTCAGGACCTCAGACTGGGGCGAAGGTTCCCCTTCCAACAGGACAAAGACCCGAAGCACACAGCCAAGACGACGCAGGAGTGGCTTTGGGACAAGTCTCTGAATGTGCTTGAGTGGCCCAGCCGGAGCCCGGACTTGAAACCGATCGAACATCTCTGGAGGGACCTGAAAATAGCTGTGCAGCAACGCACCCCATCCAACCTGACAGAGCTTGAGAAGATCTGCAGAGAAAAATGGGAGAAACTCCCCAAATACAGGTGTGCCATGCTTGTAGCGTCATACCCAAGAAGACTTGAGGCTTGTAATCGCTGCCAAAAGTGCTTTAACAAAGTGCTGAATGAAGGGTCTGAATACTTATGTAAATGTGATTTTTTTCATTTTTACTAAATTGGCTAACGTTTCTAAACTAGTTTTTGCTTTGTCATTAATGGGTATTGTGTGTAGATTGGGGGGGGCGACAATTATAAATCAAGTTTTATCTGTCAAATGCTATATAACAGGTGTACCTTACAGTGAAATGCTTACTTACAAGCTCTTAACCAATTTTAAGAAAAAATTATTGAAAAATAGAGTAGTAAAACATTTTTAAAGTAATTTAAAGAGCACCAGTAAAACAATAAATAAGTAGTGAGACTATATACAGGGTTCCTGGTACAGATTCAATATGCGAGGGCACAGGTTAGTCAAGGTACATATTACTTCAATTACATGTAGGTAGGGTTAAATTGACTGCAACGACCAGAGTATCAGCGGCGTAAAAGAGGGGTTACAATGCAAATAGTCTGGGTAGCCATTGGATTAGATGTTCAGGAGTCTTATGGCTTGGAGGTAGAAGCTGTTGAGAAGCCTTTTTGACCTAGACTTGGTGCTCCGGTACCACTTGCTGTGCTGTAGCAGAGAGAAGTCTTTGACTAGGGTGGCAGGAGTCTATGCCAATTTTTAAGGCCTTCCTCTGACACCGCCTGGTATAGAGATCCTGGATGGCAGGAAGCTTGGCCACAGTGATGTACTGGGCTGTACGTACTACCTGTGTGGTGCCTATAGGTAGGAGGCAACCAGTCAGGATGCTCTCGATGGTGCAGTTGTAGAACCTTTTGAAGATCTGAGGACCCCTGCCAAATCTTTTCAGTCTCCTGAGGGGGCATAGGCTTTGTCCTGCCATCTTCACGACTGTGTTTGGACTTTGATAGATTGTTGGTGATGTGGACACCGATAAACTTGAAGCTCTCAACCTGCTCCACTACAGCCCCGTCCATGAGAGTATGGGCGTGCTCGGTCCTCCTTTTCCTGTAGTCTACAATCATCTTCTTGATCACGTTGAGGGAGAGGTTATCCTGGCACCACACGGCCAGGTCTCTGACCTCCCTATAAGCTGTCTCACCATTGTCGGTGATCAGGCCTACCACTGTTGTCGTCGGGTAACTTAATGATGGTGTTGGAGCTGTTCCTGGCCATGCAGTCATGAGTGAACAAGGAGTACAGGAGGGGACTGAGAACGCACCCCTGAGGGACCCTTGTGTTGAGGATCAGTGTGGCGTATGTGTTGTTGCCCACCCTTTCCACCTGCGGCTTTGTACGCGCCTCTGTGTGTGGAGTAAAGGTGGTCAAGAGTTTTTCTTCCCTCTGTTTGCACATTTAACATGCTGATAGAAATGAGGTAAAACTGGTTTGTGTGCCTGCATTAAAGTCCCCGGCCACTAGGAGTGCTGCCTCTCCCTGAGTGTTTTCCTGTTTCCTTCTGGCCTTATACAGCTTGTTGAGTGCGGTCTTAGTGCCAGCATCGGTTTGTGGTGGTAAATAGACAGCTACAAAGAATATAGATGAAAACTCTCTTGATTAAAAAGTGTGGTCTACAGCTTATGAGATACTCCACCTTGGGCTAGCAAAACATTGAGGCTTCCTTACTATTAGATTTTGTGGACCAGTTGTTGTTTACACAGACCGCCACCCCTTGTCTTATCGGAGGCAGCAGTTCTATCTTGCCGATGCAGCGTAAAACCCACCAACTATGTTATCCATGTTGTCGTTCAGCATATAAGATATCCGTTTTTAATGTCCCGTCGATGGGATGGATATACGTGATCTTAGTTCGTCTATTTTGTTATCCAATGATTGTACGTTGGCTAATAGGACGGATGGTGAAAGCAGATTACCCACTCGCCGTCGGATCCTTCCAAGGCACCCCGACCTATGTCCCAATATCTCTCTTTCTCCTGCGAATGACGGGGGATGAGGGCCTTTGTCTGAAGTAAATCCTTCGCATCACTCTTTTTAAGGATAAAAATGTCTTCCAGTACGAGGTGAGTAATCGCTGTCCTGATATCTAGAAGCTCTTTTCGATCATAAGAGACAGTGGCAGAAACATTATCTATAAACAAGTTACAAATAATGTGAAAACCCACAAGCACAATTGGCTAGGAGACCGTGAAATGACAGCCATCTCCTTCGGAGCCATTGTAGAGATGGCTGTAACCCAACAAAATGTGGAGAAAGTCAAGGGGTCTTGAATACTTTCTGATGGCACTGTGTATATAATGTGTGTAGGTGGTGCAGCGTGGCGGTGTGTTGCTGTCAGACAGAAAGAGAACAGAGTTCAGTAGTAAAGACATGACCCAGGACCTCAACCGACTGCTACGGACCAGGAAAGGGGAGGCCAACGCCTGCAACGTTCTGCCTGAACTAGACAAACAGGTAACACACACAAACCTACTCGTATAGGATGAGTCTTAATAAACAATTGTTGTTAACGCTGTGGGTCGGTCTGGGTTGCAGCAGTTTGTTATGCCAGCGTGCATTGCCATTAGATAAGTTATTTATATAACTGCGTCGCACATGGGATAATATGACTGTTTCCAAACACAACCCACTCTGTTAGTAGTAAAATGACATGTCTGTGTGTTCCAGGTAGCTATGTCATGCTTGGCAGCAGTGGTTCGTTACCTGGAATTGCTGTCTGACCAATCAAACTTCAGCTCCTTCAGCTTGACGACCCTTGACCTGAGCCAGTACATGAGGCTGGACAACGCTGCCGTACAAGCCCTCAACCTATTTCAGGTACATTTCAGGTAACATTTAGCATTTAAGTTGATCAACTATGAATAATTCACATCACAAGTGCGGGCCAAATGCGTCAATGTTCCAAAATGCTATTACGGGAGAACACCGTTCTCAAACATGCACCAAATGCGCACGTTCTTTAAATAATGCGACAGAGATGGATATACAGCGTAATAGTAGAAACTTGGAGGGAATATCTGAAGATGCAACAATAGGATTGTGCCTTACTGACAGAATAAGCCATAGGCTATGCTATAGGCTATGTAAAATGTCCAGGTTTCCATCAATGATATGGCTGGTTAGTCATGGCATATGTAATTATTTAGGTTATGGAAAAATATAATTTTAGAATATAATTCTAATGTTAAGCAAATAGGCCTATTAGAATGCACTTTTGACTCTCTCCCAGCCTGTATTTCTTTATTTTATTTTACCTTTATTTAACTAGACAAGTCAGTTAATAACAAATTCTTATTTTCAATGACGGCCTAGGAACAGTGGGTTAACTTCCTTGTTCAGAGGCAGAAGGACAGATTTTTACGTTGTCAGCTCGAGGATTCGACTCTCACCACTAGGCTACCTGCCTCCAGCAGGCCCAGAATTGAGGTTTTGTGCCGGGAGTTGCTATGGCATTTGCATTAGCTGTAGGCTGTGGCTAGCTATTAGGGTATTGTAGAAAATATGGTTGTATCTCCCTGAACCGAATTCACACTGTAAAATGTGCTAAGTATTTCTGCATCACGCTGCAACATTGCCTGGCTGGGGGCTGTGCGTGCACACGTGAAGAGCTGAGTGACGAATTCATTTTTAGAAGCGCTGTGCACAGGCATAAACGTTTTTAATATACTGAAGTGAGACTTTGTCCTTGTGATTCTTGGCTATTTACACTGTTTTTTTTCACAAGCTAGGTTGTTTTTCGATGGTTGAGTTTCAACTGCTAGAGGTTGACCGATTTTTTTCATTTATTTATTTTTTATTTTTTTATTTTTTTAATCGGAATGGCCGATTTCAAGTTTTCCCAACAATCGGAAATCGGTAATTTTGGATGCCGAATTTTGCCGATTGGGGGAGAAAAAAAATTATATTTTTTTTACACCTTTAATCTTTATTTAATTAGGGAAGTCAGTTAAGAACACATTCTTATTTTCAATGACGGCCTAGGAACGGTGGGTTAACTGCCTTGTTCAGGGGCAGAACAACAGCTGTTTACTTTGTCAGCTCAGGGATTCAATCTTGCAACCTTACGGTTAACTAGTCCAACGCTCTAACCACCTGCCTCACAAGGAGCCCGTCTGTTAAGCAAATGCAGTAAGAAGCCAAGGTAATTGTCCAAATACATTTAAAAAAATCGTCCGATTAATCGGTATCGGCTTTTTTTTTGTGTCATCCAATAATCGGTATCGGCATTGAAAAATCATAATCGGCCGACCTCCAGAAGCGAAGCAACACGGATACTAGTCAGATTCTCAATCCCACGGGCACAAACATGACAAGTTGAGCAACCCCGGTAACCTTCCACACTTAAAGGGGCAGATGAGCATTTTTCTCATCTGATATTTTGTATAAAAATCTTAGGTCACAAAAAATGAAATGAAACAATATACAACATTACTCCTTATGAGTAATAGATTTATTGTTTTAGAAACATTACAAAGCTCAACTTTGTTTGGTGCACATTTTTGCAAAATGTTTTTTTTTTTTGTACTGATAAAAATCTGAGTGTCTGGTAGATTTTTGAATCTATCTGTAGTATTTTAATTTTGGGACATTTGAAATTGCGCTTTGGGACCGGGACGGTGAGGAAAAAATGTTAGTCACGAGCCATGGTTACTACATACTATTTAATCGACTTAGTGAGTATACGTTGCAGTTCAGTGTGCGGGTAACCCCAAACATTGTGCTCCTGGTATTTGTCTTGATTCCGAGCAGTCTGAGTCTGTCCTGATTGGCTCGTTCTCCCCAGGGTTCTCCCGATGACACCAGTGGAGCCCACTCATTGGCCGGGCTTCTGAATAAGTGCCGCACCCCTCAGGGCCAGCGATTGGTCAACCAGTGGATCAAACAGCCACTCATGGACAAGAACAGGATTGAGGAGAGGTGAGGTCCAACATCTCTTCAACTCTCTCTCCCTTTCTCTTTCACTCATCTCAGTACTCTACCAAAGAGAATGTCCATGAACAACTCCAGAAACTGCTTCGACAATAGAAATCCCTGATCAGGTTTGTAGGCAGCGTCATGGCGACTTTAGCTCGCTAAGCTCATGCGCATGAATGTGTCATCAGGTCTAACGGTTGTGTTGTGCAAGCCATCAAATAAAAGGCACTCCTTCGATATGAAGTTGTTTTTGACAAATGGAAGAGTCCGTTTTGTCAAGGTTGTAGTAATGACTAATCATATGACTAAAATGTATCATACCAACTATTACTGCCTGCTTGAATGGTGAATAGTTGAAATGACCCCTGGAATCGATAGAACACCGCTCAGAGATTCACATATGATATAACATTCAAAATGGGTTAATCTTTCTTTTAAGGACCAATGCAGGGGTGTGTGATATCTCAAGTTATGACGTCAGTGATCTTCAGGTCGCAAAGGTGGAGCTCTAGAAAAATGCTTGAATTTCCGAGTTGGATGAAAGTTCAAAGTGATATTTTTTTCCAGAGTTAATTTTAAGTTCCCAAGTTGTCTTGAAAGCACCAAAGTCGGAGAGTTCCCGAGTGCCCAGTTGTTTTGAAAGCGGCATTATTGATCTATCAACTAATGTCACCAGGCAGGTCAATACTCCATCTCATCTGAACAGGCTGACATTTCAGGCAGTCTCTTCAAACAGCTCTTAAACTAAAAGGGCATTTTTGCCATTTCACAGCGTTCTTCCAACCTCCATAGTGTGGAATATATACAACACAGGAAAATCAAGTCAACTGCAGAATTTGAATATGCGATCATCTGACAACCTCTTTTGCTAACATGGCCTTCCATGCAAGTCATGTCGCACTGCTGTGAGTGGACGTCAACATTAGTACATTGGCACGTTTAATTCAACAAAAGCAATGTCACAAAATATCATCGCGTCAATTGTAATGGAAGCCACAGATGTAGGATACATTTTCTAAAGCTAGAATACATTGTTATCCATTCGACTGGTGGATTCTATCATCCAACTTTTTTTTCTTTTTTTTTTTACCTTTATTTAACTAGGCAAGTCAGTTAAGAACAAATTCTTATTTTCAATGACTGCCTAGGAACAGTGGGTTAACTGCCTGTTCAGGGGCAGGACGACAGATTTGTACCTTGTCAGCTCGGGGGTTTGAACTTGCAACCTTCCGGTTACTAGTCCAACCAATAAGCTACCCTGCGACTGATTGACAAATCAATTTATTACATACACTTAGGTTGGAGTCATTAAAACTCGTTTTTCAACCACTCCACAAATTTCTTGTAAACTATAGTTTTGGTATGTTGGTTAGGACATATACTTTGTGCAGGACACAATACATTTTTCCAACAATTGTTTATAAGCAGATTATTTCACTTATAATTCACTATCACAATTCCAGTGGGTCAGAAGTTTACATACACTAAGTTGACTGTACCTTTAAACAGCTTGGAAAATTCTAGAAATGTATGTAATGGCTTTAGAAGATTCTGATAGGTTAATTGAAATCATTTGAGTCAATTGGAGGTGTACCTGTGCATGTATTTCAAGGCCTACCTTCAAACTCAGTGCTTCTTTGCTTGACATCATGGGAAAATCAAGAAATCAGCCAAGAAAAAAAATTGTAGACCTCCACAAGTCTGGTTCATCCTTGGGAGCAATTTCCTTACGCCTGAAGGTACCATGTTCATCTGTACAAACAATAGTACGCAAATATAAACACCATGGGACCACGCAGCCATCATACCGTTCAGGAAGGAGGTGTGTTCTGTCTCCTAGAGATGAACGTACTTTAGTGGGTAAAGTGCAAATCAATCCCAGTACAACAGCAAAGGACCTTGTGAAGATGCTGGAGGAAACGGGGGAAAAAAGTATCTATATCCACAGTAAAACAAGTCCTATATCGACATAACCTGAAAGGCTGCTCAGCAAGGAAGAAGCCACTGCTCCAAAACCGCCATAAAAAAGCCAGACTAAGGTTTGCAACTGCACATGGGGACAAAGATCATACTTTTTGGAGAAATGTCCTCTGGTCTGATGAAACAAAAAAAAATAACTGTTTGCCATAATGACCATCATTATGTTTGGAGGAAAAAGGGTGAGGCTTGCAAGCCGAGGGACACCATCCCAACCGTGAAGCATGGGGGTGGCAGCATCATGTTGTGGGGGTGCTTTGCTGCAGGAGGGACTGGTGCACTTCACAAAATAGATGGCATCATGAGCAAGGAAAATTATGTGGATATATTGAAGTAACATCTCAAAACATCAGTCAGGAACCTGACTCCGTTACACCAGCTCTGTCAGGTTTTAATGGGACAAAATTCACCCAACTTATTGTCGGAAGCTTGTGAAAGGCTGCCAGAAATGTTTGACCCAAGTTAAAAATTTAAAGGCAATGCTACCAAATACTAATTGAGTATGTAAACTTCTGACCCACTGGGAACGTGACGCTGAAGTAAATCATTCTATCTACTATTATTCTGACATTTCACATTCTTAAAATAAAGTGGTGATCCTAACTGACCTAAAATGGGATTATTACTAGGATTAAATGTCAGGAATTGTGAAAGTTGAGTTTAAATGTATTTGGTTAAGGTGTATGTAAACTTCCGACTTCAACTGTAACTATGAAGCTCCTACTGCTTGCAAAATCCAGTCATTCAACTCTAAAAATATTTATTTGCGAGACACTGCTGGTCTTGACTTTGAAGAATGCCTGAATTGCTTTACACTGCAATTCAAAGTATCACCATCAAATTGTTAGATTTTTACTAGGCCTTCATGAGTGCAAGGTACGCCATGAATATTAGGCTTTTCTTGCATTGTATCCATGCTGGCTTTTGTGATGGGTGGGCTGGGCATACAGTGTGTCGCCACTTTATTAATGCATCATTTGCTGAAATGGAAACACTTGAACCACTTTATTAAACATTCTAGATTTAATTTTGTTGTTTTGACAACAGTTCAATGGAAACGCACCATGGCAGGCAATTGTCGCATCTACTTCCTATGCAAACTTTCTAAATGTCAACAACAAAAAAATCACTGTACAAGTTAATGGAAACTTAGCTACCGGCTCGACTGTGGGTTGTGCCTTTTTTAGATTTGAGAGAAAAATAACTAAGGATACATTTTTCACTTTGACTTCCCAACCCCCTGGTCTGTCAAGCCTGCTCCGAGGCATTCCCAGAAGTATTAGCAGTGTTTCCTGTATCCCTCTGTTCTGCTTCCACCTTCTGGTCTTTCCTAGTACTGCAGACCCTACCTGTGAATTCTCATTGTGTGTGTGTGTGTGTGTAGACTGGACCTGGTAGAGTGCCTCGTGAATGACGGTGAGGCCAGACAGACTCTTCAGGACGATCTGTTGCGGCGGTTCCCAGATCTCCACCGCTTGTCCAAAAAGTTTCACCGGCTCTCGGCAACACTGCAGGACTGTTACCGCGGTTACCAGGCCGTGGGCCAGATCCCTGCACTTCTGTTGGCTCTGGAGAAACACCAAGGTACACACGTGCACGCACACACACACACATACTAAGATGCGCGCGAACACACTAACTCCCTAGCACCATCCTGTGTTGTAGGAAGTCACCAGATGCTGTTGGAGGCTGTGTTCATCTCTCCTCTCAGAGACCTGCAGGCTGACTTCATCAAGTACCAGGAGATGATAGAAACTACACTGGATATGAACCAGGTAGGGTGTGTGTGTGTGTTCCGTGGTAGAATACACTAGATGTGAACCAGGTAGGGTGTGTGTGTGTGTTCCGTGGTAGAATACACTAGATGTGAACCAGGTAGGGTGTGTGTGTGTGTTCTGTGGTAGAATACACTAGATGTGAACCGTGTGTGTTTTTGTAGGTGGAGCACCATGAGTTCCTGGTGAAGGCGTCGTTTGACCCGGTGCTCTCTGAGCTGAGGGAGAAGATGGACACACTGGAGAACAGCATGCAGAGTGTACTGAACAGCGCAGCACGGGAACTGGGTACACCACACAGAGATAGACACACACACACAGAATAGACGCACACCAGTGTATTTAATTGTGTGTGTGTGTGTGTGCATAGGTCTGGATGCTGGTAAGACAGTGAAGTTGGAGTGTAACAGTGTGTTGGGGTATTACCTGAGGGTGACCTGTAAAGAGGAGAAGAGTCTGAGGAACAACAAAACGTTCACAACGCTAGACGTCCAGAAGAATGGAGTCCGTTTCACCAACAGGTCTGGCTCGCTCACACACACATACACACACTTTGCCCCGCGGTGAGCTAACTTTCTTTGTGTGTGTGTAGTAAGCTGAGTTCTTTGAATGAAGACTACACCAGGAACAGAGAGGAGTATGAGGAGGCTCAGAACGCCATCGTTAAGGAGATCATCAGCATCGCCGCGGGTGAGGACACACACGCGCACACACACACACACTGCAACTTCCTATCAGGTTTGATGTAGCATTTTTAGTAGAAATGCATGTTGGAACAGTCTCCTTTTTCGTTTCTTAAATATACCCTTGGACGTCCCCAGGTTACGTGGACCCCCTGCAGTCGTTGAGTGACGTCATCGCCCAGCTGGATGCGGTGGTCAGCTTCTCTGTGGCGTCAGTCTCTGCCCCCATCCCCTACGTCAGGCCACGCCTCCTGGCTGCGGACTGCAGGCGCCTGGAGCTCCAACAGGCCAGACACCCCTGCCTGGAGTCGGACGCAGACACATCCTTCATTCCTAATGATATATCCTTCATACAGGGGGAGCAGAGCTTCTATATCATCACAGGTACACATGCACAGTTCTTTCAGAGGAGGCTGAAGCCCTTCATTCACCAGTTTAAATGGGATTTGACTGAACACCAAGTCGGAGGACATTGGAAACAAGGGCTAAGTTCCATTCGCGATCTCCGGTTCGGTACTATAATTTTTGTTGCGTTCGGTACTTCTGTCACGCGTCTCTCACACGATTGAGAGGATCAAGTCTATAGCGCGAAGAGGTAAGATCCCGCTACACTTATTCATTTCTAGAGCTGTCTGGGCTGCATTGTTAGCCCCCCAACTCCTGCTACACGCAAGTTGGTACACGTGGATAATGCAACACGGCATGTAGAAATGTTGAAACTGTTAATTATTGTTCGCAAAACAATGTCCACACTGGCTAAAACACTCACAATGCAAGAAGATACTGGTAGCTTCCAGCTTTAATTGTAGGCTAACTTTCTCTGCTAATTTACAGCTGAATTCACTACCCTCGTACTTTGTTTGTGAAACCATTAAAATCAGCAAAATATGCTGATTTTTAAATCTGATTGCCACCAAAAGCGTTAAACAAACTCAATAATATGCCTTCACCTGTATTGTGAGTAGACCTAGGCTACATCTTGATTTACCCAGTTCATCAAGAGATGTACCATCAAAATAATTTATTATCGTTATCAAAATCTGTCAGTTTAAGATGTAGAGATCTTCTTTTTTTTGTTGTTGCATGGCTGCGTCTCAATCCGCCCATATTGCCCTTCCATCTGTGGTGAAAGGTGGCAGAGCTAGAGCAGTGTTTGTCCGACCGTGAGACGTAACGAAAAACCGTTCTTCTCACAAACGTCTGTGGCGTCCGAACGGTTTGGCCTATAAAACTGTTATGACCACTCTATTGAATGATGACTCTCACGAACACAATGTTGTGCTCCGTTTTGCTCTAGGATGCCAACAAGACTCGTCTTAAGATCCCCGGTACCAGATTTTTTTTAAAAATGAACGTTGAGTGCCTAAAATAAGTACATGTAAATGAAAATAAGACGTGGTTTCCTGATCTTATCTCAGATATAGGACAGACACTTCAGAACAAAGTTTGTTTTGGACTGACCTCTGTTCCATTAAGTGAATCTTTTATTCATTGCGTTTGTATTGGCTAATGGCAGTAATGCCAAATTCAATGTTTCATCCAATAATTTTTTTATCTTAAGGAGTCTTAAAATTCAAAATCCAATAGTTAACCTGGTATCGAAGTCAAACTTATGGTATCACGACAACACTAGTGTCCATACCATAGACTTTATAAGGGTTAATACCCATAAACTGAGCACACCATGGAGACGTGCATTTGTCTTGATACATTTAGCCCGAGAAATGCACAATGCTCTTCTGTACTGTATGTGCTACGTTCATTTTAGTACAAACACACATCCCTCTGGCCTGACGTACAGATTTACATACACTAACCCTCCCCTCCACAGGTCCTAATATGGGCGGGAAGTCTACCTTCATCAGGCAGGTGGGCGTGATCTCTCTGATGGCTCAGATTGGCTGCTTTGTCCCCTGTGAGAATGCGGAGCTAAGCATGATTGACAGCTGTCTGTGCCGTGTGGGGGCGGGGGATAGCCAGCTCAAGGGCGTGTCTACATTTATGTCCGAGATGCTGGAGACTGCAGCTATTCTCCGGTGAGAGCACGCACACGCCACCATCTCTGCAGCTCTTTCAGTTTAGTCAAATCCTTTGCACTCCCTGATTACACGATCAAAGTGTTTTGTGTGCATCATTGATAATGAACATGTACAGGAAACTGAAACAAAGTGTATTAATAGGGCTTTGGGGCACCACGAGCCAGAACAGCTTCACTGTACCTTGGAATAGATTCTACAAGTGTTTGAAACTCTATTGGAGGGATGTGACACCATTGTTCCACAATTTTCTGTTTTTTTGATGGTGGTAGAAAATGCTGTCTCGTGCATATGTTTTTAATTGGGTTGAGGCCTGGTGACTGAGACGGCCATGGCAAATGATTTACATAGTTTATGCTCCTCAAACCATTCCGTGACCACTAGTGCCCTGTGGAAGGAGGCATGGTCATCCTGTGGGGGCATAGCCATGATAGCCAAAATAATAGCCTGCCCAGCATTTTTTTCATACATGACCCTAACCATGATGGGATGTTAATTGCTTAACTCAGCAACCACACTTGTGTGGAAACTCCTGTTTTCAATGTACTTTGTATCCATTATTTTTGGCAGTTGCCTGTACGTTGACTCAACTGTTACACTGTTTTCTCTCCCTAGCGCTGCCACAAAGAACTCTCTAATAATAATCGATGAGTTGGGTCGCGGAACATCTACATTCGATGGCTTTGGTCTGGCCTGGGCCATCAGTGAACACATCGCCTCGAAGATTGGCTGCTTCTGTCTGTTTGCCACTCACTTCCATGAGCTTACGGCGTTGGCCACACACCACCCCACCGTCCGCAACCTGCACGTCACCGCTCTGACCACTCAACACACACTCACCATGCTCTACAGGGTCAAACCAGGTACACACATGACACTGTAGTATCCAGTATATACACACAAATGTCACAACATCAGAACAGCGGTTGACAAAGTATGTGTGTGTTTAGGTGTGTGTGACCAGAGTTTTGGGATCCATGTGGCGGAGTTGGCTTGTTTCCCGCCGGCGGTGGTTGCCATGGCAAAGCAGAAGGCTGCAGAACTGGAGGAGTTTCAGGAGGAGCCAAGTGGGGAGGAGGGGCCAGAGGCCAAGAAACGACGCAGCGATAAACGGGTAAACGTACACACTACTGCAACGCTAAGACAAGGTCGTTTTGGCATGTAGAACTATACAGAACCCCCCCTCAGACAATCCCATAGGGGAAGAAGCCAGATGTAGAGTTCCTGGGCTGGAGTGGTTAGTGGTTGAGGCAAAATTCTCTAAAATGACATTGGAGGCAGCTTATGGTAGAGAAATTAACATTCAATTCTCTGGCAACAGCTCTGTTGGACATTCCTGCAGTCAGCATGCCAATTGCACGCTCCCTCAACCAGAGACATTGGTGGCCTTTTGTCCCCAGCACAAAATCATGCTTCTTGATATGCCACGCATGTCAGCTGAATGGATTATCTTGGCAAAGGAGAAACGCTCACTAAAAGTGATGTAAACACATTTGCACAAAATGAGAGAGAAATAAGCTAATGGAAAACTTCAGGGATCTTTTATTTCAGCTCATTAAACATGGGACCAATACGACATGTTGCTTTTATGTATTGGTTCGGTGTAGAATGACTTGGCTTCATAATTACTCCAACCTTCTAATACCATCTCTTTCCAGGAGGGAGAGGTATTGATCCAGTCGTTTCTGGAGAAGGTGAAATCTCTGCCGGCAGTCACCATGACTGACCAGGAGGTGAAGGCGGAGCTTAGAGCCATGAAGCAGGAGCTTGTTGCCCATAACAACGCTTACATCACTGAGCTCCTGGCACGCTCCGCCCCTATCCACACAACCTGAGACTGGTCCTACGCTACACACACACACAACCTGAGACCGGTCGTACGGTACACACATACCCTAGTGAGGTGTCATCTACAGTAGTTTGGTCAATTTTCCCTTACCATCTTTCTCGTTATGTTACCAGGTTACCAATAAAATAAACCTCTTTAAATAAGTGCAAATCATTGTGTTTTCTTGAAAGTAATGATGGTTGCATGAATAAGTCAAGTCATTAACACATCACTAACAGAATAAATATTTTTTTCAGATCAAGTTCAAGCTATAAATAATGTTGGTGTGGGTTTTGACACACATCAAATCTGAGTGAGACTTTATTTAGCCTGGCTGACATGACTTGTGGTACACAGGGTCATGGCTAGAAGGGATCCAGCTTTTGTCAAATTAACGACTAAAGTAGAATTTTGCCCTTAGTATGACGACCTGGACCCTTCTAGCCATGACCAGCGACACACAGCTTGTTTCTCTGAAATTGTTCTTTCTAGGGGTGGGATTGAGACTTATCATGCTTTGGATTGGTATAGGGCAGTGCTCGAGTGAGAGACAGAGGGGGGAGGGCAAAACAATTAGTAAGAAAGCTCAGGTCCCTTCATTAGACGCTTCATACCTACATCAAGGAGCATTTCCAGACTCGGAAGTCAGAAATACTGAATTTGGCTTCAACCAGATAAGCTCCGGATGCCTGACAGAAAAAAAGACCAGGTCTGAAACTTTGGCAACTAAGTTGTTTTTTTCACTCTGCTGGATAGTAAGAATAACAACGACAGATGGTCGCTTCGAATTCTTAGGAAACTATGCAGTATTTTTGTTGTACTATTTCTTATATTTTCAACCCTGGGAAAAACTATAGGATATAGGAGCACCGCCAACATTACGACCAGGAATACAACTTTCCCGAAGTGGATCCTCTGTTCGGACCACCACCCAGGACAAATTATCTAATACCAGGAGCCGACCCAGAACAACAGAGCCGCAGAAGGGGAGATGGAGCGGCCTCCTGGTCAGGCTCCGTAGACCACTCCCTAGTATACTACTCGCCAATGACCAGCCTCTTGACAACAAGGTAGACGAAATCCGAGCCAGGGTTGTCTTCCAGAGTAACATTCTCTGTTTCACGGAACCATCGCTGTCTCGGGATATGTTGTCGGAATCGGTTCAGCCACCGGGCTTCTCCATGCATCTTTCCAACAGAGAAACACCTCTCCTGGAAAGAGGAAGGGTGGGGTGTATGCTTTATGATTAACGACTCATGGTGTAATCATAACATACAGGTACTCAAGTCCTGCTCACCCGACCTAGAATTCCTTACAATCAAATGCCGGCCGTTTTACCTATCAAGAGTTCTTTTCAGTTATCATCACAGCTGTGGACATTCCCCCTCAAGCGAACACCAAGACTGCCCTCCAGGAACTTCACTGGACTCTATGTAAACTATACAGTCGTGGCCAAAGGTTTTGAGAATGACACAAATATAAATTTTCAAAGTCTGCTGCCTCGGAAGATATTTTTGTCAAATATTACTATGGAATACTGAAGTATAATTACAAGCATTTCATAAGTGTCAACGGCTTTTATTGACAATTACATGAAGTTGATGCAAAGAGTCAATATTTGCAGTGTTGACCCTTTTTCAAGACCTCTGCAATCCGCAGTGGCGTGCTGTCAATTAACTTCTGGGCCACATCCTGACTGATGGCTGCCTATTCTTGCATAATTAATGCATGGAGTTTGTCAGAATTTGTGGGTTTCTGTTTGTCCACCCGCTTCTTGAGAATTGACCACAAGTTCTCAATGGGATTAAGGTCTGGGGAGTTTCCTGGCCATGGACCCAAAATATCAATGTTTTTTCCCCGAGCCTCTTAGTTATCACTTTTGCCCTATGGCAAGGTGCACCATCATGCTGGAAAAGGCATTGTTCATCACCAAACTGTTCCTGGATGGTTGGGAGAAGTTTCTCTCGGAGAATGTGTTGGTACCATAATATATTCATGGGTGTGTTTGTTCTTAGGCAAAATTGTGAGTGAGCCCTTTCCCTTGGCTGAGAAGCAACCCCACACATGGTCTCCAGGATGCTTTACTGTTGGCATGACACAGGACTGATGGTAGTGCTCACCTTGTCACCGGACAAGCTTTTTTCAGGATGCCCCAAACAAACGGAAAGGGGATTGATCAGAGAATTACTTTACCCCAGTCCTCAGCAGTCCAATCCCTGTACCTTTTGCAGAATGGGTCTGTTCCTGATGTTTTTCCTGGAGAGAAGTGGCTTCTTTGCTGTCCTTCTTGACACCAGGCCATCCTCCAAAAGTCTTCTCCTCACTGTGCGTGCAGATAAACTCACACCTGCCTGCTGCAATTCCTGAGCAAGCTCTGTACTGGTGGTGCCCCGATCCCACAGCTGAATCAACTTTAGGAGACGGTCCTGGCGCTTGCTGGACTTTCTTGGGCGCCCTGAAGTCTTCTTCACAACAATTGAACCGCTCTCCTTGACGTTCTTGATGATCCGATAAATGGTTGCTTGAAGTGCAATCTTACTGGCAGCAATATCCTTGCCTGTGAAGCCCTTTTTGTGCAAAGCAATGATAACACATGTTTCCTTGCAGGTAACAACAATGATTCCAAGCACCACCCTCCTTTTGAAGCTTCCAGTCTGTTATTCGAACTCAATCAGCATGCCAGAGTGATCTCCAGCCTTGTCCTTGTCAACACTCACGCCTGTGTTAACGAGAGAATCACTGACATGTCAGCTGGTCCTTTTGTGGCAGGGCTGAAATGCAGTGGAAATGTTTTTGGGGGATTCAGTTCATTTGCATGGCAAAATGGGACTTTGCAATTAATCATCACTCTTCATAACATTCTGGAGTATATGCAAATTGCCATCATACAAATGGAGGCAGTAGACTTTGAAAATTAATATTGTCATTCTCAACTTTTGGCCATGACTATATATCCGGAGGCTGCATTTATTGTAGCTGGGATTTTAAGAAAGCAAATGAGTACAAGGCTACCTAAATTATATTAGCATATTGATTGCAGGACACTCAGGGCTAATACTTGACTACTGCTACTCAAACTTCTGATGCATACAAACCCTCCCCTCAGCAAATCTGACCCCGACGCCATCTTATAGGCAGAAACTCCCAACAGGATGTACCAGTGACGAGAACCATTCAACACTGATCCGGCCAATTGGAAGCTACGCTTCAAGATTGTTTTCTGTGTACCGGTCAGCTTCAGAGAACAACATTAACCTACAACGACTGACTCAGTGAGTGCTTTTATAAAGAAGTGCATTGGAGATGTTGTACCCACTGTGACGACTAAAACCTACCCTAACCAGAAACCGTGGATGGATGGCGGCATTCCCGCAATGCTGAAAGTGCGATCCACCACATTTAACCATGGTAAGAGGTCTGGAAACATGGCTGAATAGAAAGTGTCGTTGTTCCATCCAAGGCAATCAAACAAGCGAAATGCCGGTACAGGGACAAGGTGGAGTCGCAATTCAATGCCTCAGACACGAGACGTATGCGGCAGGGTCTATAGGAAATCACGGACTACAAAAAGAAAACCAGCCACATCACGGACACCGTCACTCGTCCAGACAAACTAAAACACTTTTGCCCGCTTTGAGGATAATACATTGCCACTGTCGCGGCTCACTAACCAAGACTGCGCCCCCCCCCCTCCCCCCCCCTACTTCTCTGTGGCTAGCGTGAGTAAGACATTTAAATGTGTTAACCCTCGCAAGGCTGCTGGCCCAGACGGCATCCCTAGCCGTGACCTCAGAGCATGCGCAGACCAGCTGGTTGGTGTGTTTACGGACATATTCAGTCGCTCCCTATCCCAGTCTGTTGTCCACACAAGCTTCAAGATGGCTACCATTGTTCCTGTACCCAAGAAGGCCAAGGACTGAACTGACTACCGCCCGTAGCACTCAACTCTGTCATCATGAAGTGCTTTGAGAGGCTAGTCAAGGATCATATCACCGCCACCTTACCACCCACCCTAGGCCCACTCCAGTTTGCATACCACCCCAACAGGTCCACAGACGCAATCGCCATCACACTGCCCAATCCCATCTGGACAAAAATAATACCTATGTAAGAATGCTGTTTTGACTACAGCTCAGCATTCAACACCATAGTACCCTCCCAAGCTCATCAAGCTGGAGGCCCTGGGTTCCAACCCCGCCCTGTGCCACTGGGCCATCCCCAGGTGGTGAAGGTAGGAAACAACATCTTCGCTGACCTTCAACACTGGGACAACACAAGGGTGTGTGCTCAGCCCTCTCCTGTACTTCCTGTTCACCCACGACTGAGTGGCAATGCAGGACTCCAACTCAATCAAGTTTGCAGACAACAGTAGTGGGCTTGATCACCAACGACGAGACAGCCTACAGGGAGGTTGTAAGGGCACGCGGAGTGTGGTGTCAGGAAAACAACCTCACTCAACGTTAACAAAACCAAAGGAGTTGATCGTGCACTTCAGGAAACAGCAGAGCGAGCACCCCCCTATCCACATCGAAGGGACAGCAGTGGAGAAGGTGGAAAGTTCCTGGGCGTACACATCAGACGGACTGAAATGGTCCACCCACACAGACAGTGTAGTGAAGGTGCAACAGCGCCTCTTAAACCTTTAGGAGGCTGAAGAAATTTGGCTTGTCATCTCAGCCCAGAACTACACGGCAGGACCTGGTCAATGACCTGACGAGAGCTAGGACCACAGTCTCAAAGAAAACCATTAGTAACACACTACGCCGTCATGGATTAAAATCCTGCAGCGCACGCAAGGTCCCCCTGCTCAAGCCAGCGCATGTCCAGGCCCGTCTGAAGTTTGCCAATGACCATCTGGATGATCCAGAGGAGGAATGGGAGAAGGTCATGTGGTCTGATGAGACAAAAATAGAGCTTTTTGGTCTAAACTCCACTCGCAGTGTTTGGAGGAAGGAGAAGAATGAGTACAACTCCAAGAACAACATCCCAACCGTGAAGCATGGAGCTAGAAACATTCTTTGGGGATGCTTTTCTGCAAAGGGGACAGGATGACTGCACCGTAGAGGGGAGGATGGATGGGGCCATGTAGTGCGAGAACTTGGCCAACAACCTCCTTCCCTCAGTAAGAGCATTGAAACTGGGTCTTCCAGCATGACAACGACCCGAAACACACAGCCAGGGCAACTAAGGAGTGGCTCCGTAAGAAGCATCTTGAGGTCCTGGAGTGACCTAGCCAGTCTCCAGACCTGAACCCAATAGAAAATATTTGGAGGGAGCTGAAAGTCCGTATTGCCCAGCGACAGCCCTGAAGGACCTGGAGAAGGTCTGTATGGAGGAGTGGGCCAAAATCCCTGCTGCAGTGTGTGCAAACCTGGTCAAGAACTACAGGAAACGTATGATCTCTGTACCAAATATTAAGTTCTGCTTTTCTGATGTATGAAATACTTATGTCATGCAATAAAAGGCAAATTAATTATTTAAAAATCATGTGATTTTTCTGAATTTTTGTTTTAGATTCCGTCTCTCACAGTTGAAGTGTACCTATGATATAAATTAGACCTCTACATGCTTTGTAAGTAAGACAACCTGCAGTGTATCAAATACTTGTTCTCCCCACTGTATATACTGTATTTTATACCATCTATTGCACCTTTATGCTGCTCGGCCATATTCTCATTCACCCCTTTAGATGTGTATATTAGGGTGTTCTGGAATTGTTAGCTATGACTGCACTGTAAGAACTAGAAGCGCACGGCTTTCACTAACCAAGTGTATGTGACCAATAACATTTGATGTGTGGTTCATGTGTAACCTATGAGCAGAATTAGTTCTCTGTTGCTTTCAAACAAGGAATTGTTTTTCCACCACATGAGCCAGCCCCTAGCGATTAGAGTTCCACCCATGAGGATCAGCCTGCACCCACAGCAGAGCGTTCTGAAACTATTCAGACCCCTAGACTTTATCCACATTTTGTTACATTACAGCCTTATTTTAAATTTGATTAATCCCCTCAATCTACACACAATACCCCATAATGAAAAAAAAAACTTTAATACTCAGACCCTTTGGCAGCAATTACAGCCTCAAGTCTTCTAGGGTATGACGCTATAAGCTTGGCACCTGTATTTGAGGAGTTTCTCCTATTCTTCTCTGCAGATCTTAAGCTGCCTGGTTGGATGGGGAGCTTTGCTGCACAGCTATTTTCATGACACTCCAGAGCTGTTCGATCAGGTTCAAATCCGGGCCCTGGCTGGGTCACTTCTCCCGAAGCCACTCCTGCGTTGTCTTGGCTGTGTGCTTAGGGTTGTTGTGCTGTTGGAACGTGAACCTTCGCCTCAGTTTGAGGTTCTGAGTGCTCCGGAGCAGGCTTATATCAAGGATTACTCCGTTCATCTTTTCCTCGATCCTGACTCGTCTCCCAGTCCGTCGCTGAAAAACATCCCCACAGCATGATCCTGCCACCACCATGCTGCACCGTAGGGATGGTGCCAGGTTAACTCCAGACTGTGATACTTGGCCTTCAGGCCAGATTTCAATATTGGTATGGTTAGAGTCCTTTAGGTGCCTTTTCCTGAGGAGTGGCATGTCTTGCCACTCTACCATAAAGGCCTGAGTGGTGCATAGGAGTACCTTCCAGTTAGTCGCCCTTCTGCTCAGTTTGGCTGTGCGACCAGCTCTCGGTGGTTCGAAACCTTCAATGCTGCATAAATGTTTTGGTATCCTTCCCCAGATCTGTCGACACAATCCTGTCTCGGAGCTCTACAGACAATTCCTTTGACTTTGGTTTTTGCTCTGACTTGCAATTATAGACTTTTGCCTTTACCCAATTAAGTTGAAACAAGATTCACATGAGCTCAATTTCAAGTTTCCTAGCATCTGGATACTTATATAAAAAAATACCTTATTTACATAACATTTGCAACAAGGCTGTAACATCACAAAATGTGGAAAAGGTCTAGGGGTCTGAATATTTTATGAAAGCACCTGTCAAAACAATTTCTAGGTACCATGGTTGTCTTAAGCGCTTCTGGCAAAAAATGATGCAGAATCCTTTTCAAATTTCTGCATATTCTTGATACCGTTTGTGGCAATGTGAAATGAATGTAGGAGAATAACACAAATTTAAATAATTTTTTGTTCCATCTTTGAAATGCAAGAGAAAGGTAATATGTGTAAAGTCTCCGACTGATCCAGTGAAGCATTAAACTACAGTCTGCTAAATTGGTACTGGATAACATAATACTATGGTAATAATTAGCTTCCACATAGAAAACACTAACCTTCACATCTCGATGACCGGGTGGAGAGACAGCTGGGATTCAAACTAGAACCATCATGACGACAAATCAAACAGCACGGTATTTTTCCCCCACTAAATTGGACAGTGCAGTTAGATTAACAAGAAACCTTCTGCCCATAAGTCATTCCAGTCACATAAGCAACAACCATAGAGGTTAATCAGACACACAACACTGATCTAATAGTTTTATTTTCTTACAAATGACCAGTTTCCTTTCTTTTTTTTCTTTCTAGGAAATTAAAACCCTTTTTGAATTCATACTAGCATCTACATAATGGTTTTTAATACTTCACAATATATTAAGTCTAGATGTTATGGTACACATGCTTACAATCCAGGCTGCCTGAAGAGCCAGTCACCACAATACACAGGGAGGGAAGTTGGGAGCGGGTGGGAGACTGCAGAATTACTCATGTCCCGATACCTCATGTCTGACCCTCTCCAGTGGCTGAATATGAACACAACCATACACATGCACCCACTAAACAACAATCCACACAGATGCACAACAGCCAGCCATACCTACCTTGTTCCACCGGTCCTATATATATCTATAACCTGGAGAGGGTCTTCATTAGTGTTAAACGCAATTCTCTTTCACAGAAAGAACTGGGACATGAAGAGCTACTGCAGCAAGCCTGGGGCTAACAAAAAATAATAATTAACATAATATATAAAGACATTCAAGTACAGTAAGATGTTTGCTTGAAAATACAAAACTACATGAGAAAGCATTAAAATAATATAAAAGCTGAAGTGCTCGATCAGTCTCTCCCGTGAGCTGTACATGTACAGCTGTCCATCAGCCATCCGCTGCCGATTAACAGTTGCCACAAGGACTACAATGCCTTGGGACCAGAAATGTCTTTCTCAGTGGGCGGGGCTAAATATAATCCTCTTCCGGTCTGGGGAGGAAGTTTGTTTTCCAGGACCGTGGCGAGTCGCAGAGGTGAAGGGCCACAGTTAAAGGAAGTCTCATTGGCCACTCTCCAACAGAGCAGCCATAACCCACTCCAGCTCACTCTACCCGTCCATTTGGTGGCCGCCAGAGTCCATTTCTCATTACAGTAGACCAGACAAATCCCTTTAGAAGAGACCCCCCCCCCCCCAGTGCAGCAGTGTCTGAGCTTCAGGGTCCCTATAACCATCACTGCTGAGAACACCGTATTCTGCCTCCTTATGGCCACAGTTCTGAGTGTTTGCGAGTGGTGTGTGACAGAGTGTGGTATGTGTGTAGACTATAGGGTGTGTGTTTATGTAGTGTGGGTGTGTGTTGTGTTCAGTTGTGCTGCAGCGTGTTGGACTCTATGGGCGGAGCGGAGTCGTAGAGTGTGTCTGTGTCATGCGTTGGTTCTCCAGCCAGCGTACAGGGGTTGGAAAGAGTTCCCGCTCCACAGTCACAGAAAAACCTACAGAGAGACGAGGGTTAACATGGAATACAGGACAAAACAAGGAAAATATATAATTGAGTGGTCAGCCTGGTATTCTAGGAAAAATTCTATAGTCAAGACACAGTCATGGCAAGCCACAAATGGGAGCGTCTAGTCAGTAATGAATGGTTGGTGCGCTACTCACCTATCGTGCCGTATAAACTCCACGTCGTGTCCTTGGTGACACTTCTTGATGCAGTTCACACAGATGGCGTTCCTGTCTGTCGTATTGCAGGTGTGACACCTTGACACCACACATAGGTCACAGAAAATCAGCACTGGTGTAACTGCTGTGTAACTAACTGAAAGTCATGCTTTGGCTAGTTGAGTGTGTGTACCTGTAGAAGTCGTGCATGGGGTAGGAGGTGTAGCTGGAGATCTTGTAGAGACACTGTCCTCTGCTCACAGCTTTCTCTATGGCATCCTGATTATTCAATATCTTATTATCTGGAAGAGAGGAAGAGACTGCTCTGACCAAGAACCTATTTTATATAGTCTTAAGCCAAACTGTCATTGCGTGTCAGCAACAATCTGAATGAATGTGTTGTGCAAGTTATTTTCCTCAGTCAGCTGAATGTGCCACTGATTTAGTTCAAAGAACAGTGGTTACGTAAGTAACCTTCGATATCCACTATTAGCAACTGGGCCAAACGAAGCGGTAATACGAATGTGGTTAAAGCTTTTCAACAGTTGAAGCTATTAGCGAATATGACCCCATTCCTGAAAGCCAAGACTCTCGGTTTCCATCTCTGACACACACAAGCTGTGTAGGACTCGTTAGAAGGTAGAGTGATGAATCTGCACAGAATGACTGGGGAAATTAATTGATTAAAGCCTATACTTCCTTCCATTACCTGGTTTAACAGATCTTGTGCCATAACTTTTAAGTTAATGGAAATGAGGCCATATTCAAAAGATTCCTCAAATGTATATTACACATTTGTTTCTGACACTCAAGTGTCCTACAATAGAGATTAAAATAGCTTGATGGGCCATGTATCTTAAATATCATGTATGAATCCGTTTGAATTCGTGACCCCCCCCCCACAACCCCCCTTCTCCAAAGGGTAGGATATATAGATTGTTTCACAAAAGTGTCTCCTTCAGAAATATTAGTGACTACCACTGGTCTATTTCAAGAACTGACAGACTGAAATAATATTAGCATTAGCCCAAGTGCTACATTACGTTAGTGCCGCTGACAGGCTAGGCTAATGTCCAATAACGTAATAGCAGTGTTTTTAGCCCTTAGAGTATGTGAGCGGATGGGAGCTGGAGCGGAGCGATCCCAATTTGACTGGAGTGTCGGCCTTCTTGCCCGCTCCAATAGCGCTAACGTCACACCCGGCTCAGCATGCATTTGTAGTCTACTTGTGTGCCTCTTGCTTTAGCTACTGTCATGGAGTTTGCCAAATATTTTAATTAAACTGATAAAACACGCAGGTGCTAAATCAAGGTAACTTATAAAGATGAGGATCAAGAGCAAGAGAGGGAGTGTGGTGATGTAGTGTCCACAACTAAAGAATCATAGTGGAATATGAAAAGACAAATATTCCAAAAACATGGTGTACTTACTACTTGCACATGCTAAAAGAAAGGAATGAGGTGGGTAGATAACTAAGTGTCATTGTAGCAAAATATTTATAAACTAAAAATCAAATCTTAAACAATTCGTTCATTTTTTATGTGTTATCTATACTAGGCCATAATTGAGTCAAGGAGGTTTCCGTTTCGATCAGGAATTTTTTTGTGTTACTTTTTACCCCATTTTCGTGTTATCCAATTGGTAGTTAGTCGTGTCCAATAGCTGCAACACCCGTACAGACTCGGGAGAGGCAAAGGTCGAGAGCCATGTGTTCTCAAAAACACAAACCTGCCAAGCCGCACTGCTTCTCGACACACTGCTCACTTAACCCGGAAACCAGCCGCACTAACGTGTCAGAGGAAACACCATACACCTGGCAGACGTGTCAGCATACATGCGCCCGGCCCACCACAGGAGTCGCTAGAGCACGATGGGACAAGGACATCCAGGGCAAGCCAAACGATGCCCGAACTCAGACGGCGCTGGGTCAATTGTGTCTCATGGGGTGTCCCGGTCGCTGCTACACAGCCCAGGATCGAACCCGGGACTGTAGTGATGCCTCAAGCAATGCAATGCTGTGCCATTCGGGAGGCCTGATTAGATGCCCAACCGGTCAAGGATGGCCAAAAGGACATTTAGCATCCCCAGTGGCTCTGCAAGTGTGGAGAGGACATTCTCTACTGCTGGCTGGCTCTCCAGGCACCATCGCTTCTTGACACATTGTCTAGATTAGCCTGAAGCCGCAGACTGGCCAAACGCTTGTTTCTAAAAATAAATTCAAGGGCATTTTTCCTTTATTCTAAGTTAGTCGCAGCCTATATGTGCAATGTATAGACTAAATGATTTAATACAAAACATTTAAATGCTGAGCGCTTTGTTCCTACCAGCCTATTGTGTCTCACTCGCAAATGATTCACAACATATTAATTTGTAGGCTATTGCCTTGAAATAATATAGCCTAAATAATTCATTTTCGTTCCTTCTTAGGCTCCCTGTCTGGCTCCTGTCCTATTTCGAGTGTTTACTATGACATGTAGCCTATTTGAAATGATATGCGCCGCTTTCATTCACCTTTATGTTCATTCAGGTAGTCACAAAAATAAATGTGTTCAATTGTGATTTTAATGAATGGCGCGAATTTGGAGCAGCAGTTTTCTTTCCTGCGAGCGCGAAGCAGTATTCAGCTGGGCGTTTGAAAAGGACGTGGAGCGCTGGAGCCGTGTGCATGACAGTAGCTAAAGCAAGGCGCTAACATCCATGAGCGAGATTTCCAATCGTTCCAACTCCTCACATACTCTGACCCTTAGCGCTACAGTAGCACTAGTTACCTTTCATGGTGACGTTGACCCCCGAGGCGAGGAACAGGCCACCGAAACGGTTGTTGAAGATCTGGTTTCCCTCCAGAGTCGCCGTGGCATGGTTGGTTATCTCGATACCTGAGACAGGAAATTACATTATCAACACAGGTGGATGAGTAGGTAACAGTACTGACCAGTCAGTACAGCATGGTAAAGTTAGTGTACACATGGGCAGCTGACCTGCAGCAAAGCCGTCAAAGATACGGTTCTTGCGGAGCACAGGGTGGCTGTTGGTGCTGATCAGAACTCCTGCCTGGGCATTCCTGAAAATATCGTTCTCCTCCAGAAGACCTCTCCCTCCGTTAAAGATACAGATGCCTCCGTCTCTCCCGTCGTGGATCTTGTTGCGCCGCAGCGTGGGGTTGCTGTCCGTCTTAATCCACACGCCCGCCATGGCGTTGTCGAAGATCTCATTGTCCTCGATGAAACCCAGACCCGAGTTGTAGACCAGAATGCCTCCGTTCTGCCCTCCCCAGATCTTGTTGCGTCGGATCTTTGGGTTGCTGCCAGTTCTGTAAAACCACCAATATTAGTGAAGCCTTCATCGAACGTTAGTCAAACGTTATAACCACTGTGTCCTGCATTTGACAGAAGAGGCAGGACGTACCGTATCTGAACGCCAGAGTACATGTGATTGTAGATGTCGTTGTCTTCCAACACCCCATGACCGTTGTCATAGAAATACACCCCTACCTGAGGGATAAAGAGGGTTAAATCTGACTTTTTGCAGAATATATCATGTAGACACAATGAGACAGGCCTCCAATTCTCACAGAAAGTTTTTTTTTTAAAACAACGGTAACAGATAAGGAGTGTGTTTTACCTGTTTGCCGCTGTGGATGCGGTTCCTGCGGAGGACAGGTGTGCTGCCGGTGGTCACCCAGACGCCTGCCAGCGTGTTGCTGTACACCTCGTTTTCCTCTATCACACCCTGGCCCTTCTCATGCTGCAAACACACACGCACACGATTAGATTGTTTAATCAACATCTATAGGACTGAAAAAATCTAAACAGTATGTGTGTCTTTACCACGTAGATGCCACCATGCTGTCCATCGTGGATCTTGTTGTGGCGTACAATTGGGCAGCTATTGGTTCTGATCTGGATTCCCGCCAGAGCGTTGCCATGGATATCATTCCCCTCGATCAGGCCACGCCCATCGCCAAATATGTACACGCCCCCTTGGTTACCGTTAAAGATTGCATTGCCCCTGGAGAATAACAGAACGGAACGTCAACAAACAGCCCATAATACTGAGAGGGGTTATTGCAGGGGTCTCCAACAGGTCGATAGCAAACTACCAGTAGCTCGCAGGCCAACTACTTCTGAAAGCACATGCAATTTAAGTGTTCGACTGCAAACTGTCAAAAAAAATAATCTTACAAGTACTAGACACTGCAAGCTCTCAGCTACTATCTAATCAACGCAACATCGACATTATCCCACCCCTGGTTAGCCACTTTTGTCTTAAAAAGCGAAACCTAAGCCAATGAAGTGCCACTGTGTGGTGTGCACACTGCTCTATTACTCCGTGTGTAGCCAGTTGATGACAAATACAGCTGATCGTCCTCGCAGTGGCAGACCACGTGTAACTACACCTGCACAGGATCGGTACATCTGAACATCCCACCTGCGGGACAGGTACAGGATGGCAACAACTGCCCGAGTTACACCAGGAACGCACAATCCCTCCATCAGTGCTCAGATTGTCCGCAATAGGCAGAGAGAGGCTGGACTAAGGGCTTGTAGGCCTGTGGTAAGGCAGGTCCTCATCAGACATCACCATCAACAACGTCGCACATCTCAATGCTGTGCATTACAGGGAAGACATCCTCCTCCCTTATGTTGTACCCTTCCTGCAGGCTCATCCTGACATGACCCTCCAGCATGACAATGCCACCAGCCATACTGCTCGTTCTGTGAATGATTTCCTGCAAGACAGGAATGTCAGTGTTCTGCCATGGCCAGCAAAGAGCCCGGATCTCAAACCCATTGAGCACGTCTGGGACCTGTTGGATCGGAGGGTGAGGGCTAGGGAACTGTCCGGGAACTTGCAGGTGACTTGGTGGAAAAGTGGGGTAACATCTCATAGCAAGAACTGTCAAATCTGGCACAGTCCATGAGGAGATGCACTGCAGTACTTAATGCAGCTGGTGGCCACACCAGATACTGACTGTTGGTTTTGATTTAGACTCCCCCTTCGTTCAGGGACACATTCCATACCTGTTAGTCACATGTCTGTGGAACGTGTCTCAGTTTGTCTCAGTTGTTGAATCTTGTTATATTCATACATGTTAAGTTTGCTGAAAAATACAGTCAACAGTGAGAGGACGTTTCTTTTTTGTGTGCTGAGTTTATATAATCTATAATCGGGGCCGCACGGTAGCCAAGTGGTTAGAGCGTTGGACTAGTAACCGAAAGGTTGCAAGTTCGAATCCCCGAGCTGACAAGGTGCAAATCTGTCGTTCTGCCCCTGAACAGGCAGTTAACCCACTGTTCCTAGGCCGTCATTGAAAATAAGAATTTGTTCTTAACCTCTTGAATCTATAGGGGCGCTATTTCATTATTGGATAAAAAAAACGTGCCCATTTTAAGCACAATATTTTGTCACAAAAAGATGCTCGACTATGCATATAATTGACAGCTTTGGAAAGAAAACACTGACGTTTCCAAAACTGCAAAGATATTATCTGTGAGTGCCCCAGAACTGATGCTACAGGCGAAACCAAGATGAAACTTCAAACAGGAAATGAGCAGGATTTTTGAGGCTCTGTTTTTCATTGTCTCCTTATATGGCTGTGAATGCGCAAGGAATGAGCCTGCCCGATCTATCGTTTCCCCAAGGTGTCTGCAGCATTGTGACGTATTTGTAGGCATATCATTGGAAGATTGACCATAAGAGACCACATTTACCAGGTGTCCGCCCGGTGTCCTGCACCGAAATTGGTGCGCAAACCTCAGCTGCAAGTATTTTTCCATGGGATTCAGAGAAGAAAGCAGGCTTCCACGAACGATATATCAATGAATAGATATGTGAAAAACACCTTGAGGATTGATTCTAAACAGCGTTTGCCGTGTTTCAGTCGATATTATGGAGTTAATTTGGAAAAAAGTTTGCTGTTTTGATGACTGCATTTTAGTTTTTTTTTGGTACCCAAACGTGATGTACAAAACGGAGCGATTTCTCCTACACAAAGAATCTTTCAGGAAAAACTGAACATTTGCTATGTAACAGAGTCTCCTCATTGAAAACATCCGAAGTTCTTCAAAGGTAAATTATTTTATTTGAATCCTTTTCTGGTTTTTGTGCAAATGTTGCCTGCTAAATGCTACGCTAAATGCTACGCTAGCTATCAATACTATGGTTGAAAAGCATATTTTGAAAATCTGAGATGACAGTGTTGTTAAGAAAAGGCTAAGCTTGAGAGATAGCATATTTATTTCATTTCATTTGCAATTTTCATAAATGGTTAACGTTACGTTATGCTAATGAGCTTGAGGCTATAACTGGATACAGGTTTTTTTCAAAGCCAAACGTGAACAAAACGAAGCGATTTGTCCTACACAAATAATATTTTTTGAAAAACTGAACATTTGCTATCTAACTGCTATCTAACAGAGTCTCCTTATCTGAAGTTCTTCAAAGGTAAATGATTATATTTGAATGATTTTCTTGTTTTTGTGAAAATGTTGCTGGATAAATTCTAGGCTTATAGCTATGCTAGCTATCAATACTCTTACATAAATGCTTGTTTAGCTATGGTTGAAAAGCATATTTTGAAAATCTGAGATGACAGTGTTGTTAACAAAAGTCTAAGCTTGAGAGCAAATATATTTATTTAATTTCATTTGCGATTTTCATGAATAGTTAACTTTGCGTTACGCTAATGAGCTTGAGGCTATAAATAGGATCCCGGATCCGGGATTGCTCGATGCAAGACGTTAACTGACTTGCCTAGTAAAATAAAGGTAAAATAAAATTTTAAATATATTATTTGCGAACTTTGCCATGAAATCAGCGGCAGCAGTACAGAACCTTCACAGATGGTACATTCCTCACTCGCTAGATGCGCAATTAAAAAAGGGCTAGATGCAGAATTACACTCATCTATTTGATATTTGTGGGGGTCTGGAGGAAAACTAGTCTTCTGATGTGATTTAAGCATTGACATGAACTCAGAACATTCAATTTTGTTCTTTCTTTATGAACAATTGTAATTTTGAGAGTAAAAAAACAAATCTAAAACAAAAGAGGAAACATATTTTAGGAAAATATACAACAGAATTGGGGTTTTATAGGGCCCCCCCTTAGAGTGGTTTATAAACCGTTATTTTACCAGGTATACTGACAGAAAACATAATGCAATACTTTCTCTTGTACACTAAGGACCTGGGGAGGAGTTGCAGGGGAGAGGCGAAGAATGTGCCTATTTGAAAGCAATACAAATCATTAGGACCAGGGATGTTCTCTTGATAACTGGGTGAATTTGACCATTTTTGCTAAGCATTCAAAATGTAATAAACTTTTGAGAGTCAGTGAAAATGTATGGAGTAAAAAGTACATTATTTTGTTTAGGAATGTAGTAGAGAAAAATAAAGTTGTCAAAAATATAAATAGTTAAGTACCCCCCCAAAAACGACGCATTAGTACTTTAAAGTAATTTTACTTAAGTGCTCGACACCACTGATTGTGTGTGTGTACCGTATCGTAGGGTCACTGTTGGAGGTGATCCAGACTCCAGCGAAGTTGTTGGCGTAGATCTTGTTTTCTATGAACTGTCCCCGTCCTTTCTCATGCACATAGATTCCCCCTGTTTGGCCATGGTGGATCTCACAGCGAACCACTGTAGGGTTAGCATACGCCTTCACTTCAAAGCCTGCTATGCGATTCCGGTGGATGTTACAACTCTCAAAATAACCCTGGGGGAGAAGGAGAGAGAGAGCGATACTATCACCATGTTCAGCACAACTGTAAAGATCTCCAAAATGATGGGTGAGAGGTAAAGGCTGTCACTAGCTTCCACAGCTACAAAATCATAAACCATGCATTTTTATGAAATGCATCTTAAAATGGTATTTTAAACCTAACCTTAACCACACAGCTAACCTTACGCCTAACCTTAAAGGAAAACACCACCCAAAAACTGTATTTTGCCATTTGTTTCATTAGTCCATTTTTTATATAGTCCCAAAATGTTTTGCATGTCAGCAATCAAGTTTAAGATATGTTACTTCCAAAATAATCATTTGATGCTGCGTTTTGCAATTAACGAATGAAACAAATACCAAGAGTTTTTGGGTGGATTTTTCTGTTAAGATCAAAAAGCAAATTGTTGTTTCCATACATTTTGACAATATAGCCAATTTTGACCGTGGCTGTGGAAATCAGTTGTAAGAGGTTTGACGTTAAAGGTCAAAGTGAGATACCATTCCATGGTCGAAGGTGAAGACTCCTACATCTCGGCCGTGGTGGATGTGGTTCCGTCTGATGATGGGGTTGCCGTGGTTTTTTACCCAGATTCCCGCCAATGCATTATTACTGATCTCATTATCCTCATAGATACCCTGTAATACATTATCACATTATTGTCATAGATACCATGCAGGAATACACAGTCAGAGAGGGTGTTTAAGTGTGGTTAGTGATGTGTGTGCATGGTCAGTGATGAAGTGTGCATTTACCTGTGCATGGTCGGTGATGTAAAGTCCAACGTTCTCACAGTCGCTGATGTTGCAGTGTTTGATGCTAGGACACGCCCCCTGGCCGCTCACACAGACAGCCGAGCCAACTAGAATAGGGACAAACTACATTACCCGACATGCCCCACTGGAGACAACCTACATCAGGGATCATCAACTAGATTCAGCCACAGGCCTAATTCTTCTTGAGCAGCTGGTCTGGAGGACAGAAAATAATTACATTTTTTTTGTAGAATGCAAATTCCCCGCAATAAGCCCAAACAGATATATTTGACCAAAACATCATTTCAAACCTTGATTACATGTATATACAATCCCATATCTCACTAAGCGTGGGAATATTTTAGAACAGACACCAAAAATGAAAATCATTTGGAGCTGATTTCCTCTAAGTCTTATGTCCAGAAAGTGTATTTTTTGTTGTAATACACACTACCAGTTAAAAGTTTTAGAACACCTACTCATTCAAGGCCTTTTATTTGGATTATTTTATATTGAAGACATCAAAACTATGAAATAACACGAATGGAATCATGTAGTAGCCAAAAGAAAAGTGTTAAAACAAACCAAAATACATTTTATACACTGCTCAAAAAAATAAAAGGGAACACTAAAATAACACATCCTAGATCTAAATGAATGAAATATTTTTATTAAATACTTTTTTCTTTACATAGCTGAATGTGCTGACAACAAAATCACACAAAAATTATCAATGGAAATCAAATGTATCAACCCATGGAGGTCTGGATTTGGAGTCACACTCAAAATTAAAGTGGAAAACCACACTACAGGCTGATCCAACTTTGATGTAATGTCCTTAAAACAAGTCAAAATGAGGCTCAGTAGTGTGTGTGGCCTCCACGTGCCTGTATGACCTCCCTACAACGCCTGGGCATGCTCCTGATGAGGTGGCGGATGGTCTCCTGAGGGATCTCCTCCCAGACCTGGACTAAAGCATCTGCCAACTCCTGGACAGTCTGTGGTGCAACGTGGCGTTGGTGGATGGAGCGAGACATGATGTCCCAGATGTGCTCAATTGGATTCAGGTCTGGGGAACGGGCGGGTCAGTCCATAGCATCAATGCCTTCCTCTTGCAGGAACTGCTGACACACTCCAGCCACATGAAGTCTAGCATTGTCTTGCATTAGGAGGAACCCAGGGCCAACCGCACCAGCATATGGTCTCACAAGGGGTCTGAGGATCTCATCTTGGTACCTAATGGCAGTCAGGCTACCTCTGGCGAGCACATGGAGGGCTGTGTGGCCCCCAAAGAAATGCCACCCCACACCATGACTGACCCACCGCCAACCGGTCATGCTGGAGGATATAGCAGGCAGCAGAACGTTCTCCACGTCGTCTCCCGTCTGTCACATGTGCTCAGTGTGAACCTGCTTTCATCTGTGAAGAGCACAGGGCGCCAGTGGCGAATTTGCCAATCTTGGTGTTCTCTGGCAAATGCCAAACGTCCTGCACGGTGTTGGGCTGTAAGCACAACCCCCACCTCAGGCCCTCATACCACCCTCAAGGAGTCTGTTTCTGACCGTTTGAGCAGACACACGCACATTTGTGGCCTGCTGGAGGTCATTTTGCAGGGCTCTGGCAGTGCTCCTCCTTGCACAAAGGCGGAGGTAACGGTCCTGCTGCTGGGTTGTTGCACTCCTACGGCCTCCTCCACGTCTCCTGATGTACTTGGCCTGTCTCCTGGTAGCGCCTCCATGCTCTGGACACTACGCTGACAGACACAGCAAACAGTCTTGCCACAGCTCGCATTGATGTCCCATCCTGGATGAGCTGCACTACCTGAGCCACTTGTGTGGGTTGTAGACTCCGCCTCATGCTACCACTAGAGTGAAAGCACCGCCAGCATTAAAAAGTGACCAAAACATCAGCCAGGAAGCATAGGAACTGAAAAGTGGTCTGTAGTCACCACCTGCAGAACCATTCCTTTATTGGGGGTGTCTTGCTAATTGCCTAAAATTTCCACCTGTTGTCTATTCCATTTGCACAACAGCATGTGAAATTTATTGTCAATCAGTGTTGCTTCCTAAGTGGACAGTTTGATTTCACAGAAGTGTGATTGACTTGGAGTTACATTGTGTGCTACAGAATGTATGGTGCGTACGGCCCCACCTCTTTAAGGAATACCTAGGATAGGATAAAGTAATCCTTCTCACCCCCCCTTAAATGATTTAGATGCACTATTGTAAAGTGGCTGTTCCACTGGATGTCATAAGGTGAATTCACCAATTTGTAAGTCGCTCTGGATAAGAGCGTCTGCCAAATGACTTACATTTACATTTAAGTGTTACTTTTATTTTTTTGAGCAGTGTATTTGAGATTCTTCAAAGTAGCCACCCCTTGCCTAGATAACAGCTTTGCACACTTTGCATTCTCTCAACCAGCTTCACCTGGTATGCTTTTCCAACAGTCTTGAAAGAGTTCCCACATACAGTTGAAGTCAGATGCACCTTAGCCAAATTCATTTAAACTCAATTTCACAGTTCCTGACATTTAATCTTAGTAAAAATTCCCGGTCTTAAGTCAGTTAGGATCAACACACATATATATATATTTTTTTTACCCCCCTTTCTCCCCAATTTCATGGTATCCAATTGTTTTAGTAGCTACTATCTTGTCTTATCGCTACAACTCCCGTTGCTCGGGAGAGACTAAGGTTGAAAGTCACGCGTCCTCCGATACACAACCCAACCAAGCCGCACTGCTTCTTAACACAGCGTGCATCCAACCCGGAAGCCAGCCGCACCAATGTGTCAGAGGAAACAACGTGCACCTGGCAACCTTGGTTAGCGTGCACTGCACCCGGCCCGCCACAGGAGTCGCTGGTGCGCAATAAGACAAGGATATCCCTACCGGCCAAGCCCTCCCTAACCCGGACGACGCTAGGCCAATTGTGCGTCGCCCCACGGACCTCCCAGTCGGTTGCGACAGAGCCTGGGCGCGAACCCAGGGTCTCTGGTGGCACAGCTGGCGCTGCAGTACAGCGCCCTTAGCCACTGCGCCACCCCACTTTATTTTAAGAATGGGTAATGTCAGAATAGTTATTTCAGCTTTTATTTCTTTCATCACATTCCCAGTGGGTCAGAAGTTAACACACTCATTTAGTATTTGGTAGCATTGCTTTTAAAATTGTTTAACTTGGGTCAAACATTTCTGGTAGCCTTCCACAAGCTTCACACAATAAGTTGGGTGAATTTTGGCCCATTCCTCCTGACAGAGCTGGTGGAGCTGAGTCAGCTCTGTAGGCCTCCTTGCTCACACATGCCTTTTCAGTTCTGCCCACAACATTTCTATGGGATTGAGGTCAGGGCATTGTGATGGCCACTCCTATACCTTGTCATTGTTCTCCTTAAGCCATTTTGCCACAACCTTTGAAGTATGCTTGGGGTCATTGTCCATTTGGAAGACCCATTTGCGACAAAGCTTTAACTTCCTGACTGATGTCTTTAGATGTTACTTCAATATATCAACATAATTTTCCTTGCTCATGATGCCATCTATTTTGTGAAGTGCACCAGTCCCTCCTGCAGCAAAGCACCGCCATAACATGATGCTGCCACCCCTGTACTTCATGGTTGGGATGGTGTTCTTCGCCTTACAAGCGTCCCCCTTTTTCCTCCAAACATGATGGTCATTATGGCCAAACAGTTCTATTATTGTTTCATCAGACCAGAGGACATTTCTCCAAAAAGTACAATCTTTGCCCCATGTGCAGTTGCAAACCGTAGTCTGGCTTTTTTATGGCGGTATTGGAGCAGTGGCTTCTTCCTTGCCGAGCGGCCTTTCAGGTTATGTCGATATAGGACTTGTTTTACTGTGGATATATATACTTTTGTACCCGTTTCCTCCAGCATCTTCACAAGGTCCTTTGCTGTTGTTCTGGGATTGATTTGCACTTTTCTCACCAAAGTGCCTTCATCTCTAGGAGACAGAACGCATCTCCTTCCTGAGCGGTATGTTTGTACAGATGAACGTGGTACCTTTAGGCGTGAGGACATTGCTCCCAAGGATGAACCAGACTTGTGGAGGTCTAGCCTGAGGCGGCTTTTCCCTGAGGTCTTGGCTAATTTCTTCCGATTTTCCCATAATGTCAAGCAAAGAGGCACTGAGTTTTAAGGTAGGCCTTGAAATACATCCACAGGCACACCTCCAATTGACTCAAATCATGTCAATTAGCCTATCAGAAGCTTCTAAAGCCATTACATAACTTTCTGGAATGTTCCAAGCTGTTTAAAGGCACAGTCAAATTAGTGCATGTAAACTTCTGACCCACTGGAATTGTGATATTGAATTATAAGTGAAATAATCTGTATGTAAACAATTGTTGGAAAAATTACTTGTGTCATGCACAAAGTAGATGTCCTAACTGACTTGCCAAAACCATAGTTCACAAATTTCTTGTTGAGTGGTTGAAAAACGAGTTTTAATGACTCCAACCTGAGTTTATGTAAACTTCCAACTTCAACTGTATGCTGAGCACTTGTTGGCTGCTTTTCCTTCACTCTGTGGTCTGACTCATCCCAAACCATCTCAATTTGGTTAAGGTTGTGGGGTTGTGGAGGCCAGGTCATCTGATGCAGCACACCATCACTCTCCTTCTTGGTCAAATAGCCCTTACACAGCCTGGAGTTGTGTTGGCTCATTGTCCTGTTGAAAAACAAAGGATAGTCCCACTAAACGCAAACCAGATGGGATGGCTGCAGAATGCTGTGGTAGCCATACTGTTTAATTAAGTGTGCCTTCTAAATAAATCACCGACAGTGTCACCAGCAAAGCACCCCCACACCACCTCCTCCATGCTTTACGGTGGGAACCAAAAATGCAGAGATAATCCGTTCACCCACAACGCATCTCACAAAGACACGGCAGTTGGAACCAAAAACCTCCAATTTGGACTCCAAACCAAAGGACAAATGTCCATTGCATGTGTTTTTTGGCCCAAGCAAGTCTCTTCTTATTGGTGTCCTTTAGTAGGGGTTTCTTTGCAGCAATTCGACCACAAAGGCCTGATTCACAGTCTCCTCTGAACATTTGATGTTGAGATGTGTCTGTTACTTGAACACTGCGAAGCATTTATTTGGGCTGCAATTTCTGAAGCTGGTAACTCAAATGAACATATCCTCTGCAGCAGAGGTTACTCTGGGTCTTCCATTCCTGTGGCGGTCCTCATGAGAGTCAGTTTCATCATAGCGCTTGATGGTTTTTGCGAGTGCACTTGAACAAACTTTTAAAGTTCTTGAAATGTTCCATATTGACTGACCTTCATGTGTTAAAGTAATGATGGACTGTTGTTTCTCTTTGCTTATTTAAGCTGTTCTTGCTATAATATGGACTTGGTCTTTTACCAAATAGGGCTATCTTCTGTAAACCATCCCTACCTTGTCACAACACAACTGATTGGCTCAACAAAAAAAATTAAATTCCACAAATTAACTTAACTAGGCACACCTGTTAATTGAAATGCATTCCAGGTGACTACCTCATGAAGCTGGTTGAGAGAATGCCATGACTGTGCCAAGACTGTGCAAAGCTGTCATCAACGCAAAGGGTGGCTATTTGAAGAATCTCAAATATATTTGGATTTGTTTAACTCTTTTTTGGTTACTACATGATTCCATGTGTTATTTCAAAGTTGATGTCTTCACTATTATTCCACAATGCAGAAATAGAGAAAAACCCTTGAATGAGTAGGTGTTCTAAAACTTTTGACCGGTAGTGTATAAATAAATAAAAAGGGAACCCTGAACTACATTATTCACAGGAGAAACAAACATGCCCAACTGCAGACTGTTTGCATTACCTGTGCAGGTAGATCTGATGATACAGTGGTCTATGTTGGGAGAACAGTTGACAGTGATCTCCAGACAGTGGTGGGCATTGTGGTGCTGAGCCGACTTATCATCTGGGTTAAACTGTATAGGAAACACAGGAGGTTAGAGGGGAGGTGTGTGTGTAATGGGGTCTGTGTTTGCTGGGTCTGTGTTTGCAGCGTACCCTGATAGTCATGTATCCCACGTAGGCGTCCTCTGATCCTTCCATGAAGACAAACGTTGAGTCTCTGGTGTTCTCAATCACCACCTTATCAGACACCTTACCCGGAGCTACATACACACAAAAAGAAAGTCTGTTTCTACCATAAGTAGTAGAGCATACATACACAGACTGGAAAGAGCAAGACACACGCACAGACAGACCACACACAATACCTGCGCCGATCATGGTGATGGGGGACTCGATGTAGATCCACTCATCAGTGTAGATCCCAGAGTGCACGAAGATCAGCCCTTCAAAATGAGCCTCCTGCACCCCTCCTAATGCATCCTCTATTGTGTCATAGTACTGGAAACACAGAAACACGGTTACGCAAAATTGGAGCCGACGGGCAGCCATAATGAAAATGTATTTTCAATGGACCATGAGTGTGTGCGCACATGTGTCTTACCAGCATATTCTCCCTGCCTTTGTACCTCCCAGGGTTGCTGTAAAAATGTTCAGCAAAGCCTGGCTTCACATGGGCTCCTTTATACTGCAAAAATGTTAAAACAAAGTTAAAATAACATTAACACAACGCTTATCTAACTACACACACTTTACCCACCAGTTGTTGGAAGCTGTCCTTCCAGGGATTGGGGTGGTCGTGTTCCTCAGGGCTGACCTGGTAGAACTTTCCTGGCTCAGGGTGCATCATGGGACGTGTGTACTCAAACACCTCCATGTACAGACGCTTCCTGGACACACAGAGGGCAAATGTCAACCCCCCCGGGCATAAAGGGTTTTGCACAAAGTAACAGTATGGACCAGTAATGGTCGATAGCGACTAGATTGTTTTTGGTGACATGTCAGTTAACTATAACGGGCCAAAAAATATAGGTTCGGTTTATGTATGTTTGTGTTCCTTCAGTATAGGATCACAGAAGGGTGTCTGTGTGTACCAGAGTATAGGGTCGTTGGCTAACTGGCTGAAGCGTTTGCAGACACAGGCAGTTTGACAGAGGTCCTGCTCCAGGAGGTATGAGAAGATCTTCAGAACCACCTCATCTGGAAGCTTCTGCTGCAGGTACTGCTCTGCTGGAGCCGCTACACACACACACGCACAGTTTCACTTAGCATTAACAGATGATGCATACACAGATGTAGAAAGAGCCATGCAGACACGTCACATCCGTGACTTGTACACCTACACACACATTGTTACCTGGCAGGTCGTGGCTTTTGCCGGAGACTCTGGCCCGTTTGGCTCGGTGGCCGAAGGGTTCAGTTGTTGAGGTGGATGCTCCCTGTGTCAGAATAACACACATCAGCAACACACACTGCTACCTTCCCCAGTGACGTGACTGAGACACACACACTTAAACATTCTGTCTCACTCAACTACACTGTCTACCTTTCGCCTGAAATATACACTGGTGCTAGTGGGAGTATACACCACGTTTCAAAAACCAGTCCTCTCCTTATAAACCAATTAAGGAAAGTGAACAAGCACAGAAAAGGTGCTCTCTCTCTCTCTGACCTCCATAGCAGTCTTGCTGGGACAGGCCACTGCAGTACTGGAGGCTGTTCTCTTGGGCAATAGAGACTTGCGTCGGAGCTGGTAGGGGCTGTTCCCAGCTGCAGGCCCGGACTCCTCCACAGCCACCTCCGCTGCTGCAGCTGGAGCCTCCTCATCTGCTGGACACAGAGGACACAGTCAGAACACAGTCTGACAGATACAGCACAAAGAAACGTCTTCTCTTTCAGCACAGTTCAACTGACTGGCAGCATCCTCTCTCTGCAGTTCGACAGACAAACACCGTCAGGCAGATGACATTTAAACACCATCCACCCACACAGATATCTACTGTACTGCAGTTGGTAGGGGAGTACAGACTGATTACAAAACACAGGTTAATAATGACAGCTGATCACTGGCATTCTAGTTCGCCTTTTATCAAAACGCTTTCAGGACATTCACAGACTGGGTGTCGTGGTTGTGTTTGATTGACTGCATATAATGACAGGGACTGGCTGTCGTTTTGCAGGGCTGTGTGTGTGGCTGACAGACAAAGGTTGGTGATTGACAACCACAGATGTGTCCCTGCCGCCCAACAGAGCCCTACAATACCATTCCCTTCTCTAGCTGGACACCGGCCTCTGCCCCGTCACACTGATACTAAAAGTCACAGCCCTGAACAGTTGACCTGTAGGTAACCTGGCCGCAGATTTTTACCGCGGGCGACCAGAGTCAAAACACAACTAACTTTAGTTACGGAGCTAACTAGCTCGTAAATCCGTCGTGTAAACAAACATACAGCTAGCCAGCTAACGTTAGCGATCGGTCAGACACAAATTTTTAGCTAGATTGAACTAGTAGTTCACTAACTAGCTAGTTAGGTAAATTAAATAACTAACGGTAGCCGATGAATGTGATCCGCGCAGTTATCTACCGTTCGCTGCCGACTGCTTAACGTTAGCAGGAAAATGAACCCGTCTAAATTGCGGATAATATATTCATATCAGTTGGCTAGTAAGGTTAACTAACTTTGCTGGAGGATGGCGACTGGCTAACACACCCCAAAATGGCAGTCCAAAAACGCAACGCAGATTAATTTCGTCCGAAGCGTTACAGCTAATAGCTAACCTTTTAGTGAGCTGGTAACGTTACTGCCATGACCATGATGACACGTCCTGGCAAAGTCGGAACAAATATATATAAAAATGTGGTCACTGTGGTTCCGCCATGGTCGTCGTTATGGTTGCGTAGTTTGGGCTAATCACCTTACTAGCTACACAGGCAAAGCACTCACTAACGTCGTTACCCCAAGCCCCACTGGTAGCCACAGGCACTCAAGCCAAACAAAGCGCGGCCTGGCCCGGGCCAAAAAGCTACAAGCGTCGGCTTTTCCTAAATAACACCCAGACAGCTGAGGTTGGGGGTCACAGTGGAACCTTGCCGCCCTGACACGACTACAGTCCCCACAGTACTCTGACCGTGGTCCCTCTCACCTCGGTCGCCCTCGTTCTGGTCGGGCTGCACCGGGCGCGGCCTTGAGACTCGCCTGGGTCTCCGGTTGGTGGCTCTGACGGAGTTCATTTGGGGAGTCGGTTGTTAAAATACAAAACGCTTTCCTCGACCGTCCACTTTGCGCTTTAACACCAGGCCTCGACTACAACCCAGTGCGCCGGTCTCTCTCAAACCACCCACCTCGCTAGCTAGCTACCCGAGGTGTAGTTTGTTTTTTCGGACTGCTCCCTCCTGCACAGCTCTCTACCAGCTCTGTCTCTATATCAAACAGGAGGAGCCATTAACTCACACAGGGACAGTCGGAGGATGTCTGCTACTAATCATGAGCTTACAGCGACCTCCTGTGGCCAATAATAGACAGGTCCTCTTGAGCATGGGTTCTCAAAGTGGGGTCCGAGGTATTTCATGTTTATAATTTCTCTTCATTATTTGTCTTCAAATCACAAGGATTAAAAAGGATTTGCCAGTAAATTGTCGACTTGATTCATGATGATGACTGCTAGCTAAGATTTTGAAAGTATGATGTTGGCATGACAGAGTCCAATCAAAGCTACTGTAGATAAGCCTCCCAGTGGTCTAAGGCACTGCATCGCAGTGCAAGCTGTGCCACTAGAGATTCTGGGTTTGAGTCCAGGCCCTGTCGAGACTGGGAGGCCCATGGGGCAGTGCACAATTGGCCCAGCGTCATCCGAGTTTGGGAGGGTTTGGCCGGCAGGGATATCCTTGTCTTAGCACTAGCGACTCCTGTGGCGGGCCGGGTGCAGTGCACGCTGATATGGTGGCCAGGTGTACTGTGTTTCCTCTGACACATTGGTGCGGCTGGCTTCCGGGTTGGATGGGCATTGTGTCAAGAAGCAGTGCTCCTTGGTTGGGTTGGGTTTTGGAGGACAAATGGCTCTCGACCTTCGCCTCTCCCGAGTCCGTACAGCAGTTGCAACGATGAGACAAGACTGTAACTACTACCAATTGGATACCACGAAATTGGGGGTAAAAAAATAAAAAATAATATATATATATATTTTTTAATTTGACGTCATTTTATCTGTGGCCAATGACATGGAGCCTTCTTGGATGGGCACTTCTAATGTAACTCTATGGCTTGAATTTTTGAGCTCAACCCTTAGATTTGGCAGTGATATAGTGTCCCCATGAGTGACAGAACACTAAGCCAATCACAGCATAACTAGAGAACATTACCAAGCCTTACACACATATTTTCTGCTGTCTGCCCCACCACCACAGAAAGCACTGAGCTCGGCTGAAACACCTGCATTTTGGAGCTGTCTTACTCAAGAAAGCAAAAAAGAGACCATGTTTGTATGGAGAATTTCCTAACGCAATTCATTATTTTTTAATATATTTTTTTACATTTGCAAACTGATATGTGACATGTATTAATGCCAAAATAACATGCAAAACAGGCAAGCATTCTATAGGTTTTATTTCTCAACTCTCAATATTCAGCTCAATAGCAACTATTTTACAACCAAGATATTTGATAAGGCTTTGAGATATGGATTGACACATGCGCTAAATGCGCACTGGCCATTGCGAGGGCGTATGGCCTATAGGTCTAATGGATAGTAGCCTACAACTGCAATGTTTTTTTTAGGACATTGCATTTACTGTTGGATGAATACATAGCTACTAACAGTGGATAGTATATTTAGAGTTAGCATTCTAGCTAGTTAGCATGTGTTCCTTGGGCGTTGAACCCCAACTTAATTTGCCTATGATATTAGTTAGTGAACACAAATATGTTTGTAATTTCTCTCTATAGTATAAAACAAAATCTGGAAATTATGGAGTCATATTTTGACAGTAAAATATAGCAACTGTAGTTTAATTGTCAACCCAACATTTGCCCACAATCACTGGATTAGGTTGTACAAAATATATTGAGTCATGCATTCCTGCTTGGATGCGTTTGATGAAACAACTTATTTCTTGAATACCTCAGAAGTCTATTTATTACACTTCTTAATAAAACACTATGAATGAATTTATAAGATTCATTACTCATGACATGGGTGAATGGGTCTGACCAATTCTTGGCTGGTGCCTGTGCCGCCACCAACAGTAAAAGTCAGTGACACCAGGGAAAAATGTTAGTCTAGAGCCCTGTAATAGTAATTAACACTTAGGGAAGTTGTTGATTCAGGGGAACACATGACAGGCACTCATTTCCAAAATAGCCTAAGTCGTTAGCTTGGCTTTCATAAAGTATAAGGCTTAAGCAGACAGGCAGACAGACAGACATACAGACAGAGACCAAAAGAAGCACAGAGAGACAGCAGAAAATATGCTGGGATAGACAGCACAACAGGAAATGGAAAGGAGGCAAACAAAATGGCTTAAACAGAGGCACAGTTATAGTGGTGAGACATATCTCCAGTGTATTTTTACATATTGTATTTGTTTTAAACATGAGCTGGTTAAAAAAGAGGAGGACCAAGTCTCGCTAGTCACTGGCACAGAAATGGTTGAGAAACACAGTACTCTACTAACAATGTTATGTGTCAGCACTACCGCCTGTGTCTAAGTGTAGCGTCAGGGTTAGACCACATTTAAAATGCCCAAATGCGGGACAACAGGATGATTTGGCAGCACACCATGTTAGGCACACCTAACTTCAAAATAGACCATGGCACCATCACTGTCAGTTGTGAATGAGGATTCTTCTGATTTTACCAGTGAAATGTCCAAACTGCATCTGCATTCCAATCATTTGATCTAAATCAGTTTTTCATGGGAATATGCATGTTAATATTCTTGAATGACTGTTTCGTGAGCAAATTAGGGCAGATAGAGTTTTTTTAACACAATAGACTTCCTGTATTTTGTTTCAATCAAAGCGCATTCTGACTAGAGTGTGCTCTCTGTGGAGTTTTGGCAACATGATCATTTTTGGGGACTGTTCAGCCAACCATCCTAAAATCTCAGAAGAAATTAGGTGGTGTTTTTGGTGTAACAGTAACATCATACGATTGTTGTGATCTTCCAAGATGTGGATTCAGCTTTGATCTAACTTTACTAAACTGTCACGGCTTTCGTTGTGGGAAGGAGGAGCGGACCAAAATGCAGCGTAGTTGTGATTCATTTTATTAAATAGGGAAACTATACACGAATAAACTAACAAATTAACAAACGTACGAAAACCGAAAACAGCCCTATCTGGTGCAAAACACAGAGACAGGAACAATCACCCACAAACACACAGTGAAACCCAGGCTACCTAAATATGGTTCCCAATCAGAGACAATGACTAACACCTGCCTCTGATTGAGAACCATATCAGGCCAGACATAGAAATAGACAAACAAGACATCCAACATAGAATGCCCACTCAGATCACACCCTGCAGCAGCGCCGGACAGGCGGGAGACTCCGGCAGCAGGGCCGGACAGGCGGGAGACTCCGGCAGCAGCGCCGGACAGGCGGGAGACTCCGGCAGCACAGGAGAAGACGAAGGCTCTGGCAGATCCTGGCTGACTGGCGGATCTGGAAGAATCTGGCTGACTGGCGAATCTGGAAAAGTCTGGTTGACTGGCGGATCTGGAAGAGTCTGGCGGATCTGGAAGAGTCTGGCTGACTGGCGGATCTGGAAGAGTCTGGCTGACTGGCGGATCTGGAAGAGTCTGGCTGACTGGCGGATCTGGAAGAGTCTGGCTGACTGGCGGATCTGGAAGAGTCTGGCTGACTGGCGGATCTGGAAGAGTCTGGCTGACTGGCGGATCTGGAAGAGTCTGGCTGACTGGCGGATCTGGAAGAGTCTGGTTGAGTGGCGGATCTGGAAGAGTCTGGTTGACTGGCGGATCTGGAAGAGTCTGGTTGACTGGCGGATCTGGAAGAGTCTGGCTGACTGGCGGATCTGGAAGAGTCTGGCTGACTGGCGGATCTGGAAGAGTCTGGATGACTGGCGGATCTGGAAGAGTCTGGATGACTGGCGGATCTGGAAGAGTCTGGATGACTGGCGGATCTGGAAGAGTCTGGATGACTGGCGGATCTGGAAGAGTCTGGATGACTGGCGGATCTGGAAGAGTCTGGATGACTGGCGGATCTGGAAGAGTCTGGATGACTGGCGGATCTGGAAGAGTCTGGATGACTGGCGGATCTGGAAGAGTCTGGATGACTGGCGGATCTGGAAGAGTCTGGTTGACTGGCGGATCTGGAAGAGTCTGGTTGACTGGCGGATCTGGAAGAGTCTGGTTGACTGGCGGATCTGGAAGAGTCTGGTTGACTGGCGGATCTGGAAGAGTCTGGTTGACTGGCGGATCTGGAAGAGTCTGGTTGACTGGCGGATCTGGAAGAGTCTGGCTGACTGGCGGATCTGAAAGAGTCTGGCTGACTGGCGGATCTGGAAGAGTCTGGCTGACTGGCGGATCTGGAAGAGTCTGGCAGATTGGCGGATCTGGAGGAGTCTGGCTGACTGACAGATCTGGAAGAGTCTGGCTGACTGGCGGATCCTGGCAGACTGACGACTCTGGCTGCTCCATGCTGACTGGCGACTCTGGCTGCTTCATGCTGACTGGCGACTCTGGCTGCTCTATGCAGACTGGTAGCTCTGGCTGCTCCATGCAGACTGGCAGCTCTGGCAGCTCCTTGCAGACTGGCAGCTCCTTGCAGACTGGCAGCTCCTTGCAGACTGGCAGCTCCATGCAGACTGGCAGCTTCATGCAGACTGGCAGCTCCTTGCAGACTGGCAGCTCCTTGCAGACTGGCAGCTCCATGCAGACTGGCAGCTCCATGCAGACTGGCAGCTCCTTGCAGACTGGCAGCTCTGGCTGCTCCATGCAGACTGACAGCTCCGGCTGTTCCATGAAGACTGACAGCTCTGGTTGCTCCATGCAGACTGGCAGCTCTGACTGCTCCAAGCAGGCTGGCAGCTCTGGCTGCGCTAAACAGGCAGGAGACTCTGGCAACGCTGTAGAGGCGGAAGGCTCTGGCAGCGCTAAACAGGCGGGAGACTCCAGCAGCGCAGGAGAGGAGGAAGGCTCTGGCTGCACTGAACAGGCGGGAGACTCTGTCAGCGCTGTAGAGGAGGAAGGCTCTGGCTGTGCTGAACAGGCGGGAGACTCCGGCAGCGCAGGAGAGGAGAAAGGCTCGGGCAGCGCTTTACAGGCGGGAGACTCCGGCAGCGCAGGAGAGGAGGAAGGCTCCGGCAGCGCTGGAGAGGCGAGGCGCACTGTAGGCCTGATGCGTGGTGCTGGCACTGGTGGTACTGGGTCGAGGACACGCACAGGAAGCCTGATGCGGGGAGCTGCCATCGGAGGGCTGGTGTGTGGAGGTGGCACAGGATGGGCTAGACCGTGAAGGCGTACTGAAGATCTTGAGAGCAGTGCTGGCACAGGACATACAAGGCTAGGGAGGTGCACAGGAGGCCTGGTGCGTGAGGCTGGCACCAACTTCACCAGCCGACTAACGCACCTCAGGACGAGTATGGAGCGCTGACCCAGGTGCCATCAAATCCCCGACACGCTCTGTCGGGCGAATTCCATACTTAAAGCACCAACATAGCAACTCCCTCATTACTCTCTCCTCCAATTTCCCCATTAACTCCTTCACAGTCTCTGTTTCGCTCACCTCCAACACCGGCTCTGGTTCTGGTCTCCTCCTTGCCTCCTCACGATAAACAGGGAGAGTGGGCTCAGGTCTGACTCCTGACTCTGCCACACTCTCCCTGAGCCCCCACCAAGATTTTTTTGGGGCTGACTCTCGGGCTTCCATCCGCTTCGCCGTGCTGCCTCCTCATACCGGCACCTCTCCGCTTTCGGCGCCTCTCCGCTTTCTCCGCCTCCAGTTCTTCCTTGGGGCGGCGATATTCTCCAGGCTGAGCCCAGGGTCCTTCTCCGTCTAATTCGTCCTCCCATGTCCATTCCTTTTTTTGTTGCTCCTGCTGTTGCTTTTGCCTGTTACCACGCCGCTTGGTCCTGTTGTGGTGGGTGATTCTGTCACGGCTTTCGTTGTGGGAAGGAGGAGCGGACCAAAATGCAGCGTAGTTGTGATTCATTTTATTAAATAGGGAAACTATACACGAATAAACTAACAAATTAACAAATTAACAAATTAACAAACGTACGAAAACCGAAAACAGCCCTATCTGGTGCAAAACACAGAGACAGGAACAATCACCCACAAACACACAGTGAAACCCAGGCTACCTAAATATGGTTCCCAATCAGAGACAATGACTAACACCTGCCCCTGATTGAGAACCATATCAGGCCAGACATAGAAATAGACAAACAAGACATCCAACATAGAATGCCCACTCAGATCACACCCTGACCAACCAAAACATAGAAACATACAAAGAAACTATGGTCAGGGTGTGACTATGGTCTATGGTCTGACTATGGTCAGGTAGTTATTTTGTCAGGTTCCCTTAGTGTTCTTGGGCACATGGACTATGGTGGTCTGCTTATAACATGTTGGTATTACAGACTCAATCAGGGACACGTTGAAAATGTCAGTGAAGACACTTGCCAGTTGGTCAGTGCATGGCCCTGCAGCCTTGTGAATGTTGACCTGTTTAAAAGTCTTACTCACATCGGCTATGGAGAGCGTGATCACCCGGTCGTCCAGAATAGCTGATGCTCTCATGCATGCTTCAGTGTTGTTTGTCTTGAAGTGAGCATAAAAGTAATTTAGCTCATTTGGTAGGCTCATGTTACTTTGCAACTTGCAGCTGTGTTTCCCTTTGTAGTCTGTAATAGTTTGCAAGCCCTGCCACATCCGGCGAGCATCAGAGCCAGTGTAGTACGATTCAATCTTAGTCCTCTATTGATGTTTTGCCTGTTTGATGTTTCATCTGAGGGCATAGCGGGATTTCTTATCAGTGTCCGGGTTAGAGTCTCGATCCTTGAAAGCGGCAGCTCTACTCTTTAGCTCAGTGTGGATGTTGCCTGTAACCATGGATTCTGGTTTGGGGTGTGTACGTACTGTCACAGTGGGGACGACATCATCGATGCACTTATTGACGAAGCCAGTGACTGATGTGGTGTACTCCTCAATGCCACCCGAAGAGCATATTCCAGTCTGTGCTAGCAAAAATATCTGCGTCATCTGACCACTTCTTTATTGACCGAGTCACTTGTGCTTCCTGCTCTAGTTTTTGCTTGTAAGCAGGAATTAGGAGGATATACTTATGGTCAAATGGAGGGCAAGGGAGAACTTTGTACGTGTCTCTGTGTGTGGAGTAAAGGTGGTCTAGTTTTTTCCCCTTTGGTTGCACATTTAACATGCTGGTAGAAATGAGGTAAAACTGATTTAAGTTTCCCTGCATTAAAGTCTCCGGCCACTAGGAGTGCCACCTCTGGATAAGTGTTTTCCTGTTTGCTTATGGCCTTATACAGCTCATTGAGCGCGGACTTAGTGCCAGCATCGGTTTGTGGAGGTAAATAGACAGTTACGAAAAATATAGATGAAAACTCTCTTGGTTAATAGTGTGGTCTACAGCTTATCATGAGATACTCTACCTCAGGCGAGCAAAACCTAGAGACTTCCTTAATGTCCTTAAGATTTCCTTAAGATTTCATTGCACCAGTTGATGTTTACAAATATACACAGACCGCCACCTTGTCTTACCGGAGGCAGCTGTTCTATCTTGCCGATGCAGCGTAAACCCCGCCAGCTGTATTTGATCTATGTCGTCGTTCAGTCACAACAGTTTTTAATGTTCCTTTGGTAGGATATTTGTGATCGTAGCTCATCTATTTTGTTATCCAATGATTGTACGTAGGCTAATAGGACTGATGGTAGAGGCAGATTACCCACTCTCCGTCGGATCCTTACAAGGCACCCGACCTAGATCCACGATACCCCCATCTCTTTCTCATGCGAATGACGGGGATGTTGGCCTTGTCGGGTGTCTGAAGTAAATTCTTTGCGTCCGACTCATTAAAGAAAACATCTTCTTCCAGTACAAGGTGAGTAATCACTGTCCTGATATCCAGAAGCTCTTTTCAGTCATAAGAGACTGTGGCAGAAACATTATGTACAAAATAAGTTACAAATAGCACAATTGGTTAAGAGCCCGTAAAATGGCAGCCATCTCCTCCGGCGCCATACATATCTCCCTGTCATATTACATAATTTATGCATCAGCATACAATACATTTTTGAACTCACCTTGTGCTGTGCTCACTTGAACAGGAAGGTGGCTCGGTGGTCCTTCGAGGGCAAATTTTGTCATCAAACTGTCATCAAAATCTGGCATTCTCTGGATTTATGGTGCTTTCAAGACAACTCCCCCACAAGGTCGAATCACGATGACGTTGCTGATCTTCAGGTCGGGGGCTCAAAACAGTACATGGTAGGTGGTAAGAGCTAGGCTCAGGGGCTAGGCCAGGGGTTGATTTGGGTCTGGGCATGAGAGTGTTTCCACATTGAGATGGACCCATGGACCTGCCTCGCACCTGCAACCTTGAAATAACATCTTTGGAGTGTGTGTGTGTTTGATAAACCATCTACCAGCCATTTCCCTCTTCCTGATGAACGGGCTGAGTGCAGCTGTGTAACCTCTCCTCCCACACACACACACACACACACACACACACACACACACACACACACACACACACACACACACACACACACACACACACACACACACACACACACACACACACACACACACACACACACACACACACACAGACACACACACACACACACACAGAAGGGTTGGGGGATTGGTCATTGTCCTTGAACAGACTGGATGTGCTGAAGGACAGAATGTTTCTGATAACACAAGAAACTGCTCAAAAATGTGTGTGTGTGTGTGTGTGTGTGTGTGTGTGTGTGTGTGTGTGTGTGTGTGTGTGTGTGTGTGTGTGTGTGTGTGTGTGTGTGTGTGTGTGAGTGTGCCTGTGTTCATGTGTTCGTTTTGGCTTCTCTATGTGCAGCCAGTACAAACTATAGCTCAACTCCAAGTCTCAGTAACATTCTCACTCTTGGTAAAATGCACAATCATAGAGCTTTATCAACAACAGTAGATGCACAACTCATATAGACACATTTTTTCCACAACCAATAAATGCAACTCATGAAAGAACCAGACCTGGGTTAAGTAAACCATTTAAAGTAGTTTAAAATACTTCTGCCGTTGGTTTGGTTTGCCCTGCTCAATGGAATGCAAACTTTCTAATCTACATTAGGCACACCTCAAAAACACAAAGCACCTCTTTGTGTCTGTATCTGACCCAGGTCTGGAAGCAACAACAAACAAAAAAACATCTTTACATATCTCTTAAAAACATTTAACAAATCTTGAACTGTGTTTACTCTATATTGAGAAGACAGAGGGAGGGGAAAGAAAGATAGAGAGAGGGAGGAGGTAGAGAGCAGAGAGAGGGTTCAGTATGTTGATGCGATCGGGTGAATTTGTGAAGTCAAACACTAACTAAAGTACTACTAAACAGCCATCTGCTACTATTAAACAGCAGCCTGTCACTGCGCACACCTCCTGCAGTCCTGTGTGTGTCTGTGTGCATGTGTGTATGAGTGCGTACGTGTGTGTGCGTACTCTGAGGCATCAGGGTCCCATCCCTCTCAGAGAAGCTGTTGTTGTTTAAACCGGCCACAGTGTCCCGTGCCTGGTCTTGGGTTCAGGGGTGAGGGGTTAAAGGTCAGGGTTTCAGTAGGGGTCCGGTGGCTTGGCTGATTTGAACCAATTAACACAGTGTCCCGTGGGAGGCTTTGGGCGACATTTGGATCCATGCAGCCTGCTGGACGGAGAAACTCTCTGTCCTGTAGACCTGGGCTTTGGTCGTGAACAGGCCATATCGCGCTGCCAGCAGGAAGAAGTCCCGGCGGAATGTCCGGGTGCATAATCCGTACAGGAAGGGGTTGGCGCATGAGTTTATTGGGTAGAATAGGACCAATAGCAGCTTGGAGTCGGAGACGGTGATGAGGGGTAGTTTGAGCGCAGCAGAGAGGGCGAAGAAGGAAATAGGCGCCATGCACAGGAAGTCCGTGAAGATGAGGATGGCCATCCGCTGAGCCATGCAAGTTTCAGCACTGGCTGGGGGGGAGGAGGAGTTACGGACAGACAGGTAGATGCTCAGGTAGCACACACACACGCACAGGAAGGCCACCACGTTCAGCAGCAGGAGGAACATGACAAACACCTGAGACGGCAGCGACTCCACATCCATGGGCAGGCAGATACTCACCTGAAACACACACACACCGACGCATGCAGGCACGCACGCACACACACACACACACGCACGCACACGCACACGCACGCGCGCGCACGCACACACACACACACACACACACACACACACACACACACACACACACACACACACACACACACACACACACACACACACACACACACACACACACACACACACACACACACACACACACACAATACCCAAATTAGCATAGAAGCTGTGCAATATAATACGTGTAGAAAAACAGGTAGCATCACACATCCCTCACCTTGCTGTAGCTGCTTACCCCTACAGTGGGTAGCAGAGCCGCCAGACAGGAGAAGGCCCAGCCGGTAGCCATGACAGCACAGGCGTGTCGGAGGCGGAGCTTGCGGTCCAGTCTGAGAGCGTGGGTGATGGTGTGGTAGCGCTCCAGGGTGATGGCCGTCAGAGTAAACATAGACAGCTCACTGGCAAACACCTGCACATTCAGTATAGCGCCTCTGTTAGAGCATCAGTTCTAAGCGTTCAGACCACTTCACACACACCCTCCTAGGTCTACAGTATACCCACAGTGAAGAACCCGGCGATGTCACAGCCCGCCCCGGTCTGCCAGCTGATAGCGTGGTTGTAGTACAGACCTCTCGTACGCACGTCTACTGTTGCTATGACCACCAGGTATATGCCCATACACAAGTCGGCAAAGGACAGGTGGCACATCAGGAAGCGTGGCACCGTCATCTTCGCTCGGCTGCCTAGCAACGGAGAATGGGGAGGGGGAAGTTTAGTAATAACTTTTATCACAAGAACGTATTTTAATACGATAACTGCTTTCATTACAAAATGTGTCATCATCCACACATTTGTATTGTGATAAAAACAGTTATTGTGATAAAAACTGTCAATGCGATAAAAATGGCTTGAGAGTTTCTAATAAACATAAAACGTGTTTCATTTTTTTACTGACCTAGCAACACAAGCAGCACGATGGTGTTGCCTAACAGTGCGAGCACAGAGATGATCCAGATGAGGACACGTAGAGGGGCGGAGCCCATGATGTCTTCACAGGGGTTGAAGGCATCGGGGGCGGGACTACAGGCCACAGACGTCCAATTTAAACAGAAGTCCATAAAGAAGTGGAGGTTGTTCTGAGCCCCGGGTTTAAAGCACGCGGAGGTCATCCGGAAGGTCCTGACAAATGCACGCAAGAATGCGAAAATACAGACGCAAACACACACATTAATTTATATGTGACATAATATACACAGACATATTCTATCTTGGAGTGTGTGTTTGTCTTCGTACCTGTTCCTCTGGTGTTTATGGAAGGCGCAGCAGTGAGATGGGTAGGTGAGGTTAGCCTGTCGTAGCTTTGTGAATAGGGACAGGGGAGGCAGCGTTCTGAGTGAGAACACCGAGACAGCGGACAGATGCTCAACTTCACCCAGCACTGACTCTGGCAGGGAACTCAGCGCTGTACGAGAGATGTCTCTAAATACACACAGACAACAACACTTGGACACAAAAACAAATGACAGCTGATGATGTCACTGACGTGTCGTTGTGGAGCCATGCTTACAGGTACCCTGGCCCCTCTGCTCCTTTGAAGGAATTATTATGCATATGAGAAAGTTGCAGGTTGCCCATGAGATACCTGAGCAAAGAGAGAAAGAGAAACCATTATAGTATGTATGTATGTGTGTGTATGTGTGTGTGTATGTGTGTGGGCGTGTGGACTCACAGTTTGTGTATCTTGGTTCCGTTAAAGGCGTGACTCTCCACCTCACTGATGCCGTTCTTGGTCAGTCGTCTGTAAGAGGAACGATGTATAAAGTCATTCCATGAAAATGTTATATTTCCAGGGAGATGTGTGGCTACTCTGGGTGTGTGTACTCTGTATGTGTGGGTGTACTCTGTGTGTGTGGGTGTACTCTGTGTGTGTGGGTGTACTCTGTGTGTGTGGCTGAAATGGAAAAAATGGAATGGTATTAAAACACATACTGTAGAACCTGTGTGTTTGATGTGTTTGATACCGTTCCAATAATTCCATTCCAGCCATTACTATAAGCCTAGCCTCCCAAACCATGGTGCCACCAGCCACCTGTAGTGTGTGTGTGTGTGTGTGTGTGTGTGTGTGTGTGTGTGTGTGTGTGTGTGTGTGTGTGTGTGTGTGTGTGTGTGTGTGTGATGGTGGTCACAGTGTAATATAGACCTTGGGAGACAGGGTTGATAAATTGTTCACTTATCCACCAACCTCCTGTCTGTGTGTGTGTGTTTGTGTGTGTGGGTAGTGTACTCTGTGTGTGTGTTTGTTACTACTCACAGTTCATCAATGGTATTAGTGGTGAGGCCGAGGAAAGCGTTGCTGGGGATGATCACTATGTGTACATTGTCCTGCAGGTCCCTGCACCCCCCCCCCCACACACACACACACACACACACACACACACACACACACACACACACACACACACACACACACACACACACACACACACACACACACACACACACACACACACACACACACACACACACACACACACACACACACAGAGTACACACACTCACAAAAAGAAAATAACCAAACTCCTACAGCTACAGATGTACAAATCTTAATTCGAGCCAGTTTGCTACAGCAACAGGAAATGTACACTCATTATGTGGATTATAACATTTCCTACTGTGCATTCAAATGTACAAAAGTGTGATTAAATTAAGATCCTGCATCTGTAAGAGAAGCAGCTCATATTTCCCACACAATACAGTAACATGTGAACTAGTGAATACACACTCACGAACACTACAGTAAGAGAGCATGGTGACATACAGAAGAAACGTCATGGCGGCGGAGTGGATCCGGGAGAAGTTAGGTAGAACCCTCAGTCCAGTGTTGCAGATCGTCCTGAAAACAGGGCAGTCCCGTCAAAGCCAACTGATTTAGGATTAGTTCTTAGGGTTTAAGGGTTAGGGTTTACTGGCACTCACATGTATATTAGTTTGGGCTGTCCCATGAAAGCCTGTTGAAGTAGGGGTAGTGGTTAGGGCTTAGGTATTAGGGTTAGAGTTTGGGGGTTAATGTTAGGCATAAGGGATAAGGGGTTAGGGCTTAGGGGATATGAAACTCACAGGTGACTGAGTTTCGGGAGTCCAATGAAAGCCTGATGATGGATGATGACCAGGTGTTTTGACTTGGTGATGGTTCTGGAGCAGACATGCAACATTTGAAATACACACATGATACATGAAATGGTGTGAGAGTGGTGTTTGAGTTGTTTATGAATGGTGCATTGATGCTGTTTGAATGGTGTATGAGCGGGGTATGAATGTGTTTGAATGGTGTATGAGCGGGGTATGAATGTTGTGTTGTGGTACTGTAGTACTAATACTTACATCTCAGTTAGTCTGGGGAGGTTAGCAAATGCAAAAGCCCCGATGCTCTCTAACATACCATTCTCTGTCAGCACACTAAGAGAGAGAGAGAGAGAGAAATGGTCAGAGAAAGGGAGAAATGGTCAGAGAAAAGGAGAGAGGGAGTAAGGGAGACAAAGGGAGACAAAGGAAGAGAGATTGGAAAAGATAGAAATGGACAGAGGAGTATAGCAGTGAGAGTGGTTGATCTATCTATCTATAGCACACTTGGTTTTAAAGTAACTGTCCAGTGTTTCCAGATTTCTATGAAATGTGAGCTATAATTAATTACAATATGATTGAAATAGTTTTCCTTCCAAAAAATACATTGAAAGCAACTAAGTATGTTGAAAAGCATATTCTCTGTGTTGGAATGGTGTGGGCGTACCTAAACAACAGACGGGTGTGGGCGTATACCGGTCATTAAAAATATGAATGCGAGCAGTCAGCTGATTGGCCAGCTCATCCTCCTCAGGAGGATGACAACATAGCTAGCATTTTTTTTAAATGTTCCGTTTTTGGTGGAGATGTCAACAACATTATTTGGGTATGAGTTAAACAGAATATTAACTTTTAAAAGTTAGCTTTTCAATGGACAGTTACTTTAAGTAGCCTAGTTGTAGTCGTTCCTAAGGAGACAAATCATATTTTCCATAACATAGGCCTATTATAAGGTATTCCTGTCTTCCTCTCCTCTGTTTGGGTGATCAAAATCTACAGTGTTTCTACTCATCGTGTTCCACATCAGTCTAAACACATAGTCGGACGAAACACACACACCGACACACCGACACTCACACACACTTACATGGCAGTGAGCTGCTGTAGGTTGGTGAAGGCTTCTTGGGGAAACACTCTGATGTGCGTCTGTTTGAACTCCCTGTAATACACAACAACGAATTAGATTGTAGGTCTAGCCAATCAATGAAAAACGTTCCCTGGCCTTGACCTGAGAACAGAACACACACAAAGAGTTCACATTATTGCTGGGAACGATACAGCAGCCTGCGTGTGTATGTGTGTGTGTGTGTCCGTCCGTGTTAGGGGGACCTGATATCTCTGTCATATCCTCTTTGGCTGTGATTGACCGGATTGAATCCCAACCTTAGTCTTAAGACCTGTATTTACACTTACGTGCGAGTGTGAGATAGAGAGGGGGAGATAGAGAGGGGGAGATAGAGAGGGGGAGATAGAGAGGGGGAGAGAGAGAGAGAGAGAGAGAGAGAGAGAGAGAGAGAGAGAGAGAGAGAGAGAGAGAGAGAGAGAGAGAGAGAGAGAGAGAGAGAGAATAGCTCAGTTGGTAGAGCATGCCGCTTGCAACGCCAGGATAGTGGGTCCAATTCTAAGTGGCATATACTGTATTACTGTTACATTAGAGAATGTCTCTGCTAGAAGTCTTTGTAGGAGATACGCACTGTTGTCCATTTGTGGTGATAGCCTTGAGATTCCTTCAGAAATGTTTCAACTATAAAAGCATGAGGCCAGAGTTTACCACAGTCTACTACTATCGCCTCCCCCCGCACCTCTTCACACCATAACACCAACACAACGACATCATGACAACACAAAGAGACAACAATTGCAATAATGACAACAACCACATCAGCAGCTGTTAATACAATCAAACAGCAACATCAATGGCCAAAACTGGATCCCCTCCACCTCTCTTGCATCTTGGGGTGTGTGTGTGTACTCACAGGTCAGTGGTGTTCTTGGGGTGTGTGTGTGTGTGTGCACTCACAGGTCGGTGGTGTTCTTGGGGATGTGTGTGTGTGTACTCACAGGTCAGTGGTGTTCTTGGGGTGTGTGTGTGTGTGTGTGCACTCACAGGTCGGTGGTGTTCTTGGGGATGTGTGTGTGTGTACTCACAGGTCAGTGGTGTTCTTGGGGATGTGTGTGGGCATGTGTGTGATGGTGTTACCCATACAGAGGTAGGTAAATGTTGTCCCAGAGTTTACCATTGCTACCTCTGCCTGAGACATAGACACACAGCCCAACACACACAGCAGCATCTTCATAATCTTCTTCATCTTCATCATCTCCCTCCTCCACCTCTCTTCTCTGTTCTAAAGTGTCCAGAATGGCTTCAACTCGCCTGTCTTTTTCTCGTCCCAGCACCTCTTCTCTTTCTGCCTCTCCGTTTATTTCTCTTCTCCTCTTTCGTCTACTTCTTCTCTGTCTTCTTCTTCTCTGTCTTCTTGTCCTCTCTTTTCAGATCCCTATCACCTCTCCGCCGTAAATGCTTACATGTACACAGGTGCTTCAGCAGTGCCCACAAACTCATCCCGCCGTTCCCTTTTCCGTCTCTCCCTCCTCAGCAGTGCGTGTGCACGAGTTTGAGAGAGAGTGTGTGTACAAGAGAGAGAGAGAGAGAGAGAGCGGGAGAGAGCGAGAGAGAGACAGAGATTGAAAGAGGCTGGCGCTTCTTCCTGTATGTGTGGGTGTGTGAACTGCTGTTGAGCGTGTGTGAGAGAGAATGTCTCTGCTGGGAGTCTCTGTAGGCTGAGGCTGAGAGGACGGCTCATAATAATGGCTGAAATTAGAGAAATGCAATGGTATTAAAACACATACTGTAGAACCCGTATGTTTGATGTGTTTGATACCGTTCCATTAATTCCGTCCAGCCATTACTATAAGCCTGGCCTCCCCAATTGTGGTGCCACCAGCCACCTGTATTGTGTGTGTGTGTGTGTGTGTGTGTGTGTGTGTGTGTGTGTGTGTGTGTGTGTGTGTGTGTGTGTGTGTGTGATGGTGGTCACAGTGTAATATAGACCTTGGGAGACGGGGTTGATAAACTGTTTACTTATCCACCAATCTCTTGGATCCCTAACCCCTACCCTTTGTCCCCTTCCCCTAACTCCAGAGGATCTTGTGGATATCTAAATTAAATAGGTCAATCAATATGTAAATACAGTAACTCTTATTGTAATACAGTAACCCTGCTCTCTGATAGGCTGGATTAAATCACATACACCTTTCAAATCACTTACTCAATTGTATAAGCCGCTAGGGGATAGGGAGTAGGAGCTGTAATGTGTTGAGGATAGGAGTTAGGGGCTGAAAGAGGACCTGGCTGGGACCAGTGAGTGTGTTTAGTCTGTGTGTTTGTATGTGTGTGTGTTTAGTTTAGTCTGATGTGTCATATTTGTGTCTGAAGGGAGCAATGTGGACATAACATTCTCTAACCCCACTGCCCTACAAGCACTCTCTCTCTCACACACACACACACACACACACACACACACACACACACACACACACACACACACACACACACACACACACACACACACACACACACACACACACACACACACACACACACACACACACACACACACACACACACACACTGTATTTTGTCCTCCTCTTCTCCCCCATTCTCTTCTCCCTACATACCTCGCTCCTCTATCTCTTCCTCCTCTTTTCCCCTTCTTCCATGCACCTGTGTTGTTCTGGAGCTGGATGGGGTGTGAGTGTGAGTATATGTGTGTCAGTGTTTCAAGTTTCAACGTTTATTTGCCATGTGCACAGGATACAACAGGTGTAAAACAGCACAGTGAAATACCATGAGAGATCTTTCCCAACAATGCAGTGATAATAATATGAATATAGATAATAGAATATAGAATAAGTCTCGAGTGGTGCAGCGGTCTAAGGCACTGCATCGCAGTACTAGAGGCGTCACTACAGTTCCGGGTTCGATCCCAGGCTGTGTCGCAGCCGGCCAAGAACCGGCGACCCATGAGGCGGTGTACAATTGGCCCAATGTCGTCCATGTTAGGGCAGGGTTTAGCCGGCTAGGATGTCCTTGTCCCATCGCACTATAGCGACTCCTTGTGGCGGACTGGGCACATGCACACTGAATTCGGTTGCCAGCTGTATGTTGTTTCCTCCAACACATTGGTGCGGCTGGCTTCCAGGTTAAGCGAGCAGTGTGTCAAGAAGCTTGGCGGGGTCGTGTTTCGGAGGATGCATGGCTCTCGACCCTCGCCTCTCCCGAGTCCGTACTGGAGTTGCAGCGATAGGACAAGACTGTAACTACCAATTGGTGAAAAATGTTGGAAAATGGTGTTTCATAAAGAAAGTATTCACATTTTCCACATATTTGTCCTGATTTTTTCTATTTTCCGAGTAGGCTGGCTCATAATAATGGCTGGAACGATGAGAATGGAATGCCATCAAACACATAGAAAACCATGTGTTTGATACCATTGCCATATTCCGCTCCGGCCATTACCATGACCCCAATTAAAGGAGAATCTCACCCTGGGGGATTCTGGGCTTTTTTTCATACATATTGTTTTCCCACATATTTGCCCAGGAGGAAGGTCTGGGCCTTGCACGCTGAATGATATGATGGTGTACTGATGGGGAGAGAGGCTGAGATCGGAAAATAAACATAGTCCTGCTTTAGAACAGTATAACATCTCAAAGGCTCTATGTTATACCGATCCCACTATATGTTTTTGTGCTTGTAGATATGGTTGTCCTTGTTCGATAGAGACATTGAACCTCTTTCAGCTATGTTCCTATCAGAGGATTCATTGCTAAATATACAAGCAAAAAACAAATTATTCTCCAGTCTCCGAAAACTACAATTCATGTGGGGCGGTGCTTTGTGCTCTGGCCTGACCCTCCCACAAGGCAGGCTTTTTTGAAAGGGAGGCAGACACTAACTTCACAATCCTTTGGGCAAAACTGAAAGAACTGACCAGACCACAATGGCTTCAAGTGATTCCTCTGATCAACACAAATTCGACAATGAAGAATTGTTTGATGCTCTGTTAGCTACATGGTGACATTCAACCATACATGTTTCAATTAGAATAAAGCGAAAAGGATTTGAAACAAAGAGTTGGATTTAGCTAGAAGCTCAGCTACAGCTGATGCCAGCACTACTGTAAAAGGGCAGATGACAAATAAGGTGGCTAGCTAAGAAAGTAATTTTCCTGCAAGCCACCTAGCTAGCTAGGTAACTTCAGTTTATCTACTGAAACCCATATTGTGTATTGCTGGCTAACATACTACTGTGTTACAGTGGGGGGAAATCAAATTATTTTTCTGATTGCTAACTTAGGTAGCTAGCTAGCTGAACAACTACAGGTAAACATATCTATGGCTAAAAATAGAAGTGGCTTTACAATCAGATATCTATTGTACCTCGATTGTAAAACCCCTTTTCTTTTTAGTCATAGACATAGCTACTAAACAGCTACCTACATTACAAAAAGCCACCTAAAGCTAGGTTTACCAGCAAACGTTAGCACATGACTGGAGTTGGCTGGCTAGCTAGCTAGCCTGGCACCTGCTAACTTGTTATGCGCTACGCCTTGCGTTTGTAACTGGTTAGCCAACATGTGTAACATCAGCGACTGTGAGCCATTTTACTAGCTAGCTATGTGACGTCATTGACGAGGGTTGGCATTGGTTATGATTATGACGGTGGAATCTCACAAAATTATAGGGGTGATGCAATATTGGGTTCCTAGCTCGGTACATTTGTACGGTCTGGGCCCTGTGCAAAGGTTGAGGGTTATGCCATATTTCTTTCTATTAGGCTAGATATTGTTCTAAATGTAATCTCTGTGCCCGTGCACATGTATGCGTGTTCAACTATTCTACCCTAATGCTGATGTTAAATGCTGATGTTATGCTGGTGTAACATGGTTGGTGTAACATTTTTCCACTTGACACTGGATAAATATGTATTTGATGTTTATGTATTTTAATCGGTTGGTTACGTTTTGCAGATGGAGGGGGGGGGGGGTTAATCAATGTAATACACACCATCACAATAAATCCATTATTAAGTCTAAAGAAACATTTATTAAGTATTTATTAAGTCTAATAAATCCATTAAGTCTAAAGAAACATTTTGATATGAAGAAAATGTATTTTAGATGAACAGAATATGTTATCTGTCTATGCGCCATGCCATAGGCTGTAGGCTTGTTCATTTAGCTGACAATGTATGCTTATAAATCCTGGGCCATTCTTTTATTCAACATGATTTTATAGTAAGAATAATATAATTTAACTCAGCTGAATAAAATAGAAAGGATATGTTTCCCATTTAGTTATTTATTTTGTTTTTTACTTGCTATATTGTATTTACTTTGCCACCATGGCCTTTTTTTGCCTTTACCTCCCTTGTCTCACCTCATTTGCTCACATTGTATATAGACTCATTTTTCTACTGTATTATTGACTGTATGTTTGTTTTACTCCATGTTTAACTCTGTGTTGTTGTTCGTGTCGAACTGCTTTGCTTTATCTTGGCCAGGTCGCAATTGTAAATTGAGAACTTGTTCTCAACTTGCGTACCTGGTTGAATAAATGTGAAATAAATAAAATAAATACAATTACGGAGTAGCTATGATGAGCATAAAAGTGATCATTTGAAACAGGTTCAATATGACATATTTAGAGTTATTTGGCAACTTTAGTTGTGAATGATACAAACCATAGAAAGTTTTGTAAATCAGAACATACACTACATGACCAGAAGTATGTGGACAACCTGCTCGTCGAACATCTCATTCCAAAATCATGGTCATTAATATGGAGTTGGTCCCCCCGTTTGCTGCTATAACAGCCTCCACTCTTCTGGGAAGGCTTTCAACTAGATGCTGGAACATTGCTGCAGGGACTTGATTCCATTCAGCCACAAGAGCATTAGTGAGGCCGAGTGCTGATGTTGGGCAAAGAGGCATGGCTTGTGTAGCAGTGTGATGTTGTTCCCCTAGATTATGCACCAAATTGCACACAAGGACCAATTCAAATAGGCCAGGTCAAGAGGGGATGTTAATAATTTGATAATAATAATAATAATTCAGTGTATTTTTTAAATTTAATTACAGCTGCATAGCTAATGTTTTTCTTTGGTGTTCAAACACTTTTTCATATCAATATTGTACATACATGTGATTGTAAAAGTTTTGTATATTTTGGTTTGGCCCATCGCGGATTATCTGTATTTCCGTACCCCCTTATTGTTCTCTTTTGCCTGACCTTCGGCTAGCAGGGTATGTTGTCCTTGGCTCCAAAATTGTTTAATATAAAACTGTCATAATGTTACACAATGTACTGTTATGCTACCATAAGTTTGTTACTATGTGGATAATACACTGCTCAAAAAAATAAAGTGAACACTAAAATAACACAATAACACGATGAAATATTCTTATTAAATACATTCTTAGTTAAATCACACAAAAATCACACAAAATCACAAAAATGATCAATGGAAATCAAATTTATCAACCCATGGTGTCACGACTTCTGCCGAAGTCGTTGCCTCTCCTTGTTCGGGCGGTGCTCGGCGTTCGACGTCACCGGTCTTCTAGCCATCATTGATCCTTTTTTTCATTTTCCATTGGTTTTGTCTTGTCTTCCCACACACCTGTTTTCAATCCCATTCATTACCTGTTGTGTATTTAACCCTCTGTTTCCCCTCATGTCTTTGTCAGAGATTGTTTTATTGTCAGTATAGTGTGATTGTTGCATAGGTGCGCGTCGGGTCCTCGTACCCATGTTTGGTTTGTTTGTTCATTTATTGTTATGAAGCATACTAGTGAATCTTTATTAAAAGACTCCATTTTACACTCACTTTGACTCTCCTGCGCCTGACTTCCCTGCCACCTATTACACCTATGCATGACACATGGAGGTCTGGATTTGGAGTCACACTCAAGATTAAGGTGGAAAACCACACTACAGGCTGATCCAACTTTGATGTAATGTCCATAAAAAAAGTCACAATGAGGCTCAGTAGTGTGTGTGGCCTCCACGTGCCTGTATGACCTCCCCACAACGCCTGGGCATGCTCCTGATGAGGTGGCGGATGGTCTCCTGAGGGATCTTCTCCCAGACCTGGACTAAAGCATCCGCCAACTCCTGGCAGTCTGTTGGTGGATGGAGCGCGACATGTTGTCCCAGATGTGCTCAATTGGATTCAGGTCTGGGGAACGGGCGGGCCAGTCAATAGCATCAATGCCTTCCTCTTGCAGGAACTGCTGACACACTCCAGCCACATGAGGTCTAGCATTGTCTTGCATTAGGAGGAACCCAGGGCCAACCGCACCAGCATATGATCTCACAAGGGGTCTGAGGATCTCATCTCGGTACCTAATGGCAGTCAGGCTACCTCTGGCGAGCACATGGAGGGCTGTGTGGCCCCCAAAGAAATGCCACCCCACACCATGACTGACCCACCGCCAACCGGTCATGCTGGAGGATATTGCAGGCAGCAGAACGTTCTCCACGGCGTCTCCAGACTCTGTCACGCCTGTCGCGGAGCTCTACGGACAATTCCTTTGACCTCATGGCTTGTTTTTGTTTTTTTACATGCGCTGTCAACTGTGGGACCACATGTGTGTTCCTTTCCAAATAATGTCTAATCAATTGAATTTACCACAGGTAGACTCAAATCAAGTTGTAGAAACATCTCAAGGATGATCAATGGAACAGGATGCACCTGAGCTCAATTTCAAGTCTCATAGCAAAAGGTCTGAATACTTATGTAAATAAGGGATTTCTGTTTTTTATTATTATTACATTTGTGAAAATGTCTAAAAAACGATTTTTGCTTTGTCATTGTGGGGTATTGTGTGTAGATTGATGAGGAAAACAATGGACGTAAATCAATTTTAGAATAAGGCTGTAACGTAACAAAATGTGGAAAAAGTGTGTGTGTAAGGTGTGTGTAGGCGTGTGTTCTCTATCCTTAAAGAGGTCTATAGTGAATGCCTACCAGCGTGAGAAGCATGTAAGTATGGCGTGACATTCAGCGTAAGTGCAGTTGTGTATGTTTAAGGTGTGTGGGTGTAAGTAGTGTTGGTAGTTGAATACTCTGTTCTTACAGAGGTCTAGGGCATGCCGTTGAGGGTGAGGTGTGTGTAAAGCAGGGGTGTCAGACTAATTTTACCCCGGGGGCCGCATTCGGCCTTCAACAAGTGTCATGGATCCCTCCGGAACTGTCGTTATGCACACCTGGTCCCTATTCCCATTGATTAGTAATTGTATAAGTGTGCCCTTTGTTTACCATTGTCCTCTCGATTATTGTTCCTATATCCGTTGGTCGTGTGAGTACCTGTGCTGTGTTGTTTTGCCTTTCGTGCCACTTGTATTGCGCAGATGATTATGGGTCTCGTCCGGTGTGGTAGTCATTGTGTGCTTGTGTGTGTTCGGGTCTCGTCCCGTGAATTTATTAGAGGCACTCCTCGCTCTGTACGTGTTTGTTTAGTCTTCGTCCCCGTGCCTTTACATGGCACGCTGTAATTTGGGTCAATAAAAAACCCTATTACGCATTCCTGCGCCTGTCTTCCAATCCCTTTATACCAACGTGACAACAAGGTCCGGAGGGCCGCACAAAAAATTTGCTATATTTCCTTGCTGTGAACATTTTCAGAAAATAGTCCTCTGTCCATAATTTTGGGGATTTTCGATGCTCCCTGCCTGTCTAACTTTCATTTTGGTGATTATTAGCAAGCTGGACACAGTCAAGAAACAGTATGAATATACAATAGGTCCATTATCCTTCCTACACAGTTTCGATTTAGTTTTAGTCATTGTTTTCCCCCACTTAGTGTTTAAAACACTAGGAACACCTTCCTAATATTTGGTTACCCTCCCCCTTGCCCTTAGAATAGCCTCAATTTGTCAGAAACCTACAAGATGTTGAAAGCATCCTGCTGGCCCATGTTGACTCAAGTTGGCTGGATGTCCTTTGGGGTTGGACCATTCTTGATAGACAGGGGAAATCCATCAATCAATCAAATGTATTTATGAAGCCCTTTTTACATCAGCAGATGTCACAAAGTGTTCATACAGAAACCCAGCCTAAAACCCCAAAGAGCAATACAGATAACATTTCTGAACTTGTTTTTGATTTGTTATTATTACTGGCTATTGTGTGTAGATTGATGAGGAAACAAATAAATGTAATCCATTTTAGAATAAGGCTGTAGCATAACGCAATGTGGAAAATACTATAAACTACAACACAGTAACTAACCAGTCACTACAGTGTGGTAACTATGAACCCGTCATGTCCCTGCCCTGATCTCCATGTTCAATCAGCAACACATCTCCTCCACCAAGTCAATAAATAATGAAAAAAGGGTAGTGATAGCATCAAAAGGAACACGATGTCCTCTTTGAAAAAAAACGCACACAGGTGCTTCAGCATTGCCCTCACTCCTCTATCCAGATACTCATCCCTCCATTCCTTTCTCCGTCTCTCTCCGGTCAGCAGTGTGTGTGCGTGAGTTTGAGAGCGAGAGAGACAGTGTGCGAGAAAGAGTGTGTTAAAGAGAGACAAGAGATTGAAAGAGGCTGCGGTTTCTTCCTGTAGTGGTGTGTGTCTGTGTGTGATGGTGGTCACAGTGTGACATAGACCTTGGGAGATGGGGTTGATAAACTGTTCACTTATCCACCAATCCCCTGGATTGCTACCCTTTGCCCCGTTCCCCTAAATCCAGAGGATCTTGTGGATATCTACTGCGACCAGGGAGTGTGTTTAGCCTGCTTGTATGTGTGTGTCTGAGGGAAACAATGTGGACATAATGTTCTCTAACACAACACTCATAAAAATGGTTATTAGGTAGTAACCTTTTTTGGTTCCAGGTAGTACTCTTTTGAGTTCCATGTAGAACCCTCCGTGTAAAGGGTTTTTACCTGAAACCAAAAAGAGGGAGAGAGAGAATGGGATAAAGGGAGGATAAAGGAATATTTGTCACGATCGTCGTGATGAGCGGACCAAGACGCAGCGTGAGTATAGGTCCACATCTCTTTAACCTCTGTGAAACAAACAAAACAATAAAGAAACAACGAAATGTGAAGTCATGACGTGCACACAGGCAACTAAACAAACATTATCCCACAAAACACAAGTGGTGAAATGGCTACCTAAATATGATCACCAATCAGGGGCAACAATAAACAGCTGCCTCTAATTGGGAACCATATTAGCACCAAGATAGAAATAGACATACTAGAACACCCCCTAGTCACGCCCTGACCTACTACACCATAGAGAACCAAGGTCTCTCTGAAACCAAATGGGGAGGGTGGGGGGTGATTAGTGTCGGCGGCGGCTCCGGTGCAGGTCGTAGCTCCCGCCCAGACCCCGGATCCGGCCATGGTGCCGGGCTGAATGCCATGCCTGGACTGGGCATCGGCGCAGAGGAAGGCTCCTGCCCTGGAGCTGGACCGGACGCCTTGCCTGGAAGCTCCGGACCGTTGACCGCCGCGGGAGGTTCTGGACCGTTGACCGTCGCGGGAGATTCTGGACCCTGACCGTCGCGGGAGATTCTGGACCGTTGACCGCCGCGGGAGGTTCTGGACCGTTGCGGGAGATTCTGGACCGTTGACCGCCGCGGGAGGTTCTGGACCGTTGCGGGAGGTTCTGGACCGTTGACCGTTGCGGGAGGTTCTGGACCATTGACCGTCACGGGAGGTTCCCGACTGTGAACCGTCGCCGGAAGCTCTTGACTGTGAATGCGCACTGGAGGCCTAGTGCGTGGAGCCGGCACAGGTGATACTGGACAGGTGACACACACTTCAGGGCGAGTGTGGGGATGGCACAGGACATACCGGACTGGGGAGGCGCTCTTGAGACCTTGTGCATGGAGCCGGCACAGGTGGTACCGGACTGGTGACACACACTTCATGAAGGGTATGGAGAGCTGGCACAGGACTCACCAGACTGCTGACAGGCTCTTCAGGTCGGATGCCATGCAGAACACACCTACATAACATTTCGCTCAACTTTCTCTCAACTTCTCCATCGCCTCCCTGACGGTCTCTGGCTCTTCCCACGGCTCAGCCGCCAGCTCCATGTGCCCCCCCACAAAAAATATTGGGGTTTCTCTGACGACACGCTCCTCATGGCGAGTGCGAGGAACTGGCACAGGACATACTGGGCTGGGGTGGTGCACTGGTGATCTGGTGCGTGGAGCCGGCACAGATGGCACTGGACTGCTCTTCAGCCCGCCAGAGTTGCAGCCTACTCCTTGCTAACCCCTCTCTCCGGTATCCTCCCTCACATTGTTCCATCGACTCCCAGGCGGGCTCTGGCACTCTCCTCGGCTCGACCGGCAACCCCTATTGTCCCCCCCAAAACAAACCTTGGGGTTTCTGTGGCCGTGGTCCTCGGCGTCGTTGCTGTCCTTCCATGCTCCTTGGCGACTCCCGCCAAGGAAGGGTATTGTGTCCTTCCATGATTTCCTCCCATGTCCAACTCCATGGCACGCTGCTTGGTCCTTGCATGGTGGGATATTCTGTCACGATCGTCATAATGAGCAGACCAAGGCGCAGCGTGAGTATAGTTCCACATCTTTTTAATGTCCGTGAAACAAACAAAACAATAAAGAAACAACAAAACAACGAAACGTGAAGTCATGACGTGCACACAGGCAACTAAACACAAACAATATCCCACAAAACACAGGTGGGGAAATGGCTACCGAAATATGGTCACCAATCAGAGGCAACAATAAACAGCTGCCTCTAATTGGGAACCATATTAGCACCAAGATGGAAATAGACATACTAGAACACCCCTTAGTCACGCCCTGACCTACTTCACCATAGAGAACCAAGGGATCTCTATGGTCAGGGCGTGACAATATTGTTGTGTAGGAAATTTGCTAAATAACTTCACTTATGTCATATTTTTGAATAGAAGAGAATAGAATAAAAGTTAAGGTAACTTCACTTGGGTAATATTTTATTGACTCGTTTGATCTTCAAAACTATTTTTCATAATAAAGTTCCACTTTATGTTCTTCAAAGAACTGTAACAATAAAAATAAAAGTAAAATACTGTAGAAAAATTGTATATATATAAAATCAAAAGGCTAAATGAACACTTAGATGAAGAACACCACAGTTCAATGCTCCTCCTTCACTTCAGATAGAAACAGAGAGAGGAGAAAGGGAGAAAGAAAGAGAGAGGAAGAGAGGCGTCGACGAGAGGGAGAGAAGAACAGAGAGAAATAGGGATAAAGGGATAGATAAAGAGAAGGAATCAATTAGTTACATTTTTCTGTCAAATTTTTAGGTTTTATTACTACTATGTCTTTAATGCTTTATGTCCCGCCCCCAGTCTGATTCCCATGCATGTGATTGGTTGGCAATATTGCTTGGATGACCCGGGGGAGCGTGCTTGCCGACAAAAGCTAGAAATACAATGTCCAGATTAGTCACAATGGAGACTACTGCCTGTTCTGGACAGTGAATTTCTATTTACTCTGTTCTTACAGTAGGTTTGTGTCTCAAATGGCACCCTATTTCCTGTGCACTACTTTTGATCAGAGCCATGTAGTTTTAGGGTTAGCACTAATAGTGCACTACTTTAAACATCTGCCATTTGAGACCTACACAGTCTGACATGCACTGAATGACATCATAGTCACACCTTTAACCTTCTCCACAGAGCCCGCCCCCACCCCCCTACTCCTGGCTGGCTGGAATTGATCACATGGACAACGAGAGGGACAATCAACCAATGTGAACACACAGGATGCTCGGAGAGGGAGGGCCAATGAAAGTAAAGCAACTCAAATTCTATTAGCCAATGGCATCATGAACAGCTCAGCTCTATCATTATAGAAACACATGATAACACTTAGTATTCTGTTTTTGATTATTTTACAGACATTTTTTTTTTGTAATATAAAACGTTCATCAGAGCACGTATAGTTGTCTATAGGACAGGCTTTAAAACGGGGCTGGGCCTGTGGCAGGTGGACATACCCAGCCTTTACACCAGGGTTACTCACTAAACCACAACCCAAAACAAACACACCAACCTGGCTCTCTGAGACCCTGGAGCCTGGTCACACTCTGCTGTGTGTTGGAAGGGATGGAACGTTGTTGTGTGTACAGCATTTGTCCTGTCTTCTTATTGATGATTGCTATATGATGTTATTTCTGAAGTTAGCTTATCCTGTTGTGTTGTCTGTCTGTCACTATTAAGCCCTGTAATAATTGGCCCTCGGATGGTGGATCATGTGGTAGGCTTCGGTGAGCCAGGTGGTAGGTTATTATAAGCCCAGGTGGTGGATCATGTGGTAGGCTTCGGTGAGCCAGGTGGTAGGTTATTATAAGCCCAGGTGGTGGATCATGTGGTAGGCTTCGGTGAGCCAGGTGGTAGGTTATTATAAGCCCAGGTGGTGGATCATGTGGTAGGCTTCAGTGAGCCAGGTGGTAGGTTATGGCTGTACTGGGTTTAGGAGTAACCCCTGTAGTCTCTGCTCTGTTAGAAACACATGGAGTAAGATAATTCAACGTGCAACAATTTCCCCAAAGAGTCTAAACTGCCCACATGTTCATCCTCATTCTTCTTTTTCTTCATCATTGACATCAGCATTATCATAATAATATCATCATTATCGCAGATATCGTTGCCACCGGTCAGGGATGAAGCTCTGGTAATGAAGCTCTTGTGGTGTTGTAGGAGGTGTGAGTGTGTGTGTTGTATGTTGTGTAGGTAGGTAGGTAGGTAGGTAGTTCTGGTGTCTCTGGTCTCCTCTCCAGAGGAGTCAAAGTCTCTCGTTTTCATAGTCTGGATGGGTTGATACAACGTTGTAACATACGTTGTATAACATTTGAAAATAAATGTCCCGGCAACATTTCAAACACACACAGCTCCCTTTTCCACGTACACGCCCTACTCCGCCCCTCCCCAGCGAGTCGGGCAAACAGAGCCACCATGGCAACCCTGGTGGGTGTGACTCTTCCGGTCTTATTGGCGTGGTAACGTCCATTCTGCTGACTGGTGGGCAAGGGTTAAGGGCAGGGTTCAGGTAATCTGGTGTTCCCCCATTGGACAACACCAGCCTTACACAAAATTGAAACTGGGAGTTTACTGGGAGTTTATCAGGGTGTTAATTTGGATATACTGATTTTGACTCCGTACGACAGAACACTAGTCTTTTCTTTTGGTGTTCGTTCCCAGTCTGCCCCCTGCCCCCTCCCCCTCTGAGTCTACAGGACAGTTTATAGCAGGGAGAGACAGGGGCTAGTCCTTGAGAAAAAAACTGCTCTTTACTGGTCCTGTACCAGGAGTCGACCTGGTGATTACTCTGCTTGTCATTACGGTTATTCTGGTCGAACACAGGCCTCACACAGAGAGGATGTGGTTAGTGGTTATTATTACTGTACAGGATGGGTCTCTGCCCTCATGGCAGTCTCTTTGTCTCTGTGTGTTTCTTTTATGTGTGTGTGTGTGTGTGTGTGTGTGTGTGTGTGTGTGTGTGTGTGTGTGTGTGTGTGTGTGTGTGTGTGTGTGTGTGTGTGTGTGTGTGTGTGTGTGTGTGTGTGTGTGTGTGTGCGGGCGTCTCAGGGCATGTCCTCCTGTATGTGTGCATATGTCTGTATAAGTGTAGATGTGTATATGTGTATATGTAAATGTCATAAGGGTGTCCCTCCAATTCTCACACGTAGTACTCCTTGTCTTTGTTCTTCTTGTTCTTGGAGATCTTGGCGATGCCCAGCGGCTTGTCCTTGGTGCTGCCGTTAGGCTGGGTGGCAGAGTTACTGATGTAGTTGCGGCTCTCGTCCACGTGGTACGAGCCCTCGTCCCGGTTGCGGTACTTGTACATGGCGTAGAGCAGGATAAGGATGCAGAGGGCGGCGGCTGCCACGATGCCCACCACCATGCCGGTGGTGCTGCTGGACTCCCTCACTCCCTCTGATGTCCCTGGGAACGGCTTGACCTCTGGGAGAGGGGGGTGGGCTGCTGGAGGGAGGATGACGGGAGAGGGGGAGGGAAAGGGGGACAGTGAGAGTTGTCTGCATTGTCCAACATTTTTCTCCATGTTAGTTGCCATCATTGTCCATCTTTCTGTTTAGTCTGCAGTTTTTGCTTTGGTTTTTGTTCTATTTGAAACTGTAAAGCGTATTTGAAATTCTTGAAAAGCTCTATATAAATTCCATGTATTATTAGTATTATTCATGGAAAAGGATATAGAACAGTGCTCCATAGTTTCACTTGCATTAATTCCGCAAGTGTGTGATCTCAGGATAAACCTAACGCACATTAAACCTAAAAGTTTCTCTAATCTACTAGTTGTACTGTTAGTGTGTGAGGGTAGTAAATGGTTCTCCAGTCTACTAGCCAAACTGTGAGTGTGTGAGGGTAGTTAATGATTCTCCAGTCTACAAGCCAAACTGTTAGTGTGTGAGGGTAGTACATGTTTCTCCAGTCTACTAGCCATATTGTTAGTGTATGAGGGTAGTTAATGATTCTCCAGTCTACTAGCCATACTGTTAGTGTGTGAGGGTAGTAAATGTTTCTCCAGTCTACTAGCCAAACTGTTAGTGTGTGAGGGTAGTAAATGTTTCTCCAGTCTACTAGCCATATTGTTAGTGTATGAGGGTAGTTAATGATTCTCCAGTCTACTAGCCATACTGTTAGTGTGTGAGGGTAGTAAAAGTTTCTCCAGTCTACTAGCCAAACTGTTAGTGTGTGAGGGTAGTAAATGTTTCTCCAGTCTATTAGCCATATTGTTAGTGTGTGAGGGTAGAAAATGTCTATCTAGTCTACTTGACATACTGTTAGTGTGTGAGGGTAGTACATTTTTAACCAGTCTACTAGCCATATTGTTAGTGTGTGAGGGTGGTAAATGCCTCTCTAGACTACGAGCCATACTATTATTGTGTAAATGTTATTTCCTTCTAGTGGCCGTACTGTTAGTGTGTGAGGGTAATAAATGTTCCTCCAGTTTATTAGCCATACTGCTAGTGTGTGAGGGTCGTAAATGTTTCTCCAGTTTATTAGCCATACTGCTAGTGTGTGAGGGTTGTAAATGTTTCTCCAGTTTATTAGCCATACTGCTAGTGTGTGAGGGTCGTAAATGTTTCTCTAGTCTATGAGCCATACTATTAGTGTGTGAGGGTAATAAATGTTTCTCTGGTCTACGAGCAGTACTGTTAGTGTGTGAGGGTTTGAAATGTTTCTCTAGTATACGAGCCATACAGTTAGCGTGTGAGGGTAGTAAATGTTTCTCCAGTCTACTAGCCATACTGTTAGTGTGTGAGGGTAGTAAATGGTTCTCCAGTCTACTAGCCAAACTGTTAGTGTGTGAGGGTAGTAAATGTTTCTCCAGTCTGTTAGCCATATTGTTAGTGTGTGAGGGTAGAAAATGTCTATCTAGTCTACTTGACATACTGTTAGTGTGTGAGTGAAGTAAATGTTATTCCCTTCTCGTGGCCGTACTGTTAGTGTGTGAGGGTAGTAAATGTTTCTCCAGTCAATTAGCCATAATGTGTGTGAGGGAAGAAAATGGTTCTCTAGTCTACTAGCCATACTTTTCGTGTGTGAGGGCAGAAAATGTTTCTCCAGTCTATTAACCATACTGTTAGAGTGAGAGGGTAGTAAATGTTTCTCTCGTCTACGAGTCATTCTGTTAGTGTGTGAGGGTAGTAAATGTTTCTCTCGTCTACGGGCCATACTGTTAGTGTGTGAGGGTAGTAAATGTTTCTCTCGTCTACGAGCCATACTGTTAGTGTGTGAGGGTAGAAAATGTTTCTCCAGTCTATTAGCCATACTGTTAGTGTGTGAGGGTAGTAAATGTTTCTCTCGTCTACGAGTCATACTGTTAGTGTGTGAGGGTAGTAAATGTTTCTCTCGTCTACGAGTCATACTGTTAGTGTGTGAGGGTAGTCAATGTTTCTCTAGTCTTTAAGCCATACTGTTAGTGTGTGAGGGTAGTCAATGTTTCTCCAGTCTATTAGCCATACTGTTAGTGTGTGAGGGTATTAAATGTTTCTCTCGTCTACGAGTCATTCTGTTAGAGTGTGAGGGTAGTAAAAGTTTCTCTCGTCTACGAGCCATACTGTTAGTGTGTGAGGGTAGTAAATGTTTCTCTCGTCTACGAATCATACTGGTAGTGTGTGAGGGTAGTAAATGTTTCTCCAGTCTATTAGCCATACTGTTAGTGTGTGAGGGTATTAAATGTTTCTCTCGTCTACGAGTCATACTGTTAGTTTGTGAGGGTAGTAAATGTTTCTCTCGTCTACGAGTCATACTGTTAGTGTGTGAGGGTAGTAAATGTTTCTCTCGTCTACGAGTCATACTGTTAGTGTGTGAGGGTAGTAAATGTTTCTCCAGTCTGTTAGTCATACTGTTAGTGTGTGAGGGTAGTAAATGTTTCTCTCGTCTACGAGCCATACTGTTAGTGTATGAGGGTAGTAAATGTTTCTCCAGTCTATTAGCCATACTGTTAGTGTGTGAGGGTATTAAATGTTTCTCTCGTCTACGAGTCATACTGTTAGTGTGTGAGGGTAGTAAATGTTTCTCTCGTCTACGAGTCATACTGTTAGTGTGTGAGGGTAGTAAATGTTTCTCTCGTCTACGAGTCATACTGTTAGTGTGTGAGGGTAATAAATGTTTCTCTAGTCAACTAGCCATACTGTTAGCGTGTGAGGGTAGTAAATGTTTCTCCAGTCTACAAGCCAAACTGTTAGTGTATGAGGGTAGTTAATGATTCTCCAGTCTACTAGCCATACTGTTAGTGTGTGAGGGTAGTAAATGTTTCTCCAGTCTATTAGCCATATTGTTAGTGTGTGAGGGTAGAAAATGTCTATCTAGTCTACTTGACATACTGTTAGTGTGTGAGTGAAGTAAATGTTATTCCCTTCTCGTGTCCGTACTGTTAGTGTGTGAGGGTCGTAAATGTTTCTCCAGTCTACTAGCCATACTTTTAGTGTGTGAGGGTAGTAAATGTTTCTCCAGTCAATTAGCCATAATGTGTGTGAGGGAAGAAAATGGTTCTCTAGTCTACTAGCCATACTTTTCGTGTGTGAGGGCAGAAAATGTTTCTCCAGTCTATTAACCATACTGTTAGAGTGTGAGGGTAGTAAATGTTTCTCTCGTCTACGAGTCATTCTGTTAGAGTGTGAGGGTAGTAAATGTTTCTCTCGTCTACGAGCCATACTGTTAGTGTGTGAGGGTAGTAAATGTTTCTCTCGTCTACGAATCATACTGGTAGTGTGTGAGGGTAGTAAATGTTTCTCTCGTCTACGAGCCATACTGTTAGTGTGTGAGGGTAGTAAATGTTTCTCCAGTCTATTAGCCATACTGTTAGTGTGTGAGGGTATTAAATGTTTCTCTCGTCTACGAGTCATACTGTTAGTGTGTGAGGGTAGTAAATGTTTCTCTCGTCTACGAGTCATACTGTTAGTGTGTGAGGGTAGTAAATGTTTCTCCAGTCTGTTAGTCATACTGTTAGTGTGTGAGGGTAGAAAATGTCTATCTAGTCTACTTGACATACTGTTAGTATGTGAGTGAAGTAAATGTTATTCCCTTCTCGTGGCCGTACTGTTAGTGTGTGAGGGTAGTAAATGTTTCTCCAGTCAATTAGCCATAATGTGAGTGAGGGAAGAAAATGGTTCTCTAGTCTACTAGCCATACTTTTCGTGTGTGAGGGCAGAAAATGTTTCTCCAGTCTATTAACCATACTGTTAGAGTGAGAGGGTAGTAAATGTTTCTCTCGTCTACGAGCCATACTGTTAGTGTGTGAGGGTAGTAAATGTTTCTCTCGTCTACGAATCATACTGGTAGTGTGTGAGGGTAGTAAATTATTCTCTCGTCTACGAGCCATACTGTTAGTGTGTGAGGGTAGTAAATGTTTCTCCAGTCTACTAGCCATACTGTTAGTGTGTGAGGGTATTAAATGTTTCTCTCGTCTACGAGTCATACTGTTAGTGTTTGAGGGTAGTAAATGTTTCTCTCGTCTACGAGTCATACTGTTAGTGTGTGAGGGTAGTAAATGTTTCTCTCGTCTACGAGTCATACTGTTAGTGTGTGAGGGTAGTAAATGTTTCTCTCGTCTACCAGTCATACTGTTAGTGTGTGAGGGTAGTAAATGTTTCTCCAGTCTGTTAGTCATACTGTTAGTGTGTGAGGGTAATAAATGTTTCTCTAGTCTACGAGCCATACTGTTAGTGTGTGAGGGTAATAAATGTTTCTCTAGTCAACTAGCCATACTGTTAGCGTGTGGGGGTAGTAAATGTTTCTCCAGTCTACAAGCCAAACTGTTAGTGTATGAGGGTAGTTAATGATTCTCCAGTCTACTAGCCATACTGTTAGTGTGTAAGGGTAGTAAATGTTTCTCCAGTCTATTAGCCATATTGTTAGTATATGAGGGTAGAAAATGTCTATCTAGTCTACTTGACATACTGCTGGTGTGTGAGTGAAGTAAATGTTATTCCCTTCTCGTGTCCGTACTGTTAGTGTGTGAGGGTCGTAAATGTTTCTCCAGTCTACTAGCCATACTGTTAGTGTGTGAGGGTATTAAATGTTTCTCTCGTCTACGAGTCATACCGTTAGTGTGTGAGGGTAGTCAATGTTTCTCTAGTCTACTTGACATACTGTTAGTGTGTGAGAGTAGTAAAGGTTTCTCGAGTCAACTAGCCAAACTGTTAGTGTGTGAGGGTAGTAAATGTGTATCTAGTCTACTTGACATACTGTTAGTGTGTGAGTGAAGTAAATATTATTCCCTTCTCGTGTCCGTACTGTTAGTGTGTGAGGGTCGTAAATGTTTCTCCAGTCTACAAGCCAATACTTTTAGTGTGTGAGGGTAGTAAATGTTTCTCCAGTCAATTTGCCATAATGTGTGTGAGGGAAGAAAATGGTTCTCTAGTCTATTAACCATACTGTTAGAGTGAGAGGGTAGTAAATGTTTCTCTCATCTACGATTCATTCTGTTAGAGTGTGAGGGTAGTAAATGTTTCTCTCGTCTACGAGCCATACTGTTAGTGTGTGAGGGTAGTAAATGTTTCTCTCGTCTACGAGTCATACTGTTAGTGTGTGAGGGTAGTAAATGTTTCTCTCGTCTACGAGTCATACTGTTAGTGTGTGAGGGTAGTCAATGTTTCTCTAGTCTTTAAGCCATACTGTTAGTGTGTGAGAGTAGTAAAGGTTTCTCGAGTCAACTAGCCAAACTGTTAGTGTGTGAGGGTAGTAAATGTGTATCTAGTCTACGAGCGATACTGTTAGTTTGTGAGGGTAATAAATGTTTCTCTAGTCTTTAAGCCATACTGTTATTGTGTGAGGGTAGTAAATGTTTCTCCAGTCTATTAGCCATATTGTTAGTGTGTGAGGGTAGAAAATGTCTATCTAGTCTACTTGACATACTGTTAGTGTGTGAGGGTAGTACATTTTTAACCAGTCAACTAGCCATATTGTTTTATGTGTGAGGGTAGTAAATGTTTCTCCAGTCTACGAGCCATACTGTTAGTGTGTGAGTGAAGTAAATGTTATTCCCTTCTCGTGGCCGTACTGTTAGTGTGTGAGGGTAGTAAATGTTTCTCCAGTCAATTAGCCATAATGTGTGTGAGGGAAGAAAATGGTTCTCTAGTCTACTAGCCATACTTTTCGTGTGTGAGGGCAGAAAATGTTTCTCCAGTCTATTAACCATACTGTTAGAGTGAGAGGGTAGTAAATGTTTCTCTCGTCTACGAGCCATACTGTTAGTGTGTGAGGGTAGTAAATGTTTCTCTCGTCTACGAGCCATACTGTTAGTGTGTGAGGGTAGTAAATGTTTCTCCAGTCTATTAGCCATACTGTTAGTGTGTGAGGGTATTAAATGTTTCTCTCGTCTACGAGTCATACTGTTAGTGTGTGAGGGTAGTAAATGTTTCTCTCGTCTACGAGTCATACTGTTAGTGTGTGAGGGTAGTAAATGTTTCTCTCGTCTACCAGTCATACTGTTAGTGTGTGAGGGTAGTAAATGTTTCTCCAGTCTGTTAGTCATACTGTTAGTGTGTGAGGGTAATAAATGTTTCTCTAGTCTACGAGCCATACTGTTAGTGTGTGAGGGTAGTAAATGTTTCTCCAGTCTATTAGCCATACTGTTAGTGTGTGAGGGTATTAAATGTTTCTCTCGTCTACGAGTCATACTGTTAGTGTGTGAGGGTAGTAAATGTTTCTCCAGTCAATTTGCCATAATGTGTGTGAGGGAAGAAAATGGTTCTCTAGTCTATTAACCATACTGTTAGAGTGAGAGGGTAGTAAATGTTTCTCTCATCTACGATTCATTCTGTTAGAGTGTGAGGGTAGTAAATGTTTCTCCAGTCTGTTAGTCATACTGTTAGTGTGTGAGGGTAATAAATGTTTCTCTAGTCTACGAGCCATACTGTTAGTGTGTGAGGGTAATAAATGTTTCTCTAGTCAACTAGCCATACTGTTAGCGTGTGAGGGTAGTAAATGTTTCTCCAGTCTACAAGCCAAACTGTTAGTGTATGAGGGTAGTTAATGATTATCCAGTCTACTAGCCATACTGTTAGTGTGTGAGGGTAGTAAATGTTTCTCCAGTCTATTAGCCATATTGTTAGTGTATGAGGGTAGAAAATGTCTATCTAGTCTACTTGACATACTGTTAGTGTGTGAGTGAAGTAAATGTTATTCCCTTCTCGTGTCCGTACTGTTAGTGTGTGAGGGTCGTAAATGTTTCTCCAGTCTACGAGCCATACTGTTAGTGTGTGAGGGTATTAAATGTTTCTCTCGTCTACGAGTCATACTGTTAGTGTGTGAGGGTAGTAAATGTTTCTCTCGTCTACGAGTCATACTGTTAGTGTGTGAGGGTAGTAAATGTTTCTCTCGTCTACGAGTCATACTGTTAGTGTGTGAGGGTAGTAAATGTTTCTCCAGTCTGTTAGTCATACTGTTAGTGTGTGAGGGTAGTAAATGTTTCTCCAGTCTACAAGCCAAACTGTTAGTGTATGAGGGTAGTTAATGATTCTCCAGTCTACTAGCCATACTGTTAGTGTGTGAGGGTAGTAAATGTTTCTCCAGTCTATTAGCCATATTGTTAGTGTGTGAGGGTAGAAAATGTCTAACTAGTCTACTTGACATACTGTTAGTGTGTGAGTGAAGTAAATGTTTCTCCAGTCTACTAGCCATACTTTCAGTGTGTGAGGGTAGTAAATGTTTCTCCAGTCAATTAGCCATAATGTGTGTGAGGGAAGAAAATAGTTCTCTAGTCTATTAACCATACTGTTAGTGTGCGAGGGTAGTAAATGTTTCTCTCGTCTACGAGTCATACTGTTAGTGTGTGAGGGTAGTCAATGTTTCTCTCGTCTACGAGTCATACTGTTAGTGTGTGAGGGTAGTCAATGTTTCTCTAGTCTTTAAGCCATACTGTTAGTGTGTGAGAGTAGTAAAGGTTTCTCGAGTCAACTAGCCAAACTGCTAGTGTGTGAGGGTAGTAAATGTTTATCTAGTCTACGAGTCATACTGTTAGTGTGTGAGGGTAGTCAATGTTTCTCTAGTCTTTAAGCCATACTGTTAGTGTGTGAGAGTAGTAAAGGTTTCTCGAGTCAACTAGCCAAACTGTTAGTGTGTGAGGGTAGTAAATGTTTCTCCAGTCTACGAGCCATACTGTTAGTATGTGAGTGAAGTCAGGCCCTACACCCAAACAAGGGCACTGCGTTCATCCACCTCTGGCCTGCTCGCCTCCCTACCACTGAGGAAGTACAGTTCCCGGTCAGCCCAGTCAAAACTGTTCGCTGCTCTGGCCCCCCAATGGTGGAACGAACTCCCTCACGACGCCAGGACAGCAGAGTCAATCACCACCTTCCGGAGACACCTGAAACCCCACCTCTTCAAGGAATACCTAGGATAGGATAAGTAATCCTTCTCACCCCCCCCCCCTTAAATGATTTAGATGCACTATTGTAAGTGGCTGTTCCACTGGATGTCAGAAGGTGAATTCACCAATTTGTAAGTCGCTCTGGATAAGAGCGTCTGCTAAATGACTTAAATGTAAATGTAAGTAAATGTTATTCCCTTCTAGTGGCCGTACTGTTAGTGTGTGAGGGTAGTAAATGTTTCTCCAGTTTATTAGCCATACTGTTAGTGTGTGAGGGCAGAAAATGTTTCTCCAGTCTATTAACCATACTGTTAGTGTGTGAGGGTAGTAAATGTTTCTCCAGTCAATTAGCCATAATGTGTGTGAGGGAAGAAAATAGTTCTCTAGTCTACTAGCCATACTGTTAGAGTGAGAGGGTAGTAAATGTTTCTCCAGTCTATTAGCCATACTGTTAGTGTGTGAGGGTATTAAATGTTTCTCTCGTCTACGAGTCATACTGTTAGTGTGTGAGGGTAGTAAATGTTTCTCTCGTCTACGAGTCATACTGGTAGTGTGTGAGGGTAGTAAATGTTTCTCTCGATTACGAGTCATACTGTTAGTGTGTGAGGGTAGTAAATGTTTCTCTCGTCTACGAGCCATACTGTTAGTGTGTGAGGGTAGTAAATGTTTCTCCAGTCTATTAGCCATATTGTTAGTGTGTGAGGGTAGTAAAGGTTTCTCGAGTCAACGAGCCATACTGTCAGTGTGTGAGGGTAGTAAATGTTCATCTAGTCTATTAGTCATACTGTTAGTGTGTGAGGGTATTAAATGTTTCTCTCGTCTACGAGTCATACTGTTAGTGTGTGAGGGTAGTAAATGTTTCTCTAGTCTACGAGCCATACTCTTAGTGTGTGAGGGTAATAAATGTTTCTCTAGTCTACGAGCCATACTGTTAGTGTGTAAGGGTAATACATGTTTCTTCAGTCTGTAAGCCATACTGTTAGTGGGTGAGGGTAATAAATGTTTCTCTAGTCTATGAGCCATACTGTTAGTGTGTAAGGGTAATACATGTTTCTTCAGTCTGTAAGCCATACTGTTAGTGGGTGAGGGTAATAAATGTTTCTCTAGTCTATGAGCCATACTGTGTGTGAGGGAAGAAAATAGTTCTCTAGTCTACTAGCCATACTGTTAGAGTGAGAGGGTAGTAAATATTTCTCTCGTCTACGAGTCATACTGTCAGTGTGTGAGGTTAGTAAATGTTTCTCTCGTCTACGAGTCATACTGGTAGTGTGTGAGGGTAGTAAATGTTTCTCTCGATTACGAGTCATACTGTTAGTGTGTGAGGGTAGTAAATGTTTCTCTCGTCTACGAGCCATACTGTTAGTGTGTAAGGGTAGTAAATGTTTCTCCAGTCTATTAGCCATATTGTTAGTGTGTGAGGGTAGTAAAGGTTTCTCGAGTCAACGAGCCATACTGTCAGTGTGTGAGGGTAGTAAATGTTCATCTAGTCTATTAGTCATACTGTTAGTGTGTGAGGGTATTAAATGTTTCTCTCGTCTACGAGTCATACTGTTAGTGTGTGAGGGTAGTAAATGTTTCTCTCGTCTATGAGTCATACTGTTAGTGTGTGAGGGTAGTAAATGTTTCTCTAGTCTACGAGCCATACTCTTAGTGTGTGAGGGTAATAAATGTTTCTCTAGTCTATGAGCCATACTGTTAGTGTGTAAGGGTAATACATGTTTCTTCAGTCTGTAAGCCATACTGTTAGTGGGTGAGGGTAATAAATGTTTCTCTAGTCTACGAGCCATACTGTTAGTGTGTAAGGGTAATACATGTTTCTTCAGTCTGTAAGCCATACTGTTAGTGGGTGAGGGTAATAAATGTTTCTCTAGTCTATGAGCCATACTGTTAGTCTGTGAGGGTAATAAATGTTTCTCTAGTCTACGAGCCATACTGTTAGTGTGTGAGGGTTTTTAAATGTTTCTCTAGTATACGAGCCATACTGTTAGTGTGTGAGGGTAGTTAATGTTTCTCTAGTCAACTAGCCATACTGTTAGCGTGTGAGGGTAGTAAATGTTTCTCCAGTCTATTAGCCATATTGTTAGTGTGTGAGGGTAGAAAATGTCTATCTAGTCTACTTGACATACTGTTAGTGTGTGAGGGTAGTACATTTTTAACCAGTCTACTAGCCATATTGTTTTATGTGTGAGGGTAGTAAATGTTTCTCCAGTCTACGAGCCATACTGTTAGTATGTGAGTGAAGTAAATGTTATTCCCTTCTAGTGGCCGTACTGTTAGTGTGTGAGGGTAGTAAATGTTTCTCCAGTTTATTAGCCATACTGCTAGTGTGTGAGGGCAGAAAATAGTTCTCCAGTCTACTAGCCATACTGTTAGTGTGTGAGGGTAGTAAATGTTTCTCTCGTCTACGAGTCATACTGTTAGTGTGTGAGGGTAGTAAATATTTCTCTCGTCTACGAGTCATACTGTCAGTGTGTGAGGTTAGTAAATGTTTCTCTCGTCTACGAGTCATACTGGTAGTGTGTGAGGGTAGTAAATGTTTCTCTCGTGTACGAGTCATACTGTTAGTGTGTGAGGGTAGTAAATGTTTCTCTAGTCTACGAGCCATACTGTTAGTGTGTGAGGGTAGTAAATGTTTCTCTAGTCTACGAGCCATACTCTTAGTGTGTGAGGGTAATAAATGTTTCTCTAGTCTATGAGCCATACTGTTAGTGTGTAAGGGTAATAAATGTTTCTCTAGTCTATGAGCCATACTGTTAGTGTGTAAGGGTAATAAATGTTTCTCTAGTCTACGAGCCATACTGTTAGTGTGTAAGGGTAATAAATGTTTCTCTAGTCTATGAGCCATACTGTTAGTGTGTAAGGGTAATACATGTTTCTTCAGTCTGTAAGCCATACTGTTAGTGGGTGAGGGTAATAAATGTTTCTCTAGTCTACGAGCCATACTGTTAGTGTGTGAGGGTAATAAATGTTTCTCTAGTCTATGAGCCATACTGTTAGTGTGTGAGTGTAATAATTGTTTCTTCAGTCTGTAAGCCATACTGTTAGTGTGTGAGGGTAATAAATGTTTCTCTAGTCTACGAGCCATACTGTTAGTGTGTGAGGGTAATAAATGTTTCTCTAGTCTATGAGCCATACTGTTAGTCTGTGAGGGTAATAAATGTTTCTCTAGTCTACGAGCCATACTGTCAGTGTGTGAGGGTTTTAAATGTTTCTCTAGTATATGAGCCATACTGTTAGTGTGTGAGGGTAGTTAATGTTTCTCTAGTCAACTAGCCATATTGTTAGTGTGTGAGGGTAGAAAATGTCTATCTAGTCTACTTGACATACTGTTAGTGTGTGAGGGTAGTACATTTTTAACCAATCTACCAGCCATATTGTTTTATGTGCGAGGGTGGTAAATGTTTCTCTAGTCTACGAGCCATACTGTTAGTGTGTGAGGGTAGTAAATGTTTTTCTAGTCTACTAGCAATACTGTTAGAGTGAGAAGGTAGTAAATGTTTCTCTCGTCTACGAGTCATACTGTTAGTGTGTGAGGGTAGTAAATATTTCTCTCGTCTACGAGTCATACTGTCAGTGTGTGAGGTTAGTAAATGTTTCTCTCGTCTACGAGTCATACTGGTAGTGTGTGAGGGTAGTAAATGTTTCTCTAGTCTACGAGCCATACTGTTAGTGTGTGAGGGTAGTAAATGTTTCTCTAGTCTACGAGCCATACTCTTAGTGTGTGAGGGTAATAAATGTTTCTCTAGTCTATGAGCCATACTGTTAGTGTGTAAGGGTAATAAATGTTTCTCTAGTCTATGAGCCATACTGTTAGTGTGTAAGGGTAATAAATGTTTCTCTAGTCTACGAGCCATACTGTTAGTGTGTAAGGGTAATAAATGTTTCTCTAGTCTATGAGCCATACTGTTAGTGTGTAAGGGTAATACATGTTTCTTCAGTCTGTAAGCCATACTGTTAGTGGGTGAGGGTAATAATTGTTTCTCTAGTCTACGAGCCATACTGTTAGTGTGTGAGGGTAGTAAATGTTTCTCCAGTCTACGAGCCATACTGTTAGTATGTGAGTGAAGTCAGGCCCTACACCCAAACAAGGGCACTGCGTTCATCCACCTCTGGCCTGCTCGCCTCCCTACCACTGAGGAAGTACAGTTCCCGCTCAGCCCAGTCAAAACTGTTCGCTGCTCTGGCCCCCCAATGGTGGAACGAACTCCCTCACGACGCCAGGACAGCAGAGTCAAACACCACCTTCCGGAGACACCTGATACCCCACCTCTTCAAGGAATACCTAGGATAGGATAAGTAATCCTTCTCACCCCCCCCCCCTTAAATGATTTAGATGCACTATTGTAAGTGGCTGTTCCACTGGATGTCAGAAGGTGAATTCACCAATTTGTAAGTCGCTCTGGATAAGAGCGTCTGCTAAATGACTTAAATGTAAATGTAAGTAAATGTTATTCCCTTCTAGTGGCCGTACTGTTAGTGTGTGAGGGTAGTAAATGTTTCTCCAGTTTATTAGCCATACTGTTAGTGTGTGAGGGCAGAAAATGTTTCTCCAGTCTATTAACCATACTGTTAGTGTGTGAGGGTAGTAAATGTTTCTCCAGTCAATTAGCCATAATGTGTGTGAGGGAAGAAAATAGTTCTCTAGTCTACTAGCCATACTGTTAGAGTGAGAGGGTAGTAAATGTTTCTCTCGTCTACGAGTCATACTGTTAGTGTGTGAGGGTAGTAAATATTTCTCTCGTCTACGAGTCATACTGGTAGTGTGTGAGGGTAGTAAATGTTTCTCTCGATTACGAGTCATACTGTTAGTGTGTGAGGGTAGTAAATGTTTCTCTCGTTTACGAGCCATACTGTTAGTGTGTGAGGGTAGTAAATGTTTCTCCAGTCTATTAGCCATATTGTTAGTGTGTGAGGGTAGTAAAGGTTTCTCGAGTCAACGAGCCATACTGTCAGTGTGTGAGGGTAGTAAATGTTCATCTAGTCTATTAGTCATACTGTTAGTGTGTGAGGGTATTAAATGTTTCTCTCGTCTACGAGTCATACTGTTAGTGTGTGAGGGTAGTAAATGTTTCTCTCGTCTATGAGTCATACTGTTAGTGTGTGAGGGTAGTAAATGTTTCTCTAGTCTACGAGCCATACTCTTAGTGTGTGAGGGTAATAAATGTTTCTCTAGTCTATGAGCCATACTGTTAGTGTGTAAGGGTAATACATGTTTCTTCAGTCTGTAAGCCATACTGTTAGTGGGTGAGGGCAATAAATGTTTCTCTAGTCTACGAGCCATACTGTTAGTGTGTAAGGGTAATACATGTTTCTTCAGTCTGTAAGCCATACTGTTAGTGGGTGAGGGTAATAAATGTTTCTCTAGTCTATGAGCCATACTGTTAGTGTGTAAGGGTAATACATGTTTCTTCAGTCTGTAAGCCATACTGTTAGTGGGTGAGGGTAATAAATGTTTCTCTAGTCTATGAGCCATACTGTTAGTGGGTGAGGGTAATAAATGTTTCTCTAGTCTACGAGCCATACTGTTAGTGTGTGAGGGTTTTTAAATGTTTCTCTAGTATACGAGCCATACTGTTAGTGTGTGAGGGTAGTTAATGTTTCTCTAGTCAACTAGCCATACTGTTAGCGTGTGAGGGTAGTAAATGTTTCTCCAGTCTATTAGCCATATTGTTAGTGTGTGAGGGTAGAAAATGTCTATCTAGTCTACTTGACATACTGTTAGTGTGTGAGGGTAGTACATTTTTAACCAGTCTACTAGCCATATTGTTTTATGTGTGAGGGTAGTAAATGTTTCTCCAGTCTACGAGCCATACTGTTAGTATGTGAGTGAAGTAAATGTTATTCCCTTCTAGTGGCCGTACTGTTAGTGTGTGAGGGTAGTAAATGTTTCTCCAGTTTATTAGCCATACTGCTAGTGTGTGAGGGCAGAAAATAGTTCTCCAGTCTACTAGCCATACTGTTAGTGTGTGAGGGTAGTAAATGTTTCTCTCGTCTACGAGTCATACTGTTAGTGTGTGAGGGTAGTAAATGTTTCTCTCGTCTACGAGTCATACTGTTAGTGTGTGAGGGTAGTAAATTTTTCTCTAGTCTACGAGTCATACTGTTAGTGTGTGAGGGTAGTAAATGTTTCTCTCGTCTACGAGTCATACTGTTAGTGTGTGAGGGTAGTAAATGTTTCTCTAGTCTACGAGTCATACTGTTAGTGTGTGAGGGTAGTAAATGTTTCTCCAGTCTATTAGCCATATTGTTAGTGTGTGAGGGTAGAAAATGTCTATCTAGTCTACTTGACATACTGTTAGTGTGTGAGGGTAGTACATTTTTAACCAATCTACCAGCCATATTGTTTTATGTGCGAGGGTGGTAAATGTTTCTCTAGTCTACGAGCCATACTGTTAGTGTGTGAGGGTAGTAAATGTTTTTCTAGTCTACTAGCAATACTGTTAGTGTGTGAGGGTAGTAAATGTTTCTCCAGTCTACGAGCCATACTGTTAGTGTGTGAGGGTAGTGAATGTTTCTCTAGTCTACGAGCCATACTGTTAGAGTGAGAGGGTAGTAAATGTTTCTCTCGTCTACGAGTCATACTGGTAGTGTGTGAGGGTAGTAAATGTTTCTCTAGTCTACGAGCCATACTGTTAGTGTGTGAGGGTAGTAAATGTTTCTCTAGTCTACGAGCCATACTCTTAGTGTGTGAGGGTAATAAATGTTTCTCTAGTCTATGAGCCATACTGTTAGTGTGTAAGGGTAATAAATGTTTCTCTAGTCTATGAGCCATACTGTTAGTGTGTAAGGGTAATAAATGTTTCTCTAGTCTACGAGCCATACTGTTAGTGTGTAAGGGTAATAAATGTTTCTCTAGTCTATGAGCCATACTGTTAGTGTGTAAGGGTAATACATGTTTCTTCAGTCTGTAAGCCATACTGTTAGTGGGTGAGGGTAATAATTGTTTCTTCAGTCTGTAAGCCATACTGTTAGTGTGTGAGGGTAATAAATGTTTCTCTAGTCTACGAGCCATACTGTTAGTGTGCGAGGGTAATAAATGTTTCTCTAGTCTATGAGCCATACTGTTAGTCTGTGAGGGTAATAAATGTTTCTCTAGTCTACGAGCCGTACTGTTAGTGTGTGAGGGTTTTAAATGTTTCTCTAGTATGCGAGCCATACTGTTAGTGTGTGAGGGTAGTTAATGTTTCTCTAGTCAACTAGCCATACTGTTAGCGTGTGAGGGTTGTAAATGTTTCTCCAGTCTACAAGCCAAACTGTTAGTGTATGAGGGTAGTAAATGTTTCTCCAGTCTATTAGCCATATTGTTAGTGTGTGAGGGTAGAAAATGTCTATCTAGTCTACTTGACATACTGTTAGTGTGTGAGGGTAGTACATTTTTAACCAATCTACCAGCCATATTGTTTTATGTGCGAGGGTGGTAAATGTTTCTCTAGTCTACGAGCCATACTGTTAGTGTGTGAGGGTAGTAAATGTTTTTCTAGTCTACTAGCAATACTGTTAGTGTGTGAGGGTAGTAAATGTTTCTCCAGTCTACGAGCCATACTGTTAGTGTGTGAGGGTAGTAAATGTTTCTCTAGTCTACGAGCCATACTGTTAGTGTGTGAGGGTAGTAAATGTTTCTCTAGTCTACGAGCCATACTGTTAGTGTGTGAGGGTAGTAAATGTTTCTCCAGTGTACTAGCCATACTGTTAGTGTGTGAGGGCAATAAATGTTTCTCTAGTCTACTAGCAATACTGTTCGTGTGTGAGGGTAGTAGTGTGGTAGTACAGTAGTAGTATGTACTGTATATGGTATATATTACCAGAGCTGGGGTCACATGGGTCAATGTCCTCGTCATCACTGGGACACTCAGCTGATGCCACCAGCAGGTCGTCTGTCGACTGGAGAGAGACAATGTATCATTAAACACACACTTTTGTTTTTTGTCATACTTATGGATCACTGGAGCCTTTCATGTACATGTTATTGACATGTAAAGTATTTCCAGAGAGCTCCTCTCTTTCTGCAAACAGAACCCAAAAAACTCTCAACTTGAAGTCAAATATACTTTGGATTTACAGAAATCTATATGTTTTTTCCCCGAGTCCTGGCAAACTTCCAAACTGCCAAATTGTGAAGAGAGAGGTGGAGAGAAAGCGAGAGAACGGAAGTGAGATAGAGAGAAGAGGAGGAGAGAGGTGTTGGTTACGAGCTGGGATCTAATCACAAGGGATCACATATCCATCTCCTCCTCCTCCCCTCTCCTTCTCTGGCTCTCCCCTTCCTCCTTTACCCCATCTTCTCCCACATTCCTTCCTCCCCTTTATAGTGGTCCACCGATGTGCTGATTGCTGATCTCTGAGGACTGTGTGTACATATAAGTTAACTATAATAAAGTAACTAACCAATAGTGTACCATACAGTGCAGTAACTATGAATCCTTCATGTCCATGCCCTGCTCTTTGAGCAAAACAAGTTGGGAAGATGCTCCTTTGGCCAATCCCCCTCCTTCCTCACTCTCTCTCAGCTGAACAATGCTTCTCCACTTCCTCTCCTCCTCCACCCTTTCTCTCATTGGCAGCGCCCTCTCGCTTCCCCTACTCTCCCGCCTGTTGCCATGGCAACTCTAAGTTCAGGCCGTTAAAACGAAGGGCGTGTTTCACTGAGAGACCTGAAACACTGGCACTCACCACCAGACAGAAAGAGAGAGATTATCAGGGCGTTAACCTGGACTTCGTATATGACAGAAGACTAGCGTTCTGTGTTCTTTCCCAGTGAGAGAGAGAGAGAGAGAGAGAGAGAGGATAAGAGTGAGAGAGAGTGATGTAAGTAATGGAGGTTGGGAGAGAAAAAGAAAGAGCTGTGTTGGGAGAGAGACAGGTGGAAGAAGAGAAAGAGATGGAAGAGTCATGGAGGGAGAGATGGACAAAGGATAGGACAAGGAAAAGCATGAGGAGAGAAGGAAGGAGACATCAAAGTGTTGCAGCTTAAGTTAACGTCATGCTAATTGAGTGTGCATATTCATGAGTTTATTAAATATCGCCTGCTTCGACTTTACAGCTGAGAAATGTGTGTGTGTGCATAAGCGTGTGTGTTTGTGTGGGAGCGAGAGTGTGAGTGCGTGTTTTAAACCCACACAGAGTCCGCGGTGTATTAAAATGGGAGAGTGATGCATTGCAGTAGTCATAACTAACCTCAGTATGGGGACTGGAGAAAACAGCAGATCCAAATCTAGAACAGGTCTAGAACCCAACATAGAACGGGACTAGAACCCACAAACACCCTCACAAAAAAATCTATGCAAATACATTTAGCGTAATGCATCCCAAGATAACAGAAATGCAGCACTATTGAAGTCTAGTAAAAGGCACTATAGAAGCTAACCTCGCATTAATGGCTACATCAGCCAGGTACTTCTTGCAACGATGTGATAGATTTCACTTTTGCTAATTAGACAATCAAAAGTCCCGGGAGAAAAGTAAACATAACGCTGTCTGCTTATAGGGTGCCCATGATCCCAAATGCCTGAGCGTGATTGGTCAAGAGCAACTGTAAGCAGATGTTTAGATGAATGCCCTTTCAACACCTTTAACTGTAACCCCTCCAAACTCTATTCCAGACGGATTCTAATGACTCCGACTCATTCTAGACTCCAAACGGAACAGTCTCCTCAGCTGACCTCTACTCACATGTCAATCAAACTACCGACCTGCCAATCAAACCACAGCCCTTTAAGTTGCCAATTAAAAGTGAGTCTGTTCCACTGATGCACACTCACACTCCTGAACAATGCATGCCAACCTCTTCCTATAGCCTCATCTCTTTTTCTCTCCCGTCTTCCGTCTCTCTTCTACAGCCTTATCTCTCCCTCTCTTTGTCTGGCAGCGATGCATGCCACCTTCCAGCACAGACGAAGAAAGGTAGAGAGCGAGAGATAAAGCAAGAGGGGAAGAGAAAATCGAAAAGGAAAGAGACGGATAGTGAAAGAAAGAGTGAGAGAGAATAGGGAGGGATGGAGAGATGAAGGCGAAAGATGGTATCATGCTGAAGGAGTAAAATCAGTACCTGAGCAGCCGAACAATGCCAGCGAGCGTCCATGCCTGCCTGACTGCCTAGCTCACACATAACACACACACACACACACACGGTGTACACACACTGCTCTACTTCAACACACACACACTCTGTTGGCTGCAGCTCTGTCAGCACGGAGAGAAGAGGAGCTATTCTGCATATGTACTGATACGCTGACTACCTACCACTGCTGAGAGAGAGAGAGAGTGATGCTTCTACCCATATAACACACATGGACACACACACGCACACACACAAAAACACACCGATAACACCCAAACTAAACTGAGCAAAGTGAGTCGGAGCAGACTGGAGCAAAACACAAACACACACTCTTTTACATTATTAATAACTCTTGACCTCCTAGGAGAGAGTCTCACTAAACTCATGGCAGCAGGAAGAAACACATCAAACACACTCAAAATCACACACACGCCACGCGCACACACACACACACACGTCACATGTACACACGCGTCACGCGCACAATCACAAAATCGATTACTTGCTCTGATCCACCATTAAGTGGTTTCACTGCTCCTCCCTCTGCTGCAACCGACTGTAACTAAGTACAGCCTACATGTTACCTCTATATGTTTGTGTGTGTCCATGAACACTTGTTGAATACAGCTTGGTTGCTTGGTAACCCCAGCACCAGATTAGTGTTTCTTATTAAACACACACTCACTGCAACACACACACACACACACGCATGCACACACACACACTGCAGCATATCGAGCATACATTCTGTCTGACCTAGTTCCCATCTTGGGATATTGACTCATTTGCAATGCTCTCTGCAAACCAGTTACACCACCACCAACTACACACACACACACACACACACACACGTCTGAAGTGTAAAAAGGAACACTGTGTCTCACTCCATCACTCAAACCCTCCATCCATCTAGATATATTATTGATGCCTGAGGCTCTGCTCACATTCCATTATTTATGTCTGAGGTATACACAAAGGAGCTATACACTTTGGAGCACGAGAGAGTGAGAGAAAGAGAGAGAGAAAGAATATCTAAGAGGGTTCACTATCTCCATGGCAACTCGCATCATTGGAAATTATTATTTTTTAGAGTGCGTCAGACTATTTCATAACTCAGAATCCCTCTCCACACACAAACAAAGAGAGCCTGTTCACCATAACCTCCTGACAGGTAATAGCAGATACAGTTTATAGTATCTATATCTGTGAGGTTATGATTTGCTCAATTAGCATGTTTATGCCTTAGTGTCATAGTTAGTTTCCTACCTGCTGCGTCGTTCCTCCTCCTTGCTTCCTGTTTGTGGCGGTTGTCGTGGTGATGTCGCCGGCATTGGCGGCGGGGTCTGACCGGTTTGCCCCGGCGGCAGCGCTGGATTGGGGCGTGATGGAGGAGGGCATGTCCCCAACCAATCGTGTGCTGCCCTCCAGGCGGATGTGGGCGTGTCCTTCGGCGGCCATGTTGAGTATCTTCAGTCCGTTGTAGTAGAGACCGGCCATCTGACCCTGGAACTGACCTGCTTCCTTTCCTCTTCCCACCGTCACCGTCGTCTGGCTGTTGAAGATGGTCAGCTGGCGGCCTGGACACACAAACACACACACACACAAATACACAGACACACACACGCATACATATGAGTCGTCGGTGGGATGATAATATACACGTTAATCGTAATGTTAGCGTGTTGTAAGTATGAACAAAGCCTGAGATATACTGTGGAAATGGGGGGCTGGAGGAAGAGAGGAGGAGGAAAAGAAGACGATGAAGGAGGATGAAAGGAAGAGTCGGATGAAGAGAGAGGACATGAGATAGCTGAGAGATGGTTGCTCTTGGAGACGCATCAAGAGCAAGTCATCATGTCGATCGGACATATCGATTCATTTCCCTCAAAATATGGTTATTACAGCCTTATGAAGCCCTAAGAAGCCAAATGAAGCGTTATAAAGCCATATGAAGCCCTATGAAGCATGCACAGGTCATAGCTTTGTCTCTGGTCACTGGTAAAGGAGTTCTGCTTAAGTTTGAGGTTAATAGAAAAACAATGCATTTAACATCTCTCAAGTCTTACAAGTAATATCTGATTATGAACTTTGTTCAACACTGATATGTGGTATCACTTCAGAATGACTCCTCGTAATAAAGCATTTATAACGGAGCAGTAAATAGTTTATTCATCATTTATTGATCATTACTCCCACATTTGTACATTTTTAGTAACCTAGTTATTCACACATTTCTAAACCACTTTTAAAGTATTTAATAATGACTCATAAGACCATTCAGAAGATGTTTAATATATGCCCTTTTACTAATTATCAGTTAACACTTTGCATGGCATTGTCTTAAGTGTGGGCTATTTATACTTTATAGATACTTTATAAACGTCTTGAGTGACTAGTGTACTTTCTCACAAAAAGATGGACATGCCATTGGTAGACATTCCAACAGTGGTTGATGCTCCTAAAGGTCTCAAAATGCCCCCTAGGACATATCAGTGGTTAAACAACAAGCATTAAATAAAGAGGATGTTCAAGAATATATATTGAACATTTTATTCCAAAAGTCACAATTGTAATGTGTAACTTGAGTAAAATAATGCCCCCCCCCATCCCCCGAAAATGGTAACATAACCATTTCTTGGCAGTGACTTTTCTACCAAAACCAAAGTGTGGATTGCAGTCACTCCTTAGAGCAGTGTAATCTTAGAATTTGGTCAGCTCCGTGGGTCCATACATGTTAGAAATCGCCACCCTCGCAAAAGGAAACCCTCAGCCAACCGCCCACCCGCTAACTTCCCCGCGTGCATGAAGCAGTCAAAGTTAAAGCACCGCTTTCACCCAATCCTGGTGCGGCCAAATAACCAGTGACGAAAACCCAAACAGCAGAACTACCGCTGCTTGTTATCCCACACATTCCATGCCGTCGCAGGAGATTCCGGTTAAACGGCAGAATGATTCCATGAAAGATGAGGAGCAGTCCGTAGACTGCCGACGAGGTAAAGGAAACAAATATCTGAATACATTATCGTCCTGAACTATTCAATTACGTTTAAAGGAGTTACTACCTTTTAAAAGCCCAGTAAAGGTACAGCCAAACAAAGCCATGTGTGAACATAGTCTGTGGTTATAAGACTGAAGCACTGGAAGCATTTGAAGGTCCAATTCAGGCGTTTTGTATTTCAATACAGCCTAAAATCATTTCTGGGTAACAATGTACCTTACTGTTATCAGTTTTCCCCACTCAGACCACTCACAGACAGCCGTAGCTAAATTCTTGTTTGAGAAATTGCTCTTTGCTGTTTTTGTTCATTTTTGACCATTTTAATTGAAAACAATCACAGTAAGGTACTTAATTGTTTTTTTTTAACCAGAAATGATTTTATATTGAGATAAAAAATTACTGTATTGGACCTTTTTAAGGAACATCAGGTACTGTTGGAATGTCTACCAATGGTATGTCCATCTTTTTGTGAGAAATTGCACTGGTCACTCAAAACACTTATAAACCATTTAGAAAGTAGAAATATTCAACACTTTTCATCAGGACACGCAACAAGACTTAACTAATGTTTAACTGATGGTTTATAAGGACCTATATTAAACATCTTATGAATGGAGTAATGATTAATTAATGATGAATAAACTATTTACTAATCCATTATAAATGGTTTATTACTAGGAGTTGCCCTAAAGCGAAGCCTTTAAATGTTTACAATTGGAGAAACAGCATTATGACAGAATCTTAATAAAGCCCTTTTTATCTGTACTAGTTTCACAGTTATTCAGATGAATCTTCCCATTGTCCCTTTAACCTGGTTTTATCAACCTTTCTCTCTAGCTACAGTTTACAGTAAATTACTGTATTACAGAACAGTACAGTTACACTACAGTTTACACAGTCTGACAATATTACACTCTAACAGCTACTATAATGTTTAAACTTAGTTATGAATTTAGAATTTTAGATGTTAGTTGATGGTCACAGTTTCAACTTGCTTCAGGTTGACTTTTAAGCTAAAAGTTTTAAGTAATTTTAATGATGTTTTTACCTTTGTCGAATAGCCAATCGTCAACTACTCGACCGAGTCGATAGGGGATTCTCTGTCTAGCGATGGCCAGGCGCTCGTTATCAATGTTGCCTTTAATTTAAAGATGAAAACACAGTAATTACGCACATCAACAGCTGGCACAGGAGCTGGACAACAAAATGAACAGCCATGAAGAGAAAGTCAAAGTCCTGACCAAGGTCCTGTTAGTCGGTCCGAACATTGTTGCTGTGTCTTAATTTCAATAAGAGTTACGATCAGGAGCAGCAACCGAGCGGACATTGACTTTCTGTTCATGGACTTTGATTTAAAGAGACATTTAAACAGTTAATTATCATCTGACAGACAGGAGTTTAGAGAGTTTGATAAAACAACAGAAGAATAACGATAATCATTGTTAAAGCTAACAGATCAACCCTCATACACCTCTCTGTCTAGTGTTTAGCCGTTTAGCTAACATCTAACTAAATAACTCTCGAAAATATATGATTACTACTTTTATATAAAAACAACAACAAATGTTTAAAAATCCAATGCAAAAAAAAAAAAAAAAAATACAATCATTTTTTCTCTGTTTTTTTTTCAGTCTAGTTTACTCAGAAAATGAAATGTTTATTGTGTTGCTGTTTGGCCAAATGCCCCAATGGCTATTATTATTATTTTTTAAATAAAACACAACTACTACCTGTATTAAATGTTTACATGGTTCATTTACGTATCACACTATTTAACATAGCAACATAAATTACCAGTCATGTCAGTACAGACTCCCTGGAGTCAAGGCAAACTGGGGAAGTGTTACTACATATCTCTTTTTTATGTTTTAACAGGAAAATTACATCATAACATAGACATTTGATCTTCAGCAAGTCATAACAAAAGTCCTAATAGTAACGTAGCTATGATGTAGTAATAACATCAGTAACAGCAACATTACAACACCCTTATATTAATACTGAAAGAAATACTTACGGTATACAGTCACTTCCTTTTATTCAGGAAGTAAAGCGAAGCCCTGTAGTGTGATTGGCTGTGACAGGCGGGGTGTAGGCTGTGGTCGGTCCTTACCTGAGGGGTAACGCTCTATGATTTGCAGGTCGTCCAGCTGCAGGGTTGCGTTGCCTCCGCTGCGGGTAAACCGAACTATGTGGTACTTCCCATCATTAACGGATTTAGCAGTCTCTTCAATGTTGATGTCATCTGTTCCCACGTTAAACACTACCCTAATATTTCCTTTATCCTGAGGAGTGAAAAATAGACACACAGAGAGAGAGAGAGAGAGATCAAGGGACAGAAAGGGATAGAGAAAGAGGATAGAAAGGGAGAAAGGGATTTATAGTTGGTCGTGTAGCAGAGTGCTGGTTTTAGGAAGACAGAGCGCAGTTCCACTGGGATTTTGTAGAGGCCAGTGTTAAACAATGTAATCCTTACTATCTGTAGCTGTAGGTAGTCCCCCAGTCCCGAGGCGCTGTCGACCCGTAGCAGGGTAGCGTGTTTCTGCTGTGTGCTGAAGCCCAGCGCGAGCCGGTCAGCCCGTGTACTGGGGCGCTCGTTAGGAGGCCAGGTGTACACAATCACACCCCCATCACGACCAAAGATATACGTGGTCCCCGCTGTGGACAACAGATTTACATGACTTGTTGTCAAATGAGCAGAAACAGGATGTAGTAAACAGGAAATAGGTCATAGGAATAGAAGGAATAAAAGTGACTCACCGTCATTGCAGAGCGGCCCTCCGAATGATGTCATACTGCAATCACAGCTAAATCCCTCCCACTGCTGCAAACACACGCCCTGATTGGAGCAAGAGTCTTCCTGACAGGTAGTACTGGGACCTGGAAAGACAAATCCTTTAACTTCTAAACGATGAAGGCTAATGTCAACCAGAGGCTGCTGAAAGTAAGAAAATAATCAGAATAAGCCCTTAGAAATGCTCTGGAGAAATCGACAAGAAAAAATATATTAAGTCCAAAATCTTTGTGAATCATTCCATTAAGAGTTGATCCTCATTGAAAATGAATAGCACTTTTGGATTGTTGAATTGGATATCCAATTCACTGGACATCCTGTAGCTGTCCATGAGGTTGGCCAGCCCTAGGTTAGATACAGGGAGGGAGAGGTCAAACAGAAGAGGGTGGGGTTAGAAGCAGGGGGTGGGGTTAGAATCATGCTTCCAAGTGAAGGAGGTGCAGGGTGTGTGGTCTAAATTAAACAGTAATGGTGTCACTGAGGGAATGATGTCACTATGGTGACCTGGACGGACGGGTTACGTCAGAACACAACACACACATGCACCCACAAATGTAACCGAGGTGGCTTGCGTAATGAGTACCCTTGCCTGAGACCTGAGCACATACGTTAGCTGAGCAAATGCCTAAACTTTAGCTTAGCAGGCTAACACAGATGTGTGGTGCGCAGGAGGCCCAGGTTCGAACCCAGTCGATCAGAAGCGCACACAGACACATACACGCACACACAGAGCGATCTACCTTGCAAGTCAGCTTTCATCAATGCAACTTTCGCCAGCCGAAAACAAAAACAAAACAACGACAAGCAAAATATGTTAGATGGTTAGTAAAAACAAAGCATAGAAATGCCTGTAAAAAAAAGAAAAAGAACAAAAAACGGAGAGAGCAAAAGAGAGAGAAAGAGGGAAGAGAAAGACAGATGCCAAAACAAGGTGGACAATCTCCAACATAATAAAAACAGCTGTTAGCTGGAGCAATAGTGAAGGAATGAGTCAAAAACAAAGAAGCTATGATATGCATTGGTAAGGAGAAAGTCCTGGTATGTGTGTGTCTCTCTATACTTTTTGTTGTGTAGGTACTCATGGTTTGTTTGTGTGTGTGTGTGTGTGTGTGTGTGTGTGTGTGTGTGTGTGTGTGTGTGTGTGTGTGTGTGTGTGTGTACCTGTGTGTGTGTGTGTACCTTCACAGCCCCTCTCCACTTGTCCGGTGGTAGCTAGAGCATCGGCCAGCAGGTCGGGTAGTCGGCCGTTAAGGTCAACGGTTGCTAAGCAACCCTGGAAGCCTTCCCGAGAGTGGACGAGCTTGGGAAGGTCCCTATACATCTCCTTAGCCACCCCCCCTACGTACAGGTCACCTATAGGAACACAGCATAACTTGAGTGACAGCTCCATGCAACAATAAAAAAAAAAGTCTCTCTCTTAGCTGACAGTACTGCCCTCTGCTGTTAGGGAACAAGGGCTGAGGCAGAGAGATTCCATAGTAGTAGAAGGGTAGTATGGTATGTACAGTGTGTGTGTGTTACCTTTGAGATCCAGGTTCTTGGCCCCCATAGTGGTCTGTGTAGTGACCTTGGTATCTATCTTAACAGTGTGCAGGTTGTTGGTGTCCCTGGATATGAGCACATTGTGCCAGTGGTTGTCATTCAGAGGAGAGTTGGAGTTCCCTTTGATCAGGTGTGCCCCATTCCCCAGGTCAGACACATAGTGGAGGTAGCTGGGGAGGGTGATCAGGATTAGAATATTATAATATGAACTGTATATCCATGAGTTGTCGATAGTTGTCCCACTCTGACATGTCCCTTCACCAAATGATTTCAACCTCCTCTGTTGTACAGTATCAGTAATGTAAATAGTAGCTATAGGGAGTTCGCTAGTTAGCTATACACTGTTGTACAGTATCAGTAATGTAAATAGTAGCTATAGGGAGTTAGCTATCCTCTGTTGTACAGTATCAGTAGTAGACAGACTACAGTATCAATAGGTAGTTAAGTAAGTAATTATGTCGTACCCTTTGACCAGCTCCACCACTATAAAGTCGTTTCCGTCTCCTCTGTTGTAGAGTACGAGTCCGTCAGGGGAGGTGGTTTTGAACTGGAGGAACAGGTGCATGGAGTAGTAGGCCTGGAGCGTGGGCAGGGTCACGTAGCTCGACCGTGACCTGAACGTCACCGGGTCCGCCACGATGCTCTTATAACCAATCACAGCGTTCAGTTCGCAATAGTCGATGTCACCATTCTTACCTAGGATCAAGAGGACCAAGGATGAGATGTGCGTGTGGTCTTACGGTGGTCTATATAAGGGGTGTCATTCAGCATGAGGTGTGTGGAGTTGTGTACAGTGCATTCAGAAAGCATTCGCACCCCTTGACTTTTTCCACATTTTGTTGTTACAGCCTGAATTTAAAATGGATCAAATTTAGATTTTTGTCCTCACTGGCCCACACACACAATACCCCATAATGTTAAAGTAGAATTATGTTTTTGAAGTGTTTACAAATGAATAGAAAATGAAAACCTGATGTATTCAACTACTTTGATATGGTAAGCCTAAATATGTAAGTAGTAAATAAATAAGTAAAAGTAAAAATGTGCTTACCAAGTCACATAATAAGTTGCATGGACTCACTCAATGAGCAATAACAGTGTTTAACATGATTTTTGAATGACTATCTCATCTCTGTACCCTACACATACAGATAATTGTAAGGTCCCTCAGTCGAGCAATGAATTTCAAACAGATTCAACCCCAGGGAGGTTTTCCAATGCCTTGCAAAGAAGGGAACCTATGGTTAGATAGGGGGGGAAAAGCAGACATTAAATATCCCTTTGGGCATGGTGAAGTTATTAATTACACTTTGGATGGTGTATCACTACACCCAGTCACTACAAAGATAAAGATGTCCTTCCTACCTCATTTGCCAGATAGGAAAGAAACCAATCAGGGATTTCACCATGAGGCTAATGGTGAGTTTAATACAGATACATAGTTTAATGGCTGTGATAGGAGAAAACTGAGGATGGATCAATACTAACTTAACTGACAGAGTGTAAAGAATGAAGCCTGTACAGAATACAAATATTCCAAAACATGCATCCTGTTTGCAACAAGGCACGAAAGTAATGTTGCACAAAATGTGGCAAAGAAATGTACTTTTTGTCCTGAATACAAAGTCTTATGTTTGAGGCAAATCCAATACAACACAGTACTGAGTACCATTCTCCATATTTTCAAGCATAGTGGTGGCTGCATCATGTTATGGGTATGCTTGTAACCGTTAAGGACTGGGGAGTTTTTCAGGATAAAAAAGGAATGGAGCTAAGCCCAGGCAATATCCTAGAGGAAAACCTGGTTCAGTCAGATACTGGGAGATTAAATCACATTTCAGCAGGACAGTAACCTAAAACACAAGGCCAAATCTACACTGGAGTCACTTACCAAAAAGACAGTCAATGTTCCTGAGTGGCCGAGATACAGTTTTGACTTAAATGGCCTTGAAAATCTATGGTAAGACCTACAAATGGTTGTCTAGCAATGATCAACAACAATTTGACAGAGCTTGAAGAATTTAGTGCAAATGTTGCACAATCCAGACTTACCCAGAAAGACTCAGAGCTGTAATCGCCAAAGGTCATTCTGTATTGACTCGAGGGATTGAATACTTATCTAATCAAGGTATCTTAGTGTTTTATTTTCATTATTTATTTTTTATTTTTTACAAATTTTCAAATGTTTTGTACACTTTGACATTACAAAGTATTTTGAGTAAATCATTGACAATTAAATCCATTGTAATCCCACTTCCTAACACCACAAAATGTGGAAAAAGTCAAGGGGTGTGAATACTTTCTGAAGGCACTGTATGTGTAAGGTTTGTGTGTTGGTATAAGTTGTGTGTGTAGGTGTGTGCTCTGTCCTTCCAGAGGTCTACGTCGGGCATGCCGTTGAGGGTGAAGTCTGTGTAGGTATGTCTACACATTGATTCAAGTATACTGCATTCAGAAAGTAATCAGACCCCTTGACTTTTTCCACATTTTGTTACGTTAAAGCTTTATTCTAAAATTGATTACATCGTTTCCCCCCTTATAAATCTATCCTCAATACCCCGTAATGACAAAGCAAAAACAGGTTTTTAGAAATATTTGCAAACTTTTGCAAAACTTTAGTGAGTACTTTGTTGTAGCACCTTTGGCAGCGATTACAGCCTCGAGTCTTCTTGGGTATGACGCTACAAGCTTGGCACACCTGTATTTGGGGAGTTTCTCCCATTATTTTCTGCAGATCCACTCAAGCTCTGTCAGGTTGGATGGGGAGCGTCGTTGCACAGCCATTTTTAGGTATCTTCAGAGATGTTAGATAGGGTTCAAGTCGGGGCTCTGGCCACTCAAGGATATTCAGAGACGTGTCCTGAAGCCACTCCTGCATTGTCTTGGCTGTGTGCTTAGGGTTATTGTCCTGTTGGAAGGTGAACCCGAGGTCCTGAGGTCCTGAGTTCTCTGGAGCAAGTTTTCATCAAGGATCTCTCTGTACTTTGCTCCATTTATCATTTATTTATCCTGACTAGTCTCCCAGTCCCTGCCGCTAAAAAACATCTCCACCGCATGCTGTTGCCACCACCATGCTTCACTGTAGGGATTGTGGAGGGTTTCCTCCAGACGTGACACTTGGCATTCAGGTCAAAGAGTTCAATCTTGGTTTCATCAGTCCAGAGAATCTTGTTTCTCATGGTCTGAAAGTCCTTTAGGTGCCTTTTGGCAAACTCCACGCATGCTGTCATGTGCCTTTTACTGAGGAGTGGCTTTCGTCTGGACACTCTAACATAAAGGCCTGATTGGTGGAGTGCTGCAGAGATGGTTGTCCTAATGGAAGGTTCTCCAATCTCCACAGAGGAACTCTGGAGCTCTGTCAGAGTGACCATTGGGTTCTTGGTCACCTCCCTAAACAAGTCCTATCTCGCCCGATTGCTCAGTTTGGCCGGGTGGCCAGCTCTAGGAAGAGTCTTGGTGGTTCTTGGGGACCTTCAATGCTGCAGACATGTTTTGGTAGCCTTCCCCAGATCTGTGCCTCTACACAATCCTGTCCCCGAGCTCTACGGACAATTCCTTTGACCTCATTGCTTGGTTTTTGCTCTGACATGCACTGTCAACTCTGGGACTTTACATAGACAGGTGTGTGCCTTTCCCAAATCATGTCGAATCAATTGAATTTACCACAGGCGGACTCCAGTGAAGTTGTAGAAACATCTCAAGGATGATCAATGGAAACAGGATGCACCTGAGCTCAATTTCGAGTCTACTAGCAAAGGGTCTGAACACTTATGTAAATAAGGCATTTCTGTTTTTTAATATGATTACATCTGTTAAAATTTCTAAAAACCTGTTTTTCTGTGTCATTGTGGGGTATTGTGTGTAGATTGATGAGGAAAACAATGAGTTTAATCCATTTTAGAATAAGGCAGTAACATAACAAAATGTGGAAAAAGTCAAGGGGTCTGAATACTTTCCGATGGCACTGTATGTGTGTGTAAGGTGTGTGTAGGCGTGTGTTCTCTATCCTTACAGAGGTCTATAGTGAATGCCTATCAGCGTGAGGTGCATGTAAGGTGTGTCTGTACTCTGGTTTTACAGCGGCCTACGTATGGCGTGTCATTCAGCGTAAGTGCAGTTGTGTATGTTTAAGGTGTGTGGGTGTAAGTAGTGTTGGTAGTTGAATACTCTGTTCTTACAGAGGTCTAGGGCATGCCGTTGAGGGTTCAGGTGTGTGTAAAGCAGGGGTGTCAAACTAATTTTGCCCCAGGGGCTGCATTCAGCCTTCAACAAGGTCCGGAGAGCCGCACAAAAAATTGGCTATATTTCCTTGCTGTGAACATTTTCAGAAAATAGTCCTCTATCCATCGTTTAGGGAATCTTCGATGCTCCCTGACTGTCTAGCTTTCATTTTGGTGATTATTAGCAAGCTGGACACAGTCAATAAACAGTATGAATATACAATAGGTCCATTATCCTTCCTACACAGTTTCGATTTGGTTTTAGTCATTGTTAAATCCAGCCTAAAACCCCAAACAGCAATGCAGACGTAGACGTACAGTGGCTAGGAAAAACTCCCTAGAAGCAGGAATCTAGGATGAAACATAGAGATGAACCAGGCTCTGAGGGGTGGCCAGTCCTCTTCTGGCTGTGCTGGTGGAGATTATACAGTGCCTTGCAAAAGTATTCATCCCCCTTGGCATTTCTCCTATTTTGTTGCATTACAACCTGTAATTTAAATGGATTTTTATTTGGATTTCATGTAATGGACATACACAAAATAGTCCAAACTGGTGAAGTGAAATGAAAAAAATAACTTGTTACATTTTTTGTTTTAAATTTATCCATTATTTTGCCAGGTATGTTGACTGAGAACATGTTCTCATTTGCAGCAACGACCTGGGGAATAGTTATAGGGGAGAGGAGGGGGATGAATGAGCCAATTGTAAACAGGGGATTATTAGCTGACTGTGATTATTTGAGGGCCAGATTGGGAATTTAGCCGGGACACCGGGGTTAACACCCCTACTCTTACGATAAGTGCCATGGGATCTTTAATGACCTCAGAGAGTCAGGAGACCCATTTAATGTCCCATCCGAAAGACGGCACCCTACACAGGGCAGTGTCCCCAATCACTGCCCTGGGGCATTGGGATAATTTTTTAGACCAGAGGAAAGAGTGCCTCCTACTGGCCCTCCAACATTTAAAATGGAAAAACGGTGTGTATTCAACCCCTTTGCTATAAAGTCCCTAAATAAGATCTGGTGCAACCAATTACCTTCAGAAGTCACATAATTAATTAACCAAAGTCCACCTGTGTGCAATCTAAGTGTCACATGACCTCAGTGTATATATATATATATATACACTGAGATCATGTGAAACTTAGATTGCACAACGGATATATATATATACACATACACCTGATCTGAAAGGCCCCAGAGACTGCAACATCTCTAAGCAAGAGGCATCACCAAGCAAGTGGCACCATGAACACCAAGGAGCTCCCCAAACAGGTCAGGGACAAAGTTGTGGAGAAGTACAGAGTTGGGTTATAAAAAAATATCCGGAACTTTGAACATCCCACGGAGCACCATTAAATCCATTATTAAAAAATGGAAAGAATATGACACCACAACAAACCTGCCAAGAGAGGGTCGTCCACCAAAACTCATGGACCAGGCAAGGAGGGCATTAATCAGAGAGGCAACAAAGAGACCAAAGATAACCCTGAAGGAGCTGCAAAGCTCCACAGCGGAGATTGGAGTATCTGTCCATAGGGCCACTTTAAGCTGTACACTCCACAGAGTTGGGCTTTACGGATGAGTGGCCAGAAAAAAGCCATTGCTTAAAGAAAAAAATAAGCAAACACGTTTGGTGTTCGCCAAAAGGCATGTGGGAGACTCCCCAAACATATGGAAGAAGATACTCTGGTCAGATGAGATTAAAATTGCTCTTTTTGGCCATCAAGGAAAATGCTATGTCTGGCACAAACCCAACCCCTCTCATCACCCCGAGACAACCATCCTGGAAGCATGGTGGTGGCAGCATCATGCTGTGAGGATGTTTTTCATCAGCAGGGACTGGGAAACTGGTCAGAATTGAAGGAATGATGAATGGCGCTAAATACAGGGAAATTCTTGAGGAAAAACTGTTTGTCTTCCAGAGATTTGAGACTGGGATGGAGGTTTACCTTCCAGCAGGACAATGACCCTAAGCATACTGCTAAAGCAACACTCGAGTGGTATAAGGTGAAATATTTAAATGTCTTGGAATGGCCTTGTCAAAGACCAGACCTGAATCCAATTGAGATTCTGTGTTATGACTTAAAGATTGCTGTCCACCAGCGGAACCCATCCAACTGGAAGGAGCTGGAGCAGTTTTGCCTTGAAGAATGGGCAAAAATCCCAGTGGCTAGATGTGCCAAGCTTATAGAGACATACCCCAAGAGACTTGCAGCTGTAATTGCTGCAAAAGGTGGCTCTACAAAGTATTGACTTAGGAGGTAAGGGGGGTGAATAGTTATGCACTCTCAAGTTTTCCTTCTTTTGTCTAATTTCATGTTTGTTTCACAATAAAAAATATTTTGCATCTTCAAAGTGGTAGTAGGCACGTTGTGTAAATCAAATGATAAATCCATTTTAATTACATGTTGTAAGGCAACAAAATAGGAAAAATGCCAAGGGGGTGAATACTTTCGCAAGCCACTGTAAGAGTACATGGCCATTAAGGGAAACTGTTGAGTGTGAAAACCTCTACAGCATTGCAGTTCTTGACCCAAACTGGTGCTCCTAGCACCTCCTACCATACCCTGTTCAAATGTACTTACATTTTTTTGTCCTGACCATTCACCCCCTGAACGGCACAATCCGTTCACAATCCATGTCTTAATTGTCTTTAGGTTTAAAAATCCTTCTTTAACGTGTCTCCTACCCTTCATCTACACGGATTGAAGTGGATTTAACAGGTGACATCAATAAGCAATCATAGCTTTCATCTTTCACCTGGATTCACCTGGTCAGTTTATGTTATGTCATGGAAAGACCAGGTGTCCTTAATGTTTTGTATTTGTACACATATATATTTATTATTTCTTACTCAAACCACCGGCCTACGGGCTGTATGTTTGACACCCCTGGTGTAAGGTGTGTGTATGGCGTGTGTAGGTGTGTACTCTGTCCTTACAGAGGTCTATGTAAGGCATCCCGTTGAGGGTGAGGCCCTGCAGATGCCCTATGAAGTTGGAGGGCACAGCGGGCATGAAGCGCTTCTCCGTCACAATGCCTGTCTCCACGTTGTGGAACTCCAGCTGGGTGTGGTCGCCTGCCATCTGACCTGGAGGGGTTAGAGTTCAGGGGTCAGGGGAGAGATTAGCAGACCGGGGTCAAATACATTCAAACATTTGAGGTGCGCTTGATTTAGCTTGACCAGAGTCTCGGGTGAGTGGAGTTTGCACTTTTGGGAATATTCCTTTGGTTACATTGGATCAGGTAAGCTAAATACAAGACACTTCAAGTGCTTGTATGTATTTAAGCCAGGTCTGCAGGTTATGGGTTTGAGGACAGTGGTTAAGGTTAGGACTGAAAGGTCAGGGTTGACAGTGTTGGGGGGATGCTATGGTTACCTTCTACAGGTTGCAGGTCGTCGACGGTGAGTTTGAGGCTTTTCCCACGACGCACCACTCTGACCGTGTGCCACTCATTATCATTCAGCCCCACCCCCGCAAAGATGGTCTCTGGACCCTTACCTACACACATTCCAGTTAGTTAATACACACACATACCTGTACACAGACAAACACCTTAGACATACATTCACACACCCACACAGGCACACAGGTAGGCAGGCACACACACCCATGTCTCCTGCCATAGAGTCCTACCGTTTCAGCCACATGGTGGCACTAGATATTCAGCCCTGTCGCTAGAAGGGCTTGATGGAGAGCTGGCATACAGCAGGAAGAATATTCTCCCTCCATCGCTCTCTTTTTCCCTCCCCTCTTCTCTCCCTCTTTGTCTCACTGTCCATCTCTCTCTCTATGTCTCTCTCTCTCTCTCTCTCTCTCTGTCAGTCCTTTCATCCCCCCTCTCAGTACATATCTCCTCATTTCTTGTCTCCCCCTGTCAGTCTTTCTCTCTCTCTCTCTCTCTCTCTCTCTCTCTCTCTCTCAAATAGTGAAAACTCGCCAGGCTAGACCAGCGTGTGTGTGTGTATGTGTGTGTGTGGAGGGGTGGGGGTGGGGGGAGGGGTTGACATATAGGAGTGATGATAAGGCGAGAGGTAAACAGCCTGACAGATTCTGCTGTGGGAAATGTCAGCACCATGACACACACAGACACAAACACATAGCATATTGCTGCATGTGTGAGGTCTCTCTGTGTGTGTACATGCATGTGTGAGTGTGTGTGTGAGGTGTGTTAGGTGTGATTAGTTTTCAGGAGAGGACAGAGGGCTCCCCTGAGGAGTCTCAGCTGTGCTCTGGGCATGAGCATCTCATCCTGTTACCATGGATCACTGCCTGAGAGTGAGTGAGTGTGTGTGTGTGTGTGTGTGTGTGTGTGTGTGTGTGTGTGTGTGTGTGTGTGTGTGTGTGTGTGTGTGTGTGTGTGAGATGGGGTGAATGGGCTTATGTGAGTATGAGGCAGTGATCCATGTCAACTCGAGACAGCCAGGACACACACTCACTCACACACACTCACAGGACCATGGAATGTGGTCATGGAAGAGAGGCTAATTGCGGAACCAATGTCTATGGAACTTACACAAATCAAATGTATGAAATACAATCGATTGTCCTAATGGTGACATTATCATTGAGTTATTGAATGGTATGAACTCTTGTTATGTTTTATAATCAACTCAGAATATGAAGTTCTTTCCATGGCAGTATTTTAGACTTAAAATGGCTGATAACTCAGGATCATTAGAAAATCATAATCCATTTTGAAGGTTTATATGCTTATAAAAAGCATTATGTTTCATACTGCAGATGGAGATAAGAAAGTCGGCTAGTATTGTTCCCATGGCAACACCTTCTCCCTTTGAGAGTACCAGGATACCGTCATAGAGCCGTCTTCCGTGGTGAAAGGACACACACACACACACACACACACACACACACACACACACACACACACACACACACACACACACACACACACACACACACACACACACACACACACACACACACACACACACACACACACACACACACACACACACACACACACACACACACACAGAGCTCAAGTCACGAAAACAACATCCAGACAAATCAGGGAGAGAGGAAGGGATGGATGGAGGGATGTAAAGGGATGGAGGGATAGAGTCTTTTGTTTCCGGCGTGAAGGAGACATAATTACCCAGAAGCCCTAAGAAGCTTTCAGTCAATCCCCGTGATGGAACTCCACACCTTCACACTCCTCTGTACATCTCTGTCTCTCACTCTCTCTCTTTTCCCTTGGCTCTCCTCTGTCTTCCCTCTGTATCTCTTTTTCCTGTTCCCCCTTGCCTCCTTCACTAACACCCCCCCCTTCCTCTCTCGCTCTTCTCTCTTGCCTTTTCTCTAAAATGGCTGCCTTAGTCACCCTGGACTCTAGAAGAAGCATACAGTTGTACATCCACGAACACACACACACACACACACACACACACACACACACACACACACACACACACACACACACACACACACACACACGCACATTCAAACACACGCGCTCACTAACACACACACACTCACAAACACACACGTACTGAGAGGTAGTGTGAGATGGGGCGTGACTTACTGGCGGTACAGTTAATCCTGATACAGTCTGGAGGGAGAGCAGAGCAGAGGGTTAACGCTGCACAAACACAGAATACCACGCGCTGGGGACAAACACACCAACACACGCTACACACCTCACTGAGAACACACACTCTCCCCACCTCCTGGGGGCAAGCTGGGAGGGGGTTACGGGCCAATCAGAGCAGAGGATATGGCGTTCTGCAATCTGCTCTGAGCAAATGGCATAACAGCACAATGAATCCAGCAGATAAGATTAGTTGATCTCTGAATTGGCTTGCTCTGGAATTGGCTGAGGGAGAGTGAGGGGTTTCAGTATAAACGGTGTGTCATTGGCTACTCTGGTCAGAGTGATGGCCTCAGTGACCATGACATCCATAACATCTGGACACTGAGGTCGGCGTGGCCCCATATTTCCATCACCTAGCAACAGAGTACCAAATCCCGCCCCTGGTGGAGCAGAGGCTCATGGGAGGTCAGAGGTCATGGTTCCCATAATACCTCAGTGTGTCGGGTGTCGTCAACCACAGCAGAGACGCAGATGCTACAGCCAGAGACCAACACACACCCCTGCATGTGTGTGTGTGTGATCTTAGGGGTGCAGTGGTCATCTGGGAGTGAGCAGGGAACGCAGCCTCGGACCGTGAGGACCAACCCTCTGTTCAACAATACACAGACAGACAGTACAGTACAGCACAATAGTGTGGATGTGAGTGTTTGTGTATGTGTAATATCAGATTTAGGTGTAAATGTATGTGTGCACCCTATTCTCAGATTATGTGTGTGTACTTAGGTTGACAGTGTCTGTGTGCATATGTGTGTATGTGCTTTGATTAAAAGTGTGTGTATGTGTTTACCGAGGTTGACAGTATGGGTTAGTGTGTACCTAGGTTGACGGTATGTGTGTGTGTACCTAGGTTGACAGTGTAGGTGTGTTTGTACCTAGGTTGACAGTGTATGTGTGTTTGTACCTAGGTTGACAGCATGTGTGTTTGTACCTAGGTTGACAGTGTATGTGTGTGTGTACCTAGGTTGACAGTGTATGTGTGTGTGTACCTAGGTTGACAGTGTATGTGTGTGTGTACCTAGGTTGACAGTGTATGTGTGTGTGTACCTAGGTTGACAGTGTAGGTGTGTGTGTACCTAGGTTGACAGTGTAGGTGTGTGTGTACGTAGGTTGACAGTGTATGTGTGTTTGTACCTAGGTTGACAGTGTATGTGTGTGTGTACCTAGGTTGACAGTATGTGTGTGTGTACCTAGGTTGACAGTGTATGTGTGTTTGTACCTAGGTTGACAGTATGTGTGTGTGTACCTAGGTTGACAGTGTATGTGTGTGTGTACCTAGGTTGACAGTGTATGTGTGTGTGTACCTAGGTTGACAGTGTATGTGTGTGTGTACCTAGGCTGACAGTGTAGGTGTGTGTGTACCTAGGTTGACAGTGTAGGTGTGTGTGTACGTAGGTTGACAGTGTATGTGTGTTTGTACCTAGGTTGACAGTGTATGTGTGTTTGTACCTAGGTTGACAGTATGTGTGTGTGTACCTAGGTTGACAGTGTATGTGTGTTTGTACCTAGGTTGACAGTGTATGTGTGTTTGTACCTAGGTTGACAGTGTATGTGTGTTTGTACCTAGGTTGACAGTATGTGTGTGTGTACCTAGGTTGACAGTGTATGTGTGTTTGTACCTAGGTTGACAGTGTATGTGTGTTTGTACCTAGGTTGACAGTATGTGTGTGTGTACCTAGGTTGACAGTGTATGTGTGTTTGTACCTAGGTTGACAGTGTATGTGTGTGTGTATCTAGGTTGACAGTGTATGTGTGTTTGTACCTAGGTTGACAGTGAGACGGACACGGCCCCCATCCAGCTCCAGTCGGAGCGTGTCGGCTGAGTTCCGTGATGTTGTTGCCATGAGAACACCGTAGGCCCGCTGGGAGCGAAACCGTAGCGACACGTCCTCCGCCTCGGTGTGCATCGCTACGGGCAACTGGACCTTCATAAACTTACTACCATCATAGGACAGGATGGTCGCATCTAGAGGAGGGAAGGAAGCAGAAGAAGACATGAATATCTGCCAGTGACAAGAAAAGACAAGTCCAGACCAGCCCAGACCAGTCCAGATGAGACCAAATCAAGCCAGTGTTTCCAGTTTGATTTAAATGCCAGAAAATAAATCAAATTGAAAGCTGCTTATTTTCCATGAGACGGCTGAGAGAGAGATGGTTCTATCCTTTTTCTCTGTTTCTACCTTTCTCTGATCCTTCGTTCATCTCTCTCTCACTCCTCTCTCTCTCCTCCTATCTCTGTTTCCGTGGAAGACCGTTGGAGGCGAAAACAAGAGAACAGGAAGAGAGAGGCCTCATGAATACTAATGAGCTCAGTGTGTGTTTGTGTGTGTGAATGTGAATGTGAATAAGGGAGTGAATTTCAGAGGGAACAGAGGAGGGTTCAGTAAAGCGAGGAAGGATAGAGCAAAGGCGAGATGGGGAGAAGGCGAGAGAGGAAGAGAGTGGAAGAGCGGGAGAAAAGCTTTTGGCTAAAATGCAAATGAATCCTCATTAACTGGAGGTTAGCCTGTTACATCACGATAACATGACTAACTAACACATACGAGTGCACATACACACACACCTGAGTAATTTCTAAACAGCTGACTAATTGAAACTCTAAAATGGCACTTCAGCAGAGCACCTGACTGAGGAGGGGGGTAGAAAGAGGGAGATGGAGAAGGACAGATGATAATGAAGGCAGTATGTCTGAATGTGTCCTTCTGACGACTGTTCTGGAATAAAACTGAAGCAACAAACAGATCTGAGAGAATATTGGGGACAAAGAGATAGAGAGAGAGAGATGAGGGATATGGAGAGAGAGAGTGAGAGGGATAGAGAGAAAGAAAGAGGTAGAACCCGCAGGTAGGAGTAAACATGGCAAACCACTCTCTCCATCTGTTTCTCCATCTGTCCATCCTTTAATCCACTGAACCACCAGTTACTGAGGCTCTCTCTCTCTCTCTCTCTCTCTCTCTCTCTCTCTCTCTCTCTCTCTCTCTCTCCCCCCTCTCTCTCTCTCTCTCTCTCTCTCTCTAATTTAATCTCTCTATTATGGACAGATCTGAGGTGTGTGTGTTTGTTAGACATTGGCAAGAAAATGAATTACCATGGTAACAGAATCAGCTGCTTCACCATGACAACATGCTCGCTCTCCTCCCTTTCTGACTCATCTTTCTTTTCTCCATCTGTCTCTCTCTCTTCATCTTTCCCATAAGCCTCTAAGGGATTCACTTCATCCATCACTCACTCAATCTACCTTCTTCCATCTCTCTCGGTCTGTCTCTTTTTATATGTTTTGTTGGTTCAGTGTGGCTGTTCAGGGGAAGTAACTATACAGTAGACAATGCTTTAATAAACCATAGACTAAATAACACCACCTCCTTCCCCCTCTCTCCATCCCTCCATCTCTCCCCATCCGCTCACCTCTCTCACAGGCCCGTCCCAGGTATCCGGTCCCAGAGCAGTCACACACGTATCTGTTCCAGCCCTCCCTGCAGAGGTAAGAGGTTAGGGTTAAAGGTCAAGTGTCAAGTCAAGGGTCATGCCAGATTAGATCCGACTACAGACTACATACACTGGAATTCCTCAATTCACCCTTCACTAAAGCTTGTCCTAGGCGCTGTACTAGAGCTTGGTTAGCGACAGTTGTTATCCAATGGAGCGCTGCGATTGGTTGGCCAAAATTCTGGGGCGGGGCATTAGTGAAGGGGCCTATTGGTCGAGTTGGTCGAGCATGGCACTTTCACCGCCAGGGTTGTTTTGATTTCCAGGGCCATCCATACGTAAAATATATGCACACATGACTGTAGGTCGAAATGGATAAAGCCGTCTGCTAAATTAAATATATAAATTCAAGGTGCTTTATTGACAACGGGACAGCAGGTAGCGGTTGGGCCAGTAAGCGAAAGGTCGCTGGTTTGAATACTTGAGCCGACAAGGTGTAAAATCTGTCGAGCAGGGCACTTAACCCTAATTACCCTCATTTGCTCCAGGGTCGCATACTACCATGTAAAACAACACATTTCACTGCACCTATCCGGTGTATGTGACAATAAAACATTTTTGTTATCATTTTTTTTTAAATAATAAAATCATTTTTGGTAAATATGTCTAGATAATGTCTTCTTTCTGCCTAAAAGTCAGTTAAAAGTGAAGGTAGTCCTTTAGAAACAGTCAGGCAGATGTCAAAATAGTACAGTAGACAGTAGACTTGACTTGAGTAAGTGGCGATGAAGTAGTACAGTAGTACCTGCAGGTGGCGCTGTGTTGGCAGGGGTTGGACAGACACTGTTTAGGAGGCTCTCTGGAGCAAGAGGGCTTAACCCCTACAGCCCTCTGAACCTCAGCCAGACGACGGATGTCCTTACTCTGACCGTCCACAAACAGGTCTCTCACGCAGCCGACATAGCCGTAGTTCAATAACGCTGTCCACACCTACAGAGAGGAGGAGAGACAGATTACACACACACACACACACACACACACACACACACACACACACACACACACACACACACACACACACACACACACACACACACACACACACACACACACACACACACACACACACACACACACACACCTCAGTAGGGAAGATGAGTCCTTGGCGATCCTCTGGTAATCCTCCTAGGTACAGAGTATCGTCCAGGTCTAGAATCTCACTGTCCCCTGGAGCTGTGTACGCTGTACGCTGTGAGTTCACTGAGATAGTACCTACACACACACGCACACACACACACACAGGTTAGGGTGAAGGGTGGTCAATGATTAGGGTGCACTGACTATAAAGTTGAGAGTCTGGTAAATGGCTCAAATGTAAATGTTAAGAGACCTTTCCCCTCTGCCCCTCGCCACTTGCCAGACCGTCATTGTAAATAAAGAATTGTTCTTAATTTACTTGCCTTGTGTAATGGCAAATACCAAGAAGGTTATGATGCCACTTACTACCCAGATAGCACATAACGTTCTGAGAACCATATGTTTCTTCGAGCTTGGTGAGAGCGTGGTTGTCCAATGATTATTTTGCATACAACTTTCCCACAACTTCCTGGGAACAGATGTAGACTAACAGTGAAATGCTTCCTCATGGGCCCTTTTTCAACAATGCAGAGTTAAAGATAATTGAAATAATAATAATAGAAATAGTGACACAGGGAATAAATACACAGTGAATAACAATAATGAGTATTGCATTTACGGGGTAAATGAGGTAGCGATGTACATATAGGTAGCGATGTACATATAGGTAGCGATCTACATATAGGTAGCGATGTACATATAGGTAGCGATCTACATATAGGTAGCGATGTACATATAGGTAGTGATCTACATATAGGTAGCGATCTACATATAGGTAGCGATCTACATATAGGTAGCGATGTACATATAGGTAGCGATGTACATATAGGTAGCGATCTACATCGATGTACATATAGGTAGCGATCTACATATAGGTAGCGATCTACATATAGGTAGCGATCTACATATAGGTAGCGATGTACATATAGGTAGCGATGTACATATAGGTAGCGATGTACATATAGGTAGCGATGTACATATAGGTAGCGATCTACATATAGGTAGCGATCTACATATAGGTAGCGATGTACATATAGGTAGCGATGTACATATAGGTAGCGATGTACATATAGGTAGCGATCTACATATAGGTAGCGATGTACATATAGGTAGCGATCTACATATAGGTAGCGATGTACATATAGGTAGGGTTCGAGTGACTAGCCATGGATATATTTCATTTATTAATGTTGGACTGGTTTGACATTGGGAATGTTCTCAAATTGTTCCGAGAACGTTGAGAAACTAAATGTTCTTTTGTGGGAATTTCAGTACGTCAGTATGTTTCCTACAGGTTTCCTCCTGGTTCTATGAAACGTCACATTCTCAAATTGTTCTGAGAATGTTAAAGAAAACATTCCATAAAAACCACAAGAACGTTTCAGAGAATTGTCCCCAGCTGATCTTAATGAGTGCTTGTTTCCTTTGAAATGGGGTCTGTTTGAATAGAATAAAATGAAAAGCTTTGTAGGCGCAGAAAAACATGGCCTGCTAGCTCCATCCTGATGGCGCAGTGGACGAAACCAAGATTATTGGTTTGAATCTCACTGATGCCGTATCAAAATAAAAAATAAATGTGTTTGCATGATTAATGCCTAAGGAAATGAATTTCTATGTGTCCTATCTGTGCTTGGAGTTAGCAGTTTTATTAAAAAATCTTATTGAAACATTCAGTGAAAGTTTTAAGGAAGTTATTCAAAAACCTCCAACTAGCCTATAATTTCCATTCTCAGGGAGTTAATAAAACTTTCAAGGAACCAGAGTAAAACGTTCTGAGAACCTCACTGCAGCCTAAAAATGAATGTTCCCAGAACAGGCTAAATGTTCACTTCTGTTCTCAGAACGTTTAAAAAAATAGATTTACCGGTCAGGAAACGTATGGATTCGTTCCCAAAACAAATCAGACACAAAAAACGTATGTTCCCACAACACCCATGAAATGTGCTTGCTGGGTAGTGACCTGGGAATAATTCCAACACACAATCGAATAAAAGAGAGAAATCCGAGAATAAGTTTAGTCCATTTATTGTCCTTCTCTACTTCTGTCATTGTCATAAACAAAAAGAGTAAGATACAGTTAAAAATGGTCTATATTCCCAGGCAGACTAATTCCTACCCACACAATCACTTGGCAGCAAAATATAATCAATGAGGACAAACCGGGTGCTAAACAGGTACACTACATAAACATCTCATTCCAAAATCATGGGTAATACAATGGAGTTGGTCCCCCCCATTTGCTGCTATAACAGCCTCCACTCTTCTGGGAAGGCTTTCCTCTAGATGTTGGAACATTGCTCCGGGGACCTGCTTCCATTCAGCCACGAGCATTAGTGAGGTCGGGCACTGATGTCAGGCGATTAGACCTGGCTCACAGTCGGCATTCCAATTCATCCCAAAGGTGTTTGATGGGGTTGAGGTCAGGGCTCTGTGCAGGCCAGTCAAGTTCTTCTACACACCGATCTCGACAAACCATTGCTGTATGGACCTCGATTTGTGCACGGAGGCATTGTCATGCTGAAACAGGAAAGGTCCTTCCCTAAACTGTTGCCACAAAGTTGGAAGCACAGAATCATCTAGAATGTCATTGTATGCTGTAGCATTAAGATTTCCCTTCACTGGAACTAGCCCGAACCATAAAAAACAGCCCCAGACCATTATTCCTTCTCCACCAAACTTTACAGTTGGCATTATGCATTGTGGCAGGTAGCGTTCTCCCGGGATCCACCAAACCCAGATTCGTCCGTCGGACTGCCAGATGGTGAAGTGTGATTCATCACTCCAGAGAACTCTTTTCCACTGCTCCAGAGTCCAATGGCTTTACACCACTCCAGCCGACGTTTGGTATTGTGCATGGTGATCTTAGGCTTGTGTGTGGCTGCTAGGCAATGGATACCTATTTCATGAAGCTCCCGAAAAACAGTTATTGTGCTGATGTTGCTTCCAGAGGCAATTTGGAACTCGGTAGTGAATGTTGCAACCGAGGAATTTTCTTAAGCAATGCGCAAATCAGCACTCTACCGGTGCCATTACTGTTAGCTTGTGCAGCCTACCACTTCGCAGTTGAGCCGCTGTTGCTCCTAGATGTTTCCACTTCACAATAACAGCACAGTTGACCGGGGCAGCTTCTGGCAGGGCAGAAGTTTGACAAACTGTCTTGTTGGAAAGGTTGCATCTTGTGATCCACGTTGAAAGTCACAGTTTGCCAATGTTTGTCTATGGAAATTGCATGGCTTGATTTTTATACACCTGTCAGCAACGGGTGTGGCTGAAATAGCCCGAAACAACAGATTTTGAAGGGGTGTCCACATACTTTTCTATATATAATGTAAGTACAGGTAGATACAGTATAGGGATGAAATAAATATAACACAAAACATAATAAACGGCACCTAGACCTGGTTACTAAAAATCAATCAGATACCTGAGCGCCCGTCCCTCTGGAAGTCGACATGGTACCACTCCCCATCATTGACCTTCCTGTCGATGGCCTTGGTCTTGGTGGTTCCTGAGCCCATGTCCAGCAGCAAATACAGGTGACCATCCAGCATCTCGATGGCAAAGAAATCCACCTGCAACAGTAACGGCAACAATAGAAAAAAACAGTACAATATGAACATCAACACCAACAAAAAGTATAAACATCAATATAATATGAATGTGTGTGTGTGTGCGAGGGTCGGTGCGAGGTTAATGTGTGTGTGTGTCCTTACCTTTAGGGTGGGGGGTGTGCGGGGGTCTTTGCGCTGCTGCTGTCGTGGTTTCCCGTGGCTGAAGAGCATCAGTCCGTTGGGTTCTGTCGTTCTGAAGTCAAAGGAGATTGACCCCGCCTTCTTGGCGCTCCACTTGCTTAATGCCACAAACGACTCTGGGGTGTCAAAGGTCACAGGATCGAGGGTCGCCACACTCTCACACTTAAACGCCACCATACCGCTCACCTGATGGATGGGGAAGTGCATTTAAAGTGCAACACATTTTTACATCAAATAGATGCAGTAAAATAAAGTGAAAGAGCGAGGAATAGAGCTGTGCGGCAATAGACTACTGAAGGTTTAGGATGTGATTTGAGACCAGTGAATAAGAAACTACGGAGTCTTACCTTCATCTTAGCATCTCCCTGCTTAGCCAGCCGAGACAGCTCCAACCGTACATCATTGTTCTTATACACCACCTAGAGGTCAGGGTTTAGGGGTCAGGGCAAGGGTCATGGGTAAGAAGTTAAGGGAAGAGAGCAATCAATAGTCTGGTATATCCCTCTCCTTGTCTCTTCTCCTTCAGTTACAATGTTCAGAGCTAGTTGGACAGAAGAAGCGAAACCTCAGGTAGCTCTGTCATGTTGCTTCCTCCAAACTTGTGTTGTCATACCAGTCTAGATAAAAGAGAGGACACGAGGAGAGGAGACGAAGAAGAACTTATGAGGTGCAGTGCAAAAGGCTTCAGTTCATTAGGGTTCAATATAGAACTGCTTTCTCTCTCCATCTTTGTCTCCAAGTGTGTGAGCAGCATTTTCATGGCTGCAATGTCACTCACACACACATATTCTGCTTTCATACATCAGACCTTTGTCTGTGAACTGTGCAGAACTCAGCTAAATGCATAACTGAAATACCCTTTTATATGTGTGTGTGTGTGTGTGTGTGTGTGTGTGTGTGTGTGTGTGTGTGTGTGTGTGTGTGTGTGTGTGTGTGTGTGTGTGTGTGTGTGTGTGTGTGTGTGAGAGAGAGGGAGAGAAAGAGTGTGTTTGTGTGTATATATGTGTGTGTATGTGCATGGGTTTGGGTGTTGGTGTGTGTGTGTGTGTGTGTGTGTGAGAGAGAGGGAGAGAAAGAGTGTGTTTGTGTGTATATATGTGTGTGTATGTGCATGGGCTTGGGTGTTGGTGTGTGTGTGTGAGAGAGGGAGAGAAAGAGTGTGTTTGTGCGTATATATGTGTGTGTATGTGCATGGGTTTGGGTGTTGGTGTGCATGAAATGTTGTACAGGGCTGATGATCAGTCATGCGAGTGTGTTCAGTCGTACATCTTAATTATTTCCCATGGATTAGCATATGATCACATTAGATATGTAAATGTGTCTCTGACAGCAGCCTGCCTACAACACCATCAGTTCCAATCAACCACACGCACACGTTATGTACTTCTATCCTTGTGGGGACCTAAGATTTACATTCAAAATCTTATTTTCCCTAACCCTAACCCCTTACCATTATCTTAACCCTAATTCTAACCATAACCCTAATGCTAACCCTAAACCTAACCCCTGAGCTTAAAATAGCCTTTCTCCTCATGAGGATGTGGGAAATGTTCTCACTAGGGAGCATTTTCCTTGTTTTACTATCGTTGTGGTGAACTGTGGGGATTTTAGGTCCCCACAATAGAAGAACCAACCAACACACACACACACACGCTAATAATACTGATATCACTCTGTTGGCACATCATCTGTCAGTTTGTTTGTGAGTTTTTATGTGTCTGTTTATTTGTGTGCGTGCACACGCATTTTTGTGCATATGTCCGTGTTTATGTGTGCACGTGTGTGTGCGCTGTTGGTCCTTTTTTTGGAGCAGAGCGGATGGATAGAGGGTCTCGGTGGCAGAGCTAATTAGCATGTTAGCGCTTAGCGCTGCATCTGCTCCCTCAGCAACACTCATCGCTGATTCTCTCTGATGCTGCAGCCTGCACAAGGGAGGATGGTGTGTGTGTGCCTCTGCCAAATGTGTGTGTGTGTGTGTGTGTGTGTGTGTATGTGTTTGTGTATCTCTCTGTCCCTTACTACTGTATACAGTATGAGATCATGAGTGTGTAGATAAGCCTGTAGGCCTAGCTCTGTATATGAAGGATATTTGCATATGTAGATGTGTGTATTCATGTGTATGATATGTAGATTTGTGTTAGTGTGCATGTGTGTACTCCCCACCTCTTTGAGGCAGCCCATGAAGTTGTTGCTAACAGGAGATCCAGGGAGGTCGGCAGTACTGGGACTTCCTCCCACATAGAAGAAATCGTCTGAGCCCAACATGGTGTAGTCTTCCTGGGTGTAGCCCGTAGTGGTCAGAATGCCGTCCACAGAGATGGTCACCTATGCAACAAAGCACAGGGAAAGGACACGCTATACTCACACCAAATGCAGCGCTACGCGCTAGCCAGCCGAATTGGTCTGCCCCTTTCTGGCTTGGTAGGGTCTGGGGAGGTGGTCTGGTCTTGGCTGTGGTTGGTTGGTTGGTCAGTGGATTGGTTGGTCAGTTGTTTGGGACTGGTCTGTGATTTCATTGGTCTAGCTGTGTTTGGTTTGTGTGATTTGATTGGTCTAACTGTGTTTATTCTGTGATGTCATTGGTTTAGCTGTGTTTGGACATGTTTCCTGTCTGTGTCAGGAGGTGGTTTGGGCTCGTTAGAGTATTATGGAACCAATTCCATTCTCAGGGCAGATCTGTCCTAGAGGTAGAACAAATGCAAATCTGAGTCCAAGTCTGTGTCCTTTATACTCAAGCTGTAGTCGAGTTACAATTCCCTTGTTAGTGCTAGAGGCTGCGGTCCAAAAAACTTTCAAGATAAGTTTATTATTTAAAATATTTTGCTAATACTGTAGCTACCTAACATTTGCTGTTGTAGCTAAGATGTTGTACTGGAAATACATGTAATGATAGGGATGGACTTTACTTGACAAAGTCACAAGTCTTTGAACTTGAGTCCAAGTTCAAGTCAACAATGGCCAAGTCCGAGTCAAGCTCCAAGTCATGGAAATCGTAGAGTCCTGGACTTGATTATTACATAAAACTGCCCTAAAAGCATTTTACTAATTTGTGTTTGAAGTCATTTGCCCTCAGGGCATCATGGACAAGATGCTATGCATATAAATTCTGCCCTGGGGGTGACCTTCACCCATACATTTATTGCCTTTATGTTGCATCTTAACAGTCAGTTCCAATATTTAGGTACATGGTATCTATCTATGTTCATTATTTTGCCATCTATGGTATTAGCTTAGCATTGCTTGCCCCCTTGTTAAAATTACCTGACTAATAGGCAATTTATACCTCTTGCATTGCATGGAGGAAATGTGGAACTCCCCATTTCATCCACAGACAATGGTGCGTTGACGAATTGGGGGAAGTGTTTCTTGTAGATTCATTGCCTCAATTCTGTATCTCCACTCTGAACAACGCAAAAAGTATGACTTCTCTGCTGTTCTGCCTAAATATCACCATGAGCACAAGGCAAGAGAGTAGGTGTTGGGCTTAAGCAAAAACCCTTTATACCATATACCAGGGTAATTCGAAATAACTACGGTACGATTTTCAATACCGTTGCGGGTACCCCAGCCTTGAGGTGGCTGCGGGAGTGTGTGCTACACCGGTGCTTAAAAGTATACCTTTAAGAAAACTAAGATGTGTCAAATAAATTATGTTCAGCTCAGGTATCCAGCTTTGCATTTGGTTTGCTAACTTGCTAGCTAAGTGGCTAGATATCAAGAACAAGCTTCTTGGCTACAGCAGAGACATTCTAGCCTGACTACAAGTCTCTTTAGTGAACATTCCACTCCTTGCCATTGCCAAAGAGACTGGCCTTTCTGCAATTTTCAAATATGAATATTCTATCATTAATGAGCTCGAGGAGAATAGAGGAGTTGATCCTAATCCTAATTGATAGCTCTCACAGCTATCCTCCAATCACAATGATTATCCAAATATAGGTCACTTTATTCTCCATGGAACACATATACGGCTGCTATGCAACCGCTTTCTGCTTGTCCAGGTGAAACTAGTCTGTCAAAAGTAGCTAGCTCAAGTCTAAATCCTCAAACTAAATATATAGGCTACTGAAATTACAACCACAAAACCTATTTGCTTTGATTTTAAGCCTCAAAATACAACAACTTGCCTAGCTAACAGCTAAATGTTTGTTTTTTATTTTGTTATAATTTTTATTTACATTTTTGATGCTCGGGATGCTGTCATGGAAAATATTTATGTTATTTCAAACAACCAAAGAGCAACTCCGTCGTTAATCCAGCTACATATATACGTTGAGATTGCTGAAAGGCCAGTATCTTTGGCAATGACATGGAGTGGCAAGGAGTGCAATGTTAGCTAAAAAGACTGGTAACCAGATTAGAGGCATTCAATTCACTCCTGGATCAAGATCCCCGTTGCACTAAATTGTAAATAAAAAAGTGTGTATAGTGTGTGCACTTATGGTAATAGCAAATACTCCGATATGATACAGAAACTGAATGACGGTATGAAAATCTGGATACCATCCAACCCTAGTGGGTGGATTGAGCTCAACGGGATGGCGGAATTTGCCCCAAATCAATGTCCCCTATTGTGCATTAGGGAATCTAGTCACCCAACATATGTTATTTTCAATCATTTTCAGGCTCCAGTTCAAGCAGTAATACGATATGTGTCGAGTTTTAACTTCTTATGGCAACGTTGATGCTAAAGAAAAGCAGCACTCAGTCTTCTTTGTCAGTGAATCCACAACACCTCTTGACCTTTTTGCCACAACCAATTGTAATTGATCTGCCATGAGTACAACCAAATGATGAACATTGGTTCTATAAAACGCAAACAAGCTTGTTGTTGATTAGCAACAACGGCTAACCCACTGGGTGGTTTAGAGTAACATGTGTACTGTAGCTAGCTCAGGCTATAGCTAGCATTAGCATTAGTATCTAGCCAGGATTACCGTGGCTATTGGTAGCATTAACATCAGTAGCTAACCAGGACTACCCTGACCATATAGCACTAGCATCAGTAACTAACAAGGATTGCCCTGACTATATAGCATTTGCATCAGTAGCTAACCAGGACTACCCTGACTATATAGCACTAGTATTAGTAGCTAACAAGGATTACCCTGACTATATAGCATTAGCATCAGTAGCTAACCAGGTAAATCAGGCAAGTGTTAGTAAGGCCTCAACAGAGGCTCAACAGCCACAGTGGTTAGTGTGTTAGTTAGCGTGCAGCTGTTAGTGTGTTAGCTAGTAGTTAGTAGTCAGTTCCAGGTTAGTAGAATAGTAGTTTGTAGTGTGTTAGTAAATGGTGTCATTGCGGTTAGTTGTGTTGAGTTTAGTGATAAACAAGATGTTAGTAGTGATGATGGTGTTGGGGGTTACAGTGTGTGAGCGGGTAGGGGTGATGGGTTAGATTGTGGGTGCGTATGTGAGTGTGTGGAGTGGGGAGTTAGTCAGATCAGCAGGTCTGAATGATGTGACACACATACTGACTCACACACGGACACGCAGAGCGTTAGATGGGTTAGTCATGTCATTCCACACACATGCAGCCTCCTCTCTCTGCATGCAGTCAACAGCAGGAGGAAGACAGGAACGGGAAAACGGATGACAACAGCAGGATGGACAGCATACAGAGGAGGAATGGAAAGAGATTAGGATTTTAAAACAGTGGGGGAGGGGGGTTGGCCTTTCTCTGTGTCTAATGGACCAATCAGAGAGGCACCATGAAGTTGTACCATGCATGGGGAGCGGCCAGTCGCGTGCAAGTGAGGGATGAGCCAATCAGGACACGCCTACATATCAACCACAGGGAGATGGGGTGAATGTTGGAAAAAGGTAAAAGGAAAGGTAGAAAAAAATTGTGTGGCTCGGAAGGGAGTGATAAGCGTAGAGTACCAACCGCCGTCATCCTGTCCTAGTATAGTTCTAGTTGTTCTACGGCTCAGAAAAAGAAAATAGACAAACCCAAACTAAGAAACAATTAGAATGGTATCTACCGAACAATGGAGTTTGTTTACCATAGCGTGTCCAATGCCTGAGTGCTTTGTGGGAGACGGGGAGAAAGGAAAGCAAAAAGTGTGAACAGAACAACTTCCAGAAAAGAAAAGAAAAGGTAGAAGGCCAGTGGAGGTTAGAGAGGAGTGGAGAAGGCAACAGGTTAGTAGTATGACACATTCCATGGATGGAGGTTAGTTAGTATTACTAGCAGGTTAGTAAGTACAGTTAGTAGTTAGTAGCTGGTACGCACACACAGGCAAACAGCAGAAGACTATAGTTAGCAGCACCATTGTACCCCCAGCCTTGACGCTAAAGACACACGCAAGTGCACACACACAAACGCATACACACTGTACATACATACAGTGAGTTTAGCAAAGATATGCCCTCTTTCATTCTCTCTCTCTCTCTCTCTCTCTCTCTCTCTCTCTCTCTCTCTCTCTCTCTCTCTCTCTCTCTCTCTCTCTCTCTCTCTCTCTCTCTCTCTCTCTCTCTCTCTCTCTCTCTCTCTCTCTCTCACACACACACACCCTCTTTCTCTCAGCCTGTCTTTCCCTCTCACCCTCTTTATCCCTTTCTCTATAACCCCCTCTCCCTTCCCCTCTCCCCCTTCCTTCCCACATCCCCCTCCCCTGCTGTTGCCAGGTTACCTGTCTCAGGTTGCGCGTGACCTTGACATCGTGCCATGCGTTATCGTTAAACTTCCCGTTAACCGGCTCCACCAGGGCCTCGAAAGCCCCGGACCCCAGGTTGATGACCAGTGACACGGCTCCGTTCTTTAAGGCCAGGTTGACGTAGTCAGCCGACTTTCCCGTGTGGAGCATCAGGCCGTTCCTCTGCAGGGTCTTAAAGCTCAGGGTGATCTCATCGCTGGAGGACTGGATGGGGCTGGGAGACAGGTCATAGCAGAAATACTCTGATCCCTTAAATGTTGCTAAGTAGTCCTCACGGGCTGGAGGGGAGAGGGAGGGAGGGAGGGAGGGAGGGAGGCAGAAAGAAAGAAAGAAACAAAGAAAGGAAGGAAGGAAGGAAGGAAGGAAGCGATTGGGAGAGAAGTGGGGAGAAAGAGAAACAGAAAACATTCCATGTTTGTTTTTAATGTGTAATAATATTTATAATATGATATCAAGAGCCCCATTTTGAATGTGTGAACAGCAATGTTAGTGAAAAACGGAAACCTAATATCTAATTCTTTGGTTGCTCATCCAGTAGTCTGGAATGAGTTGATTGCATCGTTCATGAGTGAGTTGACATTGAACCATATGGATCTGTCGTGATACTTCACTTTCTGATGAATTCAGCAGTCATTATGCATTCAATAGTCATTTGGCCTCCCGAGCTGTGCAGCGGTCTAAGGCACTGCATCACAGTGCTAGAGGCATCACTGCAGACCCTGGTTCAATCCCAGGCTGTATCACAACTGGCCGTGTTCGGGAGTCCCATAGGGAGGCGCACAATTGGCCCAGCATCTTCGGGGTTAGGAGAGGGTTTGGCCGGGGTAGACCGCCATTGAAATTAAGAATTTGTTCTGAACAGACTTTCCTAGTTAAATAAAGGTTAAATCAAAAATGTAATAAATCAAAAATTAAATCTGTCATCTTGTTAGCAGAGGAATGCTGTGTCGTTTGAAGTGATGTGTTCTTAAGCACCTATCAGCAACTAGCCATGCCAGCCAAGTAGCGCAGACAACCAGAACAGCCAACCACAGCTCAGACAGCTTCAAGCCAATATAGCTACTTACCATGTCCACCTTTTCTGACTCTCAAGGACACTAGACTATCTCATTGTATATCATACACATACACACACATGCAGGCAGACACACATGCACACACAGACACACCGGGAAGAGATGAGTGAGGCAACATTATCTATCTTTCTTTCACACCAATTCCCCTCTCCGAGTCATCCTTCCCCACTTCCTCTATCACTCTCTCTGTTATCTCTCACACCTCCCTCCTCTCCTGTCCTCCTTCCAGCAGTATCTAAGGCAACCCCCTGAGCCTCTGGCACTGGCAGCATCCTCTACACGTCACCACTGACTACAATAGAATGTAACGATCTACAATGTAACACAATACAATAAAATGTAGCGATAAGAATATCATTTAACATTCTTACATCAATTATATTCTAACATTCTTATATCGATTATAATTTCATTTAACATTCTTATATAGAATATAATTTAGCATAATTGAATCAATTGTATGCCAGTATGTGTGCCAGGATGTAAGTGGGAACAGAAAGGTCTTTGCCAGCATGTCATCATGGGTGTGACCGTGTTCTGGGTATAATTACCTCCCTCCCAGTGTGTGTGTGTGTGTGTGTGTGTGTGTGTTTGTAAATATTGGTGTATTTGAGTCAGGAAAGCTATTACCAACCCAGAGCCTGCAGCGAGTCTTTACCGTGGAGGGAGAGCGAGAGTGAGCAGGAAACACACGCACGCACACACAAATGACAGGGCTGAGTGTGAGAGGAGACAATTTCTCACAATGAAGAAATCACCCACCCTTCCACCACCATTCTAGATCTAATTTACAGTCACGCCATTCGATTTCAGGCAACCATTCTGCCATTTTGGCTCTTATTTACAGTCACGCCATTCGATTTCAGGCAACCATTCTGCCATTTTGGCTCTTATTTACAGTCACGCCATTCGATTTCAGGCAACCATTCTGCCATTTTGGCTCTTATTTACAGTCATGTCATTAGATCAGACAGCAGGACATAAAACATCTCGACATCGATCTGTGGGCCAGCTCACGATTCTATCACACACGTACACACACATACACAAACACACACACCCACTGCAGCTGATGTGGTGGCTCTTTTCTCTTCTTCTCAGCCTCTCACATAGTCATTTGCCATTTCCATGGTAACCCTGTGCAATAGGGCTACAGCTGTGTGCATGTGTGCGTGCGTGTGTTTGTGAGAGAGGGTGATTGAGTGAACAGTACATTATCAGGGACAGCTGTACTGAATCAAAATGGCGGATAGAGAAACAGCAGGCTGACAACACTACCTGAGAGAGCGAGAGAGAGAGAGAGACATATGCTGGTGTATCTAAATCCACAGTAGTAGTCCTGTAGTCGTGGAGATAACACGCTGCACCTCATTTCAGCTAACCATGCACTTATTCTATCAGCTCCTTCCAGCCTGAGCACACACATGAATGAGCACACATACTGCATATACACACACAAGTCTACACATCGTACTTACACCATGTGTACATACTAGCACATGCATTTTTTGAGACACTCGCCCACACATACAAATGGATGTCCAGCTCTAGAATGTATGCTAACCACAGGAGGCTAGTGAGGGGAGGACGGCTCATGATAATGATCGAATGGAATGGTATCAAACACAAGGAAACCATGTGTTCGATACCATTCCATTTATTCCATTCCAGCCATTACAATGAGCCTGTCCTTCCCAACTAATGTGCCACCAGCCGCCTGTGATGCTAATGTATGCTAATACATGCAGACTCCAGATATTAACCTTCAGTCTGGTACATAGAGCCAAGTTACACCCTAAACCCTTTACACTTGTATCCCTTAACACCATAGAGCCTAGTTACACCCTAAACCCTTTACACTTATATCCCGTAACACGTACACCATAGAGCCTAGTTGCCTGACCATTCACCCTGAATGTATTTCCACTGCTCTCTTCATAGCTACATACACTCAGTCTGAAAAAGTCATCCTAGAAGTCGTTTGTTTGACTTCAAAATGAAGGGCATTGTGTAAAACAAATTCATCTGTGATTGGATGGTCTCTAATATATCTAACTAATCAGAATATCAAAGTTGATGGCATCATCATGAAGGGAAAGACTGTGTTCACATTCTAGAAATTGTTAGAGAGGGGGTGGCAAATCCAGACTCATCGTGGAGACGAAACATCAGTTAGCCGGAGCGATGTGGATGGGTAGCCAGGCAAATCGACTCTTTAAAAAAAAATATATACACTACCGGTCAAACGTTTTAGAACACCTACTCATTCAACGATTTGTCTTTATTTTTACTGTTTTCTACATTGTAGAATAATAGTGAAGACATCAGAACTATGAAATAACACATATGGAATCATGTAGTAACCAAAAAATAAAAATAGATTTTATATTTGAGATTCTTCAAATAGCTACCCTTTGCCTTAATTACAGCTTTGCACACTCTTGGCATTTTATCAACCATCTTCATGAGGTAGTCACCTGGAATTAATTTCAATTAACAGGTGTGCCTAATTAAAAGTTAATTTGTGGAATTTCTTTTCTTCTTAATGCGTTTGAGCCAATCAGTTGTGTTGTGACAAGGTAGGGTGGGTATACAGAAGATAGCCCTATTTGGTAAAAGACCAAGTCCATATTATGGCAAGAACAGCTCAAATAAGCAAAGAGAAACGACAGTCCATCATTATTTTAAGACATGAAGGTCAGTCAATACGGAAAATTTCTTCAAGTGCAGTCGCAAAAATCATCAAGCGCTATGATGAAACTGGCTCTCATGAGGACCGCCACAGGAATGGAAGACCCAGAGTTACCTCTGCAGCAGAGGATACGTTCATTAGAGTTACCAGCCTCAGAAATTGCAGCCCAAATGAATCTTCACAGAGTTCAAGTAACAGACACATCGACATCAACTGTTCAGAAGAGACTGTGAATCAGGCCTTCGTGGTCAAACCACTACTAGAGGACACCAACAAGAATCAGAGACTTGCTTGGGCCAAGAAATATGAGCAATGGACATTAGACATGAGCAATGGACATTACATTTGTTCTTTGGTCTGGAGTCCAAAATTGAGATTTTGGTTCCAACCGCCGTGTCTTTGTGAGATGCAGTGTGGGAGAACAGATGATCTCTGCATGTGTATTTCCCACCGTAAAGCATGGAGGAGGAGGTGTTATGGTGTGAGGGTGCTTTGCTGGTGACACTGTCTGTGATTTATTTAGAATGCAATTTAAACAGCATGGCTACCACAGCATTCTGTAGCGATACGCCATCCCATCTGGTTTGGGCTTAGTGGGACAAACATTTGTTTTTCAACAGGACAATGATCCTACAGTCCTCCAGGCTGTGTAAGGGCTATTTTACCAAGAAGGAGAGTGATGGAGTGCTGCATCAGATGACCTGGCCTCCACAATCACCCAACCACTACCAAAATTGAGATGGTTTGGGAAGAGTCAGGCCGCAGAGTGAAGGAAAAGCAGCCAACAAGTGCTCAGCATATTTGGGAACTCCTCCAAGACTGTTGGAAAAGCATTCCAGGTGAAGACGGTTGAGAGAATGCTAAGAGTGTGCAAAGCTGCCATTAAGGCAAAGGGTGGCTATTTGAAGAATCTCAAATGTATTTTGATTTGTTTAACACTTTTTTGCTTGCTACATGATTCCATATGTTTTATTTTGTAGTTTTGATGTCTTCACTATTATTCTATAGCCATAGTAGTACGGCCTCCCTGGAACAAATTAGGGTTAAATGCCTTGCTCAAGGGCACATCAAAATATTTTTCACCTTGTCGGCTTGGTTATTCAAACCAGCGACCTTTCGGTTATTGGCCCAACACTCTAACCGCTAGGCTACCTGCCACCCTGAAACTAAAACCCTTAAAATATATAGTGCACACTGGCTTCTAGCACTATTTAACACCTACAGACTGGTCTCTGTTACCTATAGCCTGGTTTCTCTTTACCCCTAGTCTGAAACCCCCCCTACCTCTCTCTCTCTCTCTCTCTCTCTCTCTGTTGCCATGACAATCTCTCCAGTTAGAGCTCAGTGTTTTGTCTTAAGCTAGATAAGATCAGTTTTATCCCAAGACTCTCACACGCACACACACACACACACACACACACACGCACACGCACACACACACACACACACACACACACACACACACACGCACGCACACACACACACACACACACACAAACCCCTTAACGCAGGTCATTAAGAAATGATGATAAAGTCAGAAACAGCTTCGGAATGGGCATCAATAACAAAATGGGTTTATAATTAATGGTCTGGCTACTTCAGCTGGCCTAGTTACAACTCACAAGTGCAATGAATGATGCTGCACCCACATAGGCAACAATGTTGTTGTTTTAAAAAATGCAATCCCCTGTGTGAATAAGGTCTATTGGTTAGGCACTTGGCCCAAATTGAACCTTGCTAATATTCTAAATTACAATAAACTTGTGAGTTAGTTGGGGGCTAGCTATGTCAGCCATGAAACAGAACATTACCTTTGGTGACTGAAACCACAGGGAAGACGAAGCTGCCAGTAGGTAGTAACTATAGCCAGATGACAGATGAATGTTACAACACACCATTTCTAAATTCCATACACAGACTCATTGACAGGGGAAAGATAAGAACACCTTTTTTTCTTATCACCTGAAAGCTCTACTAAACATATCCTGGGAATAAAACATCAGAAACAGGTTTCTTGTTTTATTGTTTCCACCTGCCTCGGTCGAATTCGCTGTCGCTGTTTAATCGAAAACAATGACATCCAGTTTCGTCTTGCCGCCATTGCAGCATAAGTACAGCACATGTTTGTGTTTGTGTCTGTGTGTGTTTGGGAGGACAGCCAAATAGGACAGCCAAGCCTGTTACTCTATGGTGTATAGACTGGTGTAGATCATCTCTGCCCAGATAAATACTGTACCTTGTCTATCCCCTCTCTCCTTCTCTCTCCCTCCCCTCCCGTCCCCCCCTTCATATCAGAAGGGCTGTTCTGTCTCTCTCAGGTATATCAGGGCTCTGCCCATTTATTTTCTCTCTCTGACCTTCCCCCCTCATCTCCCAATTGCATTAGTCGTTCTTTCTGCTCCTCTGAAACACTTCCCTATACATCCCCCTCTTTCCCTTTCTCTGGCCCTCTCTCGTCCTCCCCCTCTCTCTGTCGGTCTGGTGTGTGTCTGGTCTATGTAGTGGTGAGGGTTAGTAGTGTGTGTGTGTGTAAAATTAGTTCCTTTGATTGCCAACGCTTTATGAGTCAAAAGTGATGAGTCACAATCCACCTCCCTCTTAACACATACCGACTCACGCGCCTGCAGTGCACCCCACCAACACACACACACATATGCATGTATGCATGCACACACATACCGTGAAGAGAATGCACAGGCAGCCTTACTCATGCATATTTACACACAACACACACAGAAAGAAGGCACTCGATAAAGGTTATTTGTGTGTGTGTCTGTGAGCGTGTGTGTGTGTCTTTGAGCGTGTGTGTGTGTCTGTGAGCGTGTGTGTGTGTGTGTCTCAAATGTCATGTTTAGAGAACGCTTGTTGTGTGATGATATGGTTTGATTTGTCCTCTCTGTAGCACACACACACACACACACACACACACACACACACACACACACACACACACACACACACACACACACACACACACACACACACACACACATACTAGCTCACCACAGCCACACTGTAAAGGGGTTGCCATGAATTTGACAGTAACTTACAGGCAGCTAGTGGTAAGTTACTCTATTTCATATTGCAGTACACCTAACCTACTGTAATCTAAACACAGTATCAAAGCAAGTACTGTGTAAGGAAACAGTACAATACCATAAAATTGGCTGTACATACTGTAAGTAAAGTCAATGTACCTGTAATCGTAACGAATGAATGAAGGAGTGAAATTCATTGAGGGGAGATGGGGTTTGTATTTCTGTCTCATACAGCTGACATAAACCTTCTCTGTCTGTTGTAACGGATATTTCAGTTGCACAAGCAGGACACAGCCCTTACACATTGCATTTCGTGTGATGATGTTAGCTAATCGTTGGAGTTGTTGCCGTATCGTTGCTACTCGCCACTACTACTTTGACTGCCTGCCTGCCTCCTGCTTAGCCAATGTTCGCAATGTTTATTAAAAAATAACATCAAATCGCTAATTAGACTGCGTGTCTGTGTCTTGCTTGTGTTTGTATGCTGTCTCGATAGCTGAATGTAATTACACACTTGAGTTGTGCATCATGACACGAGAGTAGTCTTCTAAACAACATCCAAAACACTTTATTTCCTTGGGACCGATGAGACAGACACCAGTCACATGCCCGAACGCATGTACGCACACACTGATGCCAGAGTGAGTTTGACTGGAGCAGGACTGACTGACTGGCACTTTGGAGATACAGACCCTAGACATCTAAGGACTTCATCTCGCTCTCTCTCTCTCTCTCTCTCTCTCTCTCTCTCTCTCTGTCTCTCTCTCTGTCTCTCTCTCTGTCTCTCTCTTTCTCCCACCCACCCACCCACCCACCCACCCACAGACAACCCCCCCCTCGCCCGCTTCTTGAGAGAAACACATTTCAGATAGTTAGCTTCAGAAAGCTTCTTTACTCTGAGCCGACGGCCACTTCAGCCCCTTCTGACTGCTTTTGCATTGCTGCGTGCACACACACACACACACACACACGCACACACACCACCTGCACGTACAGCAGCCACATGAACAAAGAAACATTCCAATTCCACACACATACAGCATCTTACATTAGTACAGTGTGTAGCCATTCAGTATAGCTCACCGCCATACATTCGAGCTCATAGCCATACATAGCCATAAGCAAGAAGGAATCGTATACCTCTGAGCTTTCCTACAGTCAGATGTTGAAGAGAGAAAGGGAAAGAGGGAGGAGGGAAGGAGGGGAGAGAGTAAGTTGGTTGTGTGAAACTAAGAAAGCAAAGGGGAACCATTTTGAAAAGGAAGAAAAGCAGCGCTGGTGTCAAACAAGACCAAAACACTCCCAATGGAGCAGAATACGTGTTTTTTTAGAGCACCATTACACCATATTGTATTAGATCTCTCTCTATGAGTACCACACTGCAAGCTAAGCCGCACTCCCACCACCAACTACAGTATGCTGTATGGAGGTTTAGAATGTAAGAGACAAACTACTAAATTCTGTCACTGATGCATTCCAAACCGTGTTTGATTACCTCTGAGTCTGAAGTGGTGTGTTACAGTACAGTGCCACTAAAGTGAGCAGTGGTAATAGTAGTATAAGTAATACAAGTAGTAGTGGTGTGTTTGTGTAGTTGTCATGTGCCTTTACAGACAGGACAGAGCTACAGCAGTGTGTTTGTGTAGTTGTCATGTGCCTTTACAGACAGGACAGAGCTACAGCGGTGTGTTTGTGTAGTTGTCATGTGCCTTTACAGACAGGACAGAGCTACAGCGGTGTGTTTGTGTAGTTGTCATGTGCCTTTACAGACAGGACAGAGCTACAGCGGTGTGTTTGTGTAGTTGTCATGTGCCTTTACAGACAGGACAGAGCTACAGCGGTGTGTTTGTGTAGTTGTCATGTGCCTTTACAGACAGGACAGAGCTACAGCGGTGTGTTTGTGTAGTTGTCATGTGCCTTTACAGACAGGACAGAGCTACAGAGGTGTGTTTGTGTAGTTGTCATGTGCCTTTACAGACAGGACAGAGCTACAGAGGTGTGTTTGACAGCGCTGCTTTAATACACTTTTGTTTAATTTAATACACTGTGAAAAACTACATGAACAGAGGACTGGCCAATAAGAGGGGAGTTCCCATGTGCAGGAGTCAGGCAATGGGAGGGGAAGGGATTGCTGCAGGGAGGGGTTAGGATGAGGCACCAAAAACCTGCAACAGACATACAAGCCGCAACAACACACACACACTAGTGATGCGCGGGTCAGCTGTTTGTTCATTCGCACCCTCCCGCAATTGCTAATAACCCACCCGGAACCGCCCGACTATATGTGATAGAGTGAAAGTCTGAGGTCCGAACTCCGACCCTAAGCCGCAAATATAGAAAATGCGCTGTACAGAGAAGGCGGAGCAATTTTCTGACAGGCCTTTTAGATAAGCCTATGTTCCTGCTTTTCATTTAAGACATTTTATTTGCATTGGCTATTTGTTAGTCAACTTGTTTGTAATTAAATACATGCAGCTTCTCTTCTGTCTTACTTGTTGCCCTAGAATACTAAATACACCTTCACTCACCAGAATAATGTCATAAATCGATAGAATGAAGCCTTGAATCTAGTTGACGTCGGTAACATTTTTTCTTTAATCTCTGCTTCTCTCATGCAGCAAAGACATTTAGAGACCGGGGAGAAAATTCAATAACAAAATCAAATGGAACGATTTTACCTTTGACCGTTTTTAAGCAAATCAAAAGCTCTGAAAACTACCCAACATGTTCCTGATGAGAATTCAGTTTGGCTTGGATGCATATTTTATGGTTGAAATACTATCAGCTTTTACGATGCTGATAACGATAGCACTTTTACAGACGGCCCCTAACCGTGCAGTCATTCTCCCAAGATGCTGAAAGAAATCCTATTTCTCCACTCCTGTTCCCGAGTCAAAATGTACATTTGGTGTATCATTTTACTGCAAGAAATGCTTCATTCTGCAGGAGTTAATATTATATTAGGCTACATGTGAAAGGTTAAAGACACAACAGTCAGTGTCCAGATTTCAGTTACTATTCCATTTAACCCACTGTAATCATCCTCTTTTACCTCTTCACCAAATCTTCCCCATACATTAGGCTACCTACTGTTCTGACCCTCCTTCTATTTATTTTCAACTCTCCATTTCGTAGCTTTTCTCTTATTGAATTCAACTCCGACATTGGCCTATTTGCCTCAGTGGATCGACGTTAACTTTTCCTGCCCAAGTCCCAAAAACCATTTGGCAATGGCTGTGTTTTTGGCGAGCGTACAGTTAGCCCCTAAAGCTTAGGCTTAGGTTACACCCTACAGGCAAATCAAAATAATAAATAAAAACCTCAGTGTAGCCTATAGATATGAACTCCACAAGAATGATACATTTATGACATTTGAACGTATTATTTTCTCTTTATTCAACACGCCCGCCCGCCACCCACCTGCCCTTCATCCACATAATATTTTAAAACCCTAAACCCGCAGATATAACCAGGGGGACTGCGGGTTATGAGTCAACCCACGCATCACTAACACACACACACATGCGCACACGCACACACAACAAACCGTCCATGGAACCAGACCTTGATCTAGGATCAGTTCATATCCTAACACTAAACCCATATCCTCACCTTAACCACACATCTGGGATCAGTTAAGCCTCTCCATATTCTAATATACCCAAAAGAACCCAATATAGACAAAAATCAAACCTGACCTTGGATCAGCGTCTAGGGTCCAGCGGTGATGAGGTTTGGGGTGAGGGGTGTGGTGGGGGTGGGGAGGTGGGGAGGTGATGGGGAGCAGCAGGAACGGGAAGTGATGTCATAGTGATGTAATAGGTCGTACCTTGGTCGCCGATCATCAGGTGAGCCAGACCTTAAAGGAAGACAAGAGCACAGTCAGCACAGCAGAGGAGCATGACGTGGTTTTGTCCACACACACACACACACACACACACACACACACACACACACACACACACACACACACACACACACACACACACACACACACACACACACACACACACACACACACACACACACACACACACACACACACACACACACACACGTGCCCACACACACCCGCTCAAACATACACACTCAGACACACACTCACACACCATCATGATAGCTACCGTTGCTAACATTTGCTCACAGTGATGCTAGTGTGCGGTGAACATTAGATAAAAATGTCGTCTTTCTATTAAATACTGTATATAGTTAGAATAGCACAGTGATTCTCAGTTTGGAAATTGTAGATACTTAAATTGTAGACATAAATTACAATTTGGAAATTGTAGACAAATAAATTGCAGACACTACCAGGGTTATCCTTACCTAGTGACGCATTCCTGTAAAATGTGGGTACGTTCATTCAGATCGTTCAACTGTAACTGTTACAAGCTGACAGTTCACTGCAACTGAAAGTCTTTTTGAACGCACCCTTGACCTGTGTGGAGCACCAACAGCTGGTAGAGGGGGTTCTACAACCATCCCTGCCACCCACACGTCTAAGACACACACCATGTTTAAACTTGTTGCTCGCTCATGTTGGTGTATATGTGTGTGTAGCTTCTACATATATCAAATAACTGCGGAATCACACACACACACGCACTATGTACACTGGTCTTGCTCTCCTACCTGTTTAAAAAACGAAAATATTGTATCTATCATTCGCGAAGGGGGTGCTGAGTTAGTCAGCCTTCCAATGACCTTTCTTTTTATCCCCTGGATTGTTTGTTTATTCTTTGGTGCCATGCTGCTTTTTTGCACTTTGACCTTAGTAATATCATGTTTATATTTGCTATTTTATTACATGTATACTTTGTAATTGTCCTAGGGTATCTTGTAATTGTCCTAGGGTATCTTGTAATTGTCCTAAGGTATCTTGTAATTGTCCTAGGGTATCTTGTAATTGTCCTAGGGTATCTTGTAATTGTCCTAGGGTATCAAATCAAATCAAATGTATTATTATTATTACTCTGTCGGTCTCTAACCTCTTATCAAACCTTATTATTACACTGCCCGTTTCTATCTTTGAGTGGAGAGCCACTTGAAACCTCCGGTATATGTCCATGAATGGATCTACTTATCTGTCCATGAAGGGAGTCTACTTACCGTCTGACTGCAACCCACATACAGCACACACACAACCTACACACACACAGCCCACACACCTTTCGGTGCCCAAATCAGACATGGAAGAAAGAATGGGATAGGTGTAAAGAAGAAGAGAGAGGGGGGGGGGAGAAAGTGAGTGAGAGAGACCCACCTGGGTTGTAGTGTTCTGGGAGCGTCCAGACGAAGGAGAGAGAGAGACAGACATTCATTAACACGCCATGCACAGCCGTCTGTTACCACGGGTACACAGATGCACACCCACACCATTACCTTGGTTACACACATGCAGATCCACCCAGACATCACCATGATACCATGTGGCACTGATAGCCTTACATTCTTCCACACGCACGCACGCACACACACACACACACACACACGTCAGGGTTGCGGCCAATTTATTCAATTCAGGAAGTTCATCGAAATTCAATTAATTGAAAAATCCTCAACAATAGTAGATTTTCAATACATTACTTGAATTTCAATACACGGAATCGACTGAAGTGCCCCAAACCAAGCACACGCACGCACACACACACAGTGGCCAGGGTGGATGAAAGCAGACGCTCCTACCTGTGTGTTTGGAATCTGGAACAATTATTCACCCAGAACTTACCTTACAGCCTCCTGTACCAGAGCACAGAATACACGCACATGTTCTCTCTCTCACACACACACTCACACTCAGACACACACACACATTGACCATTGCAGTAAATGAATAGTGAATAGATCAATGGAAACAGGTAACTGATGATAGAAAACAGCAGTGCAGGGGGGAAACATGCTGGGGTCAGTACTGGAGTGTGTGTGTGTCTTTGGAACCAAATGTCCCTTTCCTCTGTCTCTTATTAAAGGTCCAATGCATCCGTTTTTATCTCAATATCAAATCATTTCTGGGTAACAATTAAGTACCTTACTGTGATTGTTTTCAAATAATATGGTCAAAAAGAAAATAAATAGCTTCTTAGTAAAGAGTATTTTCTCAAGCAATAATTTTGCTAGGACTGTCTGGGAGTGGGGGGGAAGGGAAAACTAGCTGTTATTGGCAGTTTGGAACTATGAACTGGTGATGTCACCAGGCAGGTCAAAACTCCATCCCATCAAAACAAGATGAAATTTCAGGTGGTATTTTCAAACAGCTTTTACACTAAAACGGAATTATCATAATTTTCACACTTTCACAATATTATTCCAACCTCATACTGTGGAAATATATATATATCACAGGAAAACACGTTTTTGACCGCTCTGTGCCTTTAATTAGTGAAAAGAAACGCTAACAGCTTGGTTTTCACTAATTAAAGGCCTGGTACAGTCCCTACCCGTTGATCTAAAATAATTGGATAGGTCTAAGCAATGTTACATCAATTTAACCTTCAGTCCCGGTGTTCGAAAATGTGCTCCGCGCTGCAGTATTGTCAAAACAATTGTCGCGCCAACATATGTCACTTGCCTTCTTTCCAACACCCAACACAGTAATCAACACACTACACTCGCCACATATTTCATGTTCTTATGACAACATACTACGTTTCCAACCGAGATTTACCAACCAATTAATCCAAATGAATCGATTGACCACCCTATTAGAGAAGGATGAAATTGTAAAAAGGGATAAATCGAGGGTGTGATAGGTAAATAGGTAGAGGGATGGATGGAGGCATAGGGCAGCATATGTAACTGAGTCTCTCTTTCAGAGCCCTGCTGTCTCCATGGTAACTTGTTCAGCAGAAAGGGGACAGGGTTGCTATGGAGACAAAGGAGGGGCCTAGATCTCAGACTAAACACGCACGCGCGCGCACACACACACACACACACACACACACACACACACACACACACACACAACAAACACACAGGGAGGTGATGAACACCAACAGGCTTGTTTCTGAACGCAACTCACCACCACAAGGATATACTGACCACCACTAGGATCGAATGACCACCACCAGGATCTACTGACCACTACTAGGATATACTGACCACCACTAGGATCTACTGACCACTACTAGGATATACTGACCCCCACAAGGATCTACTAATCACCACTAGGATCTACTGACCACCACTAGGATAAACCTACCACCACTAGGCTCTACTGACCACCACTAGGATCTTCCGACCACCACTAGGATCTACAAAACACCACTAAGATCTACTAACCACCACTAGGATCAACCCACTACCACTAGGATATTCTGACCACCAGGATCTACTAACCCCTACTAGGATATTCTGACCACCACTAGGATCTACTGACCACCACTAGGATCTACTGACCACCACAAGGATCAACCCACCACTACTAGGATCTACTGACCACCACTAGGATTTACTAACCACCACTAGGATCATCCCACCACCACTAGGATCATCCCACCACCACTAGGATCTACTGACCACCACTAGGATCTACTGACCACCACTAGGATCTACTAACCACCACGAGGATCAACCCACCACCACTAGGATCTACAGACTACCACTAGGATCTACTGACCACCACTAGGATTTTCTGATCACCACTAGGATCTACAAACCACCACTAGGATCTACTAACCACCAATAGGATCTAGTGACCACCACTAGGATCTAATGACCAACACTAGGATCTACTGACCCCCACAAGGAACTACTGACAACGAGTAGGCTCTACTGACCACCACTAGGATCAACCCACCACCACTAGGATCTACTGACCACCACGTGGATCAAATGACCACCATTAAGATCAACTCACCAACACTAGGATCTACTGACCACCACTAGGATCTACTAACCACCACTAGGATCAACCCTCCACCACTAGGATCTACTGACCAACACTAAGATCAACCCACCACCACTAGGCTCTACTAACCACCACTAAGATCTACTGACCACCACTATGATAAACCCACAACCACTAGGCTCTACTGACCAAAACTAGGATCTACTGACCACCACTAGGATCTACTAACAACCACTAGGACCTACTGACCACCACTAGGATCTACTAACCACCACTAGGATCTACTGACAACCACTAGCATAAACCCACTACCACTAAGATATTCTTACCACCAGTATCTACTAACCACTAATAGGATTTTCTGACCACCACTAGGATCTACTGACTACCACTAGGATCTACTGACCACCAATAGGATCTTCTGGTCACCACTAGGATCTACTAACCACCACTAGGATATAATAACCACCACTAGGATCTACTGACCACCACTAGGATCTACTGACCAACACTAGGATCTACTGACCACCACTAGGATCTACTGACAACCAGTAGGATCTACCGACCACCACTAGGATCAATCCACCGCCACTAGGATCTACTGACCACCACTAGGATATACTGACCACCACTAGGATCAACCCACCACTAGGATCTACTGACCACCACTAGGATCTACTAACCACCACTAGGATCAACCCACCACCACTAGGATCTACTGATCACCACTAGGATCAACCCACCACCACTAGGCTCTACCGACCACCACTAGGATCTACTGACCACCACTAGGATAAAAACCCCACCACTAGGCTCTACTGACCACCACTAAGATATTCTGACCACCACTAGGATCTACTGACTACCACAAGGATCTACTGACCACCACTAGGATATACTAACCACCATTAGGATCTACTAACCACCATTAGGATCTACTAACCACCACCAGTATCTACTAACCACTTCTAGGATCTTCTGACCACCACTAGGATCTACTGACTACCACTAGGATCTACTAACCACCACTAGGATCTACTAACAACCACTAGGATCTACTGTCCACCACTAGCATCTACTGACCAACACTAGGATCTACTAACCAACACTAGGATCTACTAACCACAACTGGGATCTACTGACAACAAGTAGGATCTACTAACCACCACTAGGATATACTGACCACCACAAGGATCTACTGACCACCACTAGGATCTACTGACCACTACTAGGATCTACTGACCATAACTAGGATCTACCAACCACCACTAGGATCAACCCACCACCACCAGGATCTACTGACCACCACTAGGATCCACTGACAACCACTAGGATCAACCCACGGCCACGAGGATCTACTGACCACCACTAGGATATACTGACCACCACTTGGATCAACCCACCACCACTAGGATCTACTGATCACCACTAGGATCTACTGACCACCACTAGGATATACTGACCACCACTAGGATCAACCCACCACCACTAGGATCTACTGATCACCACTAGGAACAACCCACCACCACTAGGCCCTACTGACCACCACTAGGATCTACTGACCACCACTAGGATAAACTCACCACCACTGGGCTCTACTGACCAACACTAGGATATTCTGACCACCACTAGGATCTAGTGACTACCACTAGGATCTACTGACCACCACTAGGATCTACTAACATCCACTAGGATCTACTAACCACCACTAGGATCTTCTGACAATCAGGATCTACTAACCACCAGTAGGATCCTCTGACCAACACTAGGATCTACTGACTACCACTAGGATCTACCGACCACCACTAGGATCTACCAACCACCACTAGGAACTGCTGGCCACCACTAGGATCTACTGACAACCAGTAGGATCTACTGACCACCACTAGGATCTACTGACCACCACTAGGATCTACTGACCACCATTAGGATCTTCTGACCATCAGGATCTACTAACCACCACTAGGAACCTCTGACCACCACTAGGATCTACTGACCACCAATCGATCTACTGACCACCACTAGGATAAACACACCACCACTAGGCTCTACTGACCACCACTAAGATATTCTGACCACCACTAGGATCTACTGACTACCACAAGGATCTACTGACCACCACTAGGATCTACTAACCACCACTAGGATATACTAACCACCACTAGGACCTATTGACCACCACTAGGATCTACTAACCACCACTAGGATCTACTGACAACCACTAGGATAAACCCACTACTACTAAGATATTCTTACCACCAGTATCTACTAACCACTTATAGGATCTTCTGACCACCACTAGGATCTGCTGACCACCACTAGGATCTTCTGATCACCACTAGGATCTACTAACCACCACTAGGATCTACTAACCACCACTCGGATCTACTGACCACCACTAGGATCTACTGACCAACACTAGGATCTACTGACCACCACTAGGATCTACTGACAACCAGTAGGATCTACTTGACCACCACTAGAATCAACCCACCGCCACTAGTATCTACTAACCACCACAAGGATCAACCCATCACCACTAGGATCTACTGATCACCACTAGGATCAACCCACCACCACTAGGCTCTACTGACCACCACTAGGATCTACTGACCACCACTAGGATAAACCCACCACCACTAGGATCGAATAACCACCACTAGGATATACTGACCACCACAAGGATCTACTGACCACCACTAGGATCTACTGACCACTACTATGATCTACTGACAACCAGTAGGATCTACTGACCACCACTAGAATCAACCCACCACTACTAGGATCTACTGACCACCACTAGGATCTACTGACCACCACTAGGATCAACCCACCACCACTAGGATCTACTGACCACCACTAGGATCTACTGACCGCCACTAGGATCTACCAACCACCAACCCACCACCACTAGGATCTACTGACCACCACTAGGATCCACTGACCACCACTAGGATCAACCCACCGCCACTAGGATCTACTGACCACCACTAGGATATACTGACCACCACTAGGATCAACCCACCACCACTAGGATCTACTGATCACCACTAGGATCTACTGACAACCAGTAGCATCTACTGACCACCACTAGGATCTACTGACCACTACTAGGATCTTCTGACCATCAGGATCTACTAACCACCACTAGGATCCTCTGACCACCACTAGGATCTACAAACTACCACTAGGATCTACTGACCACCACTAGGATCTACTAACAACCACTAGGATCAACCCACCACCACTAGGATCTACTGACCACCACTAGGATCTACAGACCACTAGGATATTCTGACCACCAGGATATTCTGACCAACACTAGGATCTACTGACCACCACTAGGATCTACTGACCACCACTAGGCTCTTCTGATCACCACTAGGATCTACTAACCACCACTAGGATCTACTGACCATCACTAGGATCTACTGACCACCACTAGGATCAACCCACCACTACTAGGATCTACTAACCACCAATAGGTTCTACTGACCACCACTAGGATCTACTAACCACCACTAGGATCTTCTGACCACCACTAGGATCTACAGACTACCACTAGGATCTACTGACCACCACTAGGATTTTCTGATCACCACTAGGATCTACTGACTACCTCTAGGATCTACTAACCACCACTAGGATCTACTAACCACCACTGTATAGGACAGGGAGAATGGCTGGTGCTGTGATTCACTATGTAACAGTCATATTAAAGATATGGGTTTCAATGTTCTACACTATATACTACAAATAACACCAGTAGTTTAAATCTGTGTGTAGGGGAGGTCTGTGTGTATGTGTGCGCAGGGCTGGCTCATGGCATTAGCGACATAAGTGGTCGCTTAGGGCCTCCGTCGAGGTCTCAACATACTATTGAGAGTTAGAAAAGTACTCTACACAAGGTTGGAAATTTGGTTGTGCATCAGCAAGTTTTAGCCATGTCAGCTAACAATTTATAGATTGGTAAATTAGTCTAGCCAGTTATCTAAACTTGTAGGAATCATGTCTGAATACCGATCAGGCACGTCAGGCACTTGCCCAGGGACCCTGACCTCCAGGGGCCCCCCATTGATTTTGTTAGTCACTCTCACTCATATATCATTTACATGGCATAAGTCATGGCAAAATGTGTACAATTGCAGAAAATGTGTTATAGAATTGCTAAATGTTCTCTCCGTCCCATGGCAAAATGTGTAGAACTGCAGAAAACTTGCTTTAAAACTGCAACATTTTTCACGTCAAGAGGGGGGACACAATTATTTTGTTTTCCACTTGGTAGGGCACCACCCAACCAAATATCGCTTAGGGCCCCCAAAAGGCTAGAGCCGGCCCTGTGTGTGTGTTTTTAAATGTGTGTGCGAGATGAAATCACAATGTTTCAAGGTAGGGTTTGGGTAAAGCCTTACCTTCGCTGCAGTCGTTGCCTTTGTAGCCGGTGTCGGTACAGTCGCAAACGTTCTTCTGCTCGACGACAGAACACACCCCTCCATTCTGACACACGTGGTCCGGCCCACACCCGTCTCCCCCCATGGTAACGCCCTCCGATCCTTCCATTACAACCGCCGATCCATTGATGGTCACCGAAGTGAGCCAGCCAGCAAAGGGGGCGTGGTCTCTGACGCCAGGGGAAGTGAGGCGGAGAGGGGAGGCGTGGAGCTCTGGGGAAACCCCACCCATAAAGGTGTGGCTAAACACTGTCATGTCTCTCCGTTTGCTCTTCACCTCTGCCCATCCCTCCATCCTTCCATCCACCTCAAGGCTTGTGTTCCTCCAGTCCCGTTTCACACGAACCACATGCCAGTGTCCGTCACTCACGGCGACCCCGGAACTCACCTCAGCCGGCTCGGCGCAGAAGATGGAGAAGCGTAGGCGGAGTTTCCCGCGTAGCAACAATAGTTCCAGGAAGTCGCAGAATCCTTCGTCGTCAAGGTAAAGCAGCAGTCCGTCCTCACTGTGAGTTCTAACGCTGAACGACAGGATGCTCTCGCAGCACGCGTTCCACACCGGGAACCGCCCCCACTGTCCCGACACCCCCCCAAACTCTAGCACCTCCCCTCTGGATCCCCCAAGGCTACAGAGGCACAGCCAGACACACAGCAGGGGGCCGCGGCCCACACACACACCGCCATCACACACACGCGCAAACACATACACACAACGCACACACACGCAGACACAAAGGCTAGAGCTGGGCAGCAAGAACTACTCTACAACTCATGGTGCAAACATCCTTGAGAGCACCCTTAAGTCTTCTTAGGGCCCTTTCTAGTACCCTACAGTCTTCTTAGCCCCGTTAGTAGCACCCTACACCCTCCATAGGTGTTCCTCTGTCTGCCAGTCAAGAGAGGGAGCTGGCTCCTTATAGAGGTCCAAGTGTTCCCAATGTTAGTCTTCTATCTTCTCGTCTCTGTCTCTCCTCGTTCCTCCTCCACTGTCTTCCTTCAATGGTGTGTGTGTGTGTGTTAGAGAAATGAGGGGTGCAGTGTGAGAACCATATCGGTGTCTTCGTTAGTGCCTGTTCCCCTCAGAGAGAGAGAGGGAGAATATGGTCATACACTGTCACACACCGTAAACAGAGAGAGACTATCAGAGCATCTCCCTCTCTTTTTTGTCTCTATCAGCGGGGCTTGTGGGTTGAGCACTGTGAGTGTGTCCCTCACTGTCCCGTCATCACTCTTTTCTTTCCAGTGACCTACAGAGGGAAGAGACAGCACTATCACCCTGGGTCAGATACATGCATGGAAACCCACTCTCTCTCTCTCTCTCTCTCTCTCTCTCTCTCTCTCTCACACAGTCTTTCCAGACAGTCCTCCTATCACCAACACCATGTGATATACCAGTGAGTCTTTTCAGAAAGATACAGAATTTTCAGATGCATTTCATGTGTTGTATAGAACTTACTGTCAGTCAGGTAGAACAGTATAATTTCAGCTCGACTCATTACCTTAATGTCTACAACGTTCTGTACGTTTTACCTCTGACGGCAAAAGACATTCCAACATGACCACCTCGTGCCTCCGCAAGGGACTCGGAAGCGGTTTCTCGAGCGATGCGGAGGATGACTCAAATGCGCCTTGTTTATCGAATTATCCCCTTTTTCGCACCATGGGAAAAAAAGGCGCCTCACACCACTCCGGCGTCTGTCTCTCTAGTGATGTGGTTGAGATTAGGGTTCCAAATCACAGTATTGAAAGACGCGGTGAGATGAGAGCAGGTTTATATATCGATTATCGATCAACGGCCATTCCTCTCTCCTCTCCCCCTCCTAAGAGTCTCCGTGTGCGTGCGTAGGCTATTCCTCTCCTCCAGTGAGCTCGAACTCACCCGTTACTCCGAGTTTATATCTACCTCACCTGTGCGAAAGAATCCATACACCAACAACACTGCTGCGGGAAAACGCCCATATTAGGCTATTCTAATTAAATAGGTACATATAGTCTACAGCAAAGACCTAATACAATACATACACACCGAGATAAAAATGTCTCAGCCTACCTTACACACATCTTCTGGTCGGTGTTGTGGCTACTCATCGATTTTCTCCTTGTCATCTGATAACAATCACCGCGTTGTGAGGGGAGATGCTGAGTGCAGCCAAACCGTTCCCGGTAAATACCTGTTAGATAGGCCTACCGAAACAATCACAGTCTCTTCTCGATCAAACAGACCAGTGGAACCAAACGCATCTCTCTCTCTCTCTCTCTCTCTCTCTACGGAGGAGGCGAAGGTGCAGTCTGCTGCTCCGTGCATCACGTGGATGATGAAGGGGAGAGGAGAGGAGGAGAGGATGGGCGGGGCCGCTCTGCTGCAGCACCTTGGACAGCGCGCGCTCACTCTCTGAATACCGGAGAGGACCCACGGAATACGGCGGCAACATCCGAATCATTACCCAATTTGCTCTGATAATGACTGTCGGTGTGATAAAGTATTTGCAGAGAATCTAAGGTGATTAATCGCTAGTCATGAATTAATCACTGATTGAGCAAGAGAGACTTCTGAACAGAGAGAACATTCATGGCTCGAGATCGAAAACTGCGGGAAAAAAACAACAGTGGTGTTTCCACGTCACGCTCAAGCGGCGTTCTCCCTTCTGCTCCTGCCATCAATTATCTCGCTCTCTCTTATATTTCTCCACATCACACACACACACACACACACACACACACACACACACACACACACACACACACACACACACACACACACACACACACACACACACACACACACACACACACACACACACACACACACACACACACACACACACACACACACACACACACACACACACACACACACACCTCCAACTGTATCTCCAACTTGTTTATTACAGTGAGGTGTGCATTTCGGATTAATCTGTGTAGGCCTATCAGTTCCAGAGAGGGAGTCCCAGCTGAGTCTTGTCCATCAGAACGGTCTCTCTGGGTACCATGCCCCAGCTGCTGCCCACTCTTTTTAGCTACATGCACAGCTGCACACACACGATGACTGATTGTGCTTGGAAGTATCTAATTATGTGTTCCTATTGATGCTGTATGCACGCCATTACCCTACGGCCATTTTGATACGAGAACTCCAGGTAAGCTTGTGGGACAGGAAGTGGAAAAGCGCTTTTGACAGGTAATTAAATGTCTATGTGGCCACAGCCTTTTATAAGCTCCTACATTTCAGCATCAACACTGGCTTTACACTGGCTTAACATTCTCTACCTCTCCTTCCCCTCTCTCCCTGGCCCTGCCGCTCCCTCCTTCCCTTCCTCTCCCTCCCTCCCTCCTTCTCTCTGACAGGCTGACAGTGAGCAGTGACCCCTGACTCTTTGCCCACTCAGCAGAGAGAAGGTCAGGGCACACTGTTTGTGTATGTGTTATTGTGTGTGTGTGTGTGTGTGTGTGTTTATGTGAATTGCAGGGAGAGAGAAAATACAGCCAAAAATAAAACCTCAGCTGTCAGCATACAGAGTGAGTTCCAGTATGTGTGTGTGTGTGTGTGTGTGTCTGTGTGTAAATGCCATATGCAGGTGTTTAGCGGTGCACAGGTCTATATGGGTCAGACAGATACTCCCAGACTCAATGGGTGGTCACAAAGAGATAGAGAGAGAGAGAGAGAGAAAGAAAGGAAGTGAGAGACAGAGAGGGAGGTGTGTGCTGTGTGTGTGTGTGTGTGTGTGTGTGTGTGCAAGGGCGGACTGGCCATCTGGCATTTTGGGCAAATGCCAGATGGGCTGGCCCATCTTTAGCTCAGTGGACCTAACTTAGATTTTTGCGCAAAATTAGATTTATCTGGCTAATAATGCGGGCCTCATGGAAAATTATGGTCTGATTCTTGGTCCCAGTCTGCCCCTGTGTGTGTGTGTCTGACAGGCAAACAGCCTTCTGTAAATGAGATTAAATTTGAGGTTTGCTTCTAATCGTGTTGTAATGAGTTTTTGTGTAGCTCATATATTCACTCATTCCACTTGCCAATAGTGCAAACAGCTATGTGTGCACCCGTGTGTGTTGAGTGTGTGTGGTATTGGAGGTCACCCAAACTCTCATTTATAATGATACTATTGGTGACATTATCAAATGACTGCATGTTCTAGATGCAAATAACAACATAACACAACGCATACACCCACATGCGCAACAACACACACACACACACACATGGACAGTATGTTAGGTATAGATCTATAGTTCATTACAACCTTCTACAGATATTAGTATTGATCACCTGACCAACAGATGGAGACTGACAGCAGATCAGAGAGACCTGTGTATGTGCGTGTGTGTCGGTGTATCCTAATGGAAACACTATAGATCTATAGTTAATTATAACCTTCATCAGGCCACCTAGCCACCTGCAGGTAAATTTGATTTGATTTATTCGGATCCCCATTAGCCGACACCAATGGCCACAGCTAGTCTTCCTGGGGTCCGACACATAACGAAAAATACATTACAGACAAAACATATTTGTTTATTTACATACATTTAAAAACATTAACATGTAGTGTGTGTGTGTGCTTCTATCAGTTGCACATACAGTACATACACACAACAAGTAGGTCACATGGGGGAGAGGCGTTGTGCCTTGAGGTGTTGATTTATCCGTTTTTTTAAACCTGGTTTTCTGTTCACTTGCACTCTATGAGATGGGAGTTCCATTCACTCATGGCTCTGTATAATACTGTATGTTTCCTTGAATTTGTTCCTGTCACGGATCCCCCTGTACTGCTGCTCATTCCACGCACCAGCTCCGGAGGACTACATTACCGGCCTTCTAGGCGTCACTGAACTGTTTCATTACGAACACCTGGTTCCCATGTCCGTTGGTCTTGTGAGTACCTGTGCTTTGTGGTTTCGGCTTTCGTGCTGCGTGTACCGTGTACTCGTTATCACGGGTCTGGTCCCCGTGTATTGTTGTGCACTTTTGATTACGGGTCTCGTTCCGTGTATATATTAGAGGCTTAACCTCGCTCTTTTGTTTGGGTTACATCCCTGTGTTTTTGTTTACGTGTTTGTTTTGGGCTTCGTCCCCGTGCCTTTTCATGGCATGTTGTATTTTTGGGTGCGGTGTCAAAAAAGCAGAGCATCTCATTATTATGGACAGACCTCTCCCCATCTTTACAACCATTGAATCTATATGTTTTGACCATGACAGTTTACAATCTAAGGTAACCTAAAGTAATTTATTCTCTTCAACAGCCACACCATTCATTACCAGATTCAGCTGAGGTCTGGAACTTAGGGAATGATTTGTACCAAAAACAATGTTCTTAGTTTTAGAAATGTTCAGGCCCAGTTTATTACTGGCCACCCATTCCAAAACTGATTGCAACTCTTTGTTAAGGGTTTCAGTGGCTGAAACATCAGCATACATTTGTTTAATGCCAGTGGCAGCTCATTGGTAGAAATAGAAACGAGTAGATGGGCTAGAGAGCTGCACTGTGGCACACCACACTTTACATGCTTGACGTTAGAGAAGATTCCATTCAAGAAAACGCTTTGAGTTCTGTAAGATAGATAGCTCTGAATCCACGATATGGCAGAGGTTGAAAAGCCGTAAAACACAAGTTCTCAACAACAGGTTATGGTCAATCATATCAAAGGCTGCAATGAAATCTAACTGTACAGCTCCCACAATCTTTTTATTATTAATTTATTTCAACCAATCGTCAGTCATTTGTGTCAGTGTAGTACATGTTGAATGCCCTTCTCTATAAGCATGCTGAAAGTATGTTGTTATTTGTTTACAGAGAAATAGCATTGTATTTGGTCAAGCACAATTTTTTTTCAACAGTCTGTTAAGAGCTGGCAGCAAGCTGATAGTTCTGCTGTTGGAACCAGTAAATGCCGCTTCACCACTCTTGGGTAGTGGAATGAATTTGGCTTCCCTCCAGGCCTGAGGACAAACACTTTCCTCTCGGCTCAGATTAAAGATATGCCACAGATAGGAATGGCTATAGAGTCAGCTACCATCCTCAGTAGCTTTCCATCTAAGTTGTCAATGCCAGGAGGTTTGTCATTATTGATCAATATTTTTTTAGATTTTTTTACACCTCTGCTACACTAACTTTACAAAATTCAAACTTCCAATGCTTTTCTTTCATTATTCGTTTTTTTCTATGCATGAATACGATGGCTCACTGTTAGTTGTTGGCATTTACTGCCTAAGTGTACCTAATTTGCCTATGAAGTAATAATTAAAATAATTGGCAACATCAAATGGTTTTCTGATGAATAGACCATCTGATTCGATGAAAGATGGAGTTGAATTTGTCTTTCTGCCCATAATTTAATTTAAATATTTTTTTTGTCATCATTCTTTATACACTTGTGGACACCTGCTCATCGAACATCTCATTCCAAAATCATGGGCATTAATATGGAGTTGGTCCCCCGTTTTCTGCTACAACAGCCTCCACTCTTCTGGGAAGGCTTTCCACTAGATGTTAGAACATTGCTACACGGACTTGCTTCCATTCAGCCACAAGAGAGTTAGTGAGGTCCGGCACTGATGTTGGGCGATTAGGTCTGGCTCGCAGTCAACGTTCCAATTTATCCCAAAGATTTTTCGATGGGGTTGAGGTCAGGGCTCTGTGCAGGCCATTCAAGTTCTTTCACACCGTTCGACAAACGATTTCTGTATGGACCTCGCTTTGTGCACCGGGGCATTGTCATACTGAAACAGTAATGGGCCTTCCCCAAACTGTTGCCACAGAATCATCTAGAGTGTCATTGTATGCTGTAGCGTTACGATTTCCCTTCACTGAAACTAAGCGGCCTAGCCCGAACCATGAAAAACAGTCCCAGACTATTATTCCTCCTCCACCAAACTTTACAGTTGGCACTATGCACAAGGGCAGGTAGCGTTCTCCTGGCATCCGCCAAATACAGATTTGTCCGTCGGATTGCCAGATGGTAAAGAGTGGTTCATCTCTCCAGAACGCATTTCCACTGCTCCAGGGCCTAATGGCGGCGAGCATTACACCACCCCAGCCAACGCTTGGCATTGTGCATGGTGATCTTAGGCTTCTCAGCCATGGTAACTCATTTCATGAAGCTCCTGACAAACAGTTATTGTGTTGATGTTGCTTCGGAAGTGAGTGTTGCTCCTGAGGACAGACTTTGTTTTACGCACTACGCACTTCAGCACGGTACCATTCTGTGAGCTTGTGTGGTCTACCACTTTGCGGCTGAGCCGTTGTTGCTCCTAGATGTTTCCACTTCACAATAACAGCACTTACAGCTGACCAGGGCAGAAATTGGACAAACTGACTTGTTGGAAAGGTGGCATCCTATGACGGTGCCATATTGAAAGTCACTGACTTCTTCAGTAAGGCTATTCTACTGCCAATGTTTGTCTATGGAGATTGCATGGTGGTGTGCTCGATTTTATACACATGTCAACAACAGGTGTGGTTGTAATAGCTGTATCCACTAATTAATAGCTGAATCCACTAATTATATACTTTTGTATATATAATGTACAGTGGGGCAAAAAAAGTATTTAGTCAGCCACCAATTGTGCAAGTTCTCCCACTTAAAAAGATGAGAGAGACCTGTAATTTTCATCATAGGTACACTTCAACTATGACAGACAAAATGAGTGAAAAAAAATCCAGAAAATCACATTGTAGGATTTTTAATGAATTTATTTGCAAATTATGGTGGAAAATAAGTATTTGGTCACATACAAATAAGCAATATTTCTGGCTCTCACAGACCTGTAACTTCTTCTTTAAGAGTCTCCTCTGTCCTCTACTCGTTACCTGTATTAATGGCACCTGTTTGAACTTGTTATCAGTATAAAAGACACCTGTCCACAACCTCAAACAGTCACACTCCAAACTCCACTATGGCCAAGACCAAAGAGCTGTCAAAGGACACCAGAAAAAAAATTGTAGACCTGCACCAGGCTGGGAAGACTGAATCTGCAATAGGTAAGCAGCTTGGTTTGAAGAAATCAACTGTGTGAGCAATTATTAGGAAATGGAAGACATACAAGACCACTGATAATCTCCCTCGATCTGGGGCTCCACACAAGATCTCACCCCGTGGGGTCAAAATGATCACAAGAACAGTGAGCAAAAATCCCAGAACCAGACGGGGGGACCTAGTGAATGACCTGCAGAGACCTGGGACCAAAGTAACAAAGCCTACCATCAGCAAGGGCATTGAAGATGAAACGTGGCTGGGTCTTTCAGCATGACAAGGATCCCAAACACACCGCCTGGGCAACGAAGGAGTGGCTTCGTAAGAAGCATTTCAAGGTCCTGGAGTGGCCTAGCCAGTCTCCAGATCTCAACCCCATAGAAAATCTTTGGAGGGAGTTGAAAGTCCGTGTTGCCCAGCAACAGCCCCAAAACATCACTGCTCTAGAGGAGATCTGCATGGAGGAATGGGCCAAAATACCAGCAACAGTGTGTGAAAACCTTGTGAAGACTTACAGAAAATGTTTGACCTCTGTCATTGCCAACAAAGGGTATATAACAAAGTATTGAGATAAACTTGTGTTATTGACCAAATACTTATTTTTCACCATAATTTGCAAATAAATTAATAAAAAATCCTACAATCTGGATTTTTTTTCTCAATTTGTCTGTCATAGTTGAAGTGTACCTATGATGAAAATTACAGGCCTCTCTCATCTTTTTAAGTGGGAGAATTTGCATAATTGGTGGCTGACTAAATACTTTTTTTGCCCCACTGTATATTGATAGCCTCAAACATAGTAGACAAATGTATCATTATGTATTATTGATCTTGGCTTTATAATACAGTTTTTTTCTTCTTTTTGTTGAGTTTAGTCACATAATTTCTCAATTTCAGTAAGTCAGCCAGTCAGATGTGCAGCCGGACTTATTAGCCACTCCCTTTGACCCATCTCTTTCAATTCCTCATCAATCCATGGAGCGTTAACAGTTCTAAGAGTCCATTTCTTAACAGTTGCATGTTTATTAATAATTCAAAGAAGTTAAGTGCAGCATCTGGATGCTCCTTATTAAATCACATCAGACCACAAAATATTGGTTACATGCACATAAGAGTCACAGAAAAATATTTTGTATGATCTCATACACTATTTTAGGCCAAGCTTTTAGAACATTGGCTTTCCTGAATGACCAGTACCAGGTAATTTGAGTCATTTTAGCCAAAAACCTGGGTGGCTCTGCCAGGAGGCTGAAACTTGGCCGCAAGTGGATCTTCCAACTAGACAATAACCCCAAGCACACATTAATGGTTAATTGCATACAATATAGCTCAGTGTTTGTATTTTTTATTTGATAGTCATTTTTCCTCATCTTTATCAAGGGTGCCAATAATTTTGGACCTGACTGTATACAGAGCCTATTCACACCCCTTGAATTTTTCCACATTTTGTTCTGTTACAGCCTGAGTTTAAAATGGATAAAACATTTTTTTTTACAACTCACTTACACATAGAATCTCATAATTTCAAAGTGGAATGATGTTTATCGAAATGTTTACTAATTAATTAAAAAATGGAAAGCTGAAATGTCAACACTTTTGTTATGGCAAGACTGAATTAGTCCAGGAGTAGAAATGTGCTTAACAAGTCACATAATAAGTTGCATGGACTCAATAATAGTGTTTAACATGATTTTTGAATAACAACCCCACATATACAATTGTCTGTAAGGTCCCTCAGTGAAGCAGTGAATTTCCAACATAGATTAAACCGCAAAGACCTGGGAGGTTTTCCAATGCCTCGCATTGAAGGGCACCTATTGGTAGTCATTGAATATCAGACATTGAACATCCACATGAGCATGGTGAAGTTATTAATTAGACAATGGATGGTGATTCAATACACTACAAAGATACAGGTGTCCTTCCTAACTCAGTTGCCGGAGAGAAAGGAAACTGTGGCCAATGGTGACTTTAAAACAGTTACAGAGTTTAATGGCTGTGATAGGAGAACACTGTGGATGGATCAACAATTTTGTAGTTACTCCACAATACAAACCTAATTGACAGATTGAAAAGAAGAATAAAAACATACCAAAACATGCATCCTGTTTGCAATAAGCCACTAAAGCAATACTGCAAAACATGTGGCAAAGCAATTCACTGAATATAAAGTCTTATGTGTTCTATTAGATTTGCTCCAAACAGTACTGAGTACCACTCCCCATATTTTCAAGCATAGTGTTCCAAGATGGCGTAGCAGTAAGATGTTTGTCTTTGTCCCATGTAAATATTAATTTTTTTCATTTATTTTGTATACATTTCAATATATTTCAATCTCTTTTTTTCCATTTACAAATTAAATATACCTTTCTGCAACCCGCCTCACCCAATGTGGTACGGATCTGCTATTTTTTTTAGACCTTTTCACTGGAACCTCCATCAGAAGGTAGCCATCAGAGGCTAGCCAGCTAATTAGCTACTAGCTTTAAAGTCATTGTTAGCCACTGCTAGCGGTCTATACCTTTAGCTTAGACACCAGCAGCTTTAGCCCGGGTAGCCTGGATAATACCTGCCAGTCTGCACAGCGCGATATTAGCCCTAAGCATATTGGACTGCTTTTTTCCCACTACATCACCGGATTCCTACCGCAAGCTCTGGACCATTACACCGGATCATCGCAGCTAGCTAGATGCTACCGAGTGGCTATTGTGGCTAACGTCCTTGTCCAGAAGCAAGCACCAGCAAGCCTCGAGCTAAGCCCATCTCCCGGCTAGCAAACGAAGTACACCAACTACAATACCTATCTTGCCAATTGGCCTGGACCCATTGTCGACATGGAGCCCCGCCGATCTGTCAGGACCGGTGTGCTCTCATCCGGCCTATGTGTTGTGGATGTCGGTGAAGACCCTTCTGCTAGCCCTGGCCCGCTAGCTTCCTGAACACCGTGTCTCCCGCTTGCCTAGCGTAGTAATGACTACCGTACGGCTCCCTGTTTCATCTATTGCTGCTCTTTGGACCCTATGATCACTCGGCTTCACAGCTGATACCTGCTGGACTGTTCATTAACACAATACTTCATTTTGTTTATCTGTCAGCCCCAGCTTCGAACTCGGGCCCTGTGTGTAGCTAACTGACCCTCTCTGCCCATTCATCTCCATTTACCCATTGCTGTCATCTTAGCTGTTTACCCGTTGTTGTCTTTATCCGTTGTTGTCTTAGCTCTCCCAATCAACACATGCCTCACTCTAATGTCAATATGTCTTGTATACTTTTGTTTAGGGCAGCTCTCATTGTTTTATTTTACTGCGGAGCTCCTAGTCCCGCTCAACATGCCTCAGATAGCTCCTCTGTCCCACCCCACACACATGCTGAGACCGCACCTAGCTTGACTGCCTCCTCCAGAGATGCAACCTCTCTCATCAACACTCAATGCCTAGGTTTACCTCCACTGTACTCACAACCTACCATATCCTTGTCTGTACATTATGCCCTGAATCTATCCTACCACGCCCGGAATTCTGCTCCTTTTATTCTCTGTTCCCAATGCAGACCAGTTCTTATAGCCTTTAGCCGTACCCTCATCCTACTCCTCCTCTGTTCCTCTGGTGATGTAGAGGCTAACCCAGGCCCTGTGTGTCTCCAGGCACTCTCATTTGTTGACTTCTGTAATTGTAAAAGCCTTCATGCATGTTAACATCAAGAAGCCTCCTCCCTAAGTTTGCTTTATTCACTGCTGTAGCACACTCCACCAAACCCTGATGTCCGTCCATGTCTGAATCCTGGCTTAGGAAGGCCACCAAAAATTCTGAAATTTCCATCCCCAATTACAACATTTTACGCCAAGATAGAACTGCTAAAGGGGGCAGAGTTGCAATCTACTGTAGAGATAGCCTGCAGAGTTCTGTCCTACTATCCAGGTATATGCCCAAACAGTTCGAGCTACTACTTTTAAAAATCCATCTCTCCAGAAATAAGTTCCTCACTGTTGCCGCTTGTTATAGACCCCCCTCAGCTTCCAGCTGTGCCCTGGACACCATATGTGAATTGATTGCCCCCCATCTATCATCAGATTTTGTACTGTTAGAGTGACCTAAACTGGGATATGTTTAACACCCCGGCCGTCCTACAATCTAAGCTAGATGCCCTCAATCTCACACAAATTATCAAGGAACCTACCAGGTACAACTCCAAATCCGTAAACATGGGCACCCTCATAGAGATCATCCTGACCAACTTGCCCTCTAAATACACCTCTGCTGTTTTCAACCAGGATCTCAGCGATCACTGCCTCATTGCCTGTGTCCATTACGAGTCCACAGTCAAACGGCCACCCCTCATCACTGCCAAACACTTCCTAAAACATTTCTGCGAGCAGGCCTTTCTAATCGACCTGGCCCAGGTATCCTGGAAGGATATTGACCTCATCCTGTCAGTAGAGGATGCCTGGTTATTCTTTAAAAGTGCTTTCCTCACCATCTTAAATAAGCATTCAAAAAATGTAGAACTAAGAACAGATATAGCCATTGGTTCACTCCAGACTAGACTGCCCTTGACTAGCACAAAAACATCCTTTGGTGTACTGCACTAGCATCGAATAGTCCCCGCGATATGCAACTTTTCAGGAAGTCAGGAACCAATATACACAGTCAGTTAGGAAAGCAAAGGCTAGCTTTTTCAAACAGAAATTTGCATCCTGCAGCACTAATTCCAAAAGGTTTTGGGACACTGTAAAGTCCATGGAGAGACTACCTTCTCCCAGATGCCCATTGCACTGAGGCTAGGAAACACTGTTTCCACCGATAAATCCACAATAATCGAGAATTTCAATAAGCATTTCTCTACAGCTGGCCATGCTTTCCACCTGGCTACCCCAACCATGGCCAACAGCTCTGCACCCCCCGCATAAACTGGCCCAAGTTCCCCCCCCCCCCCCCCCCGCTTCTCCTTCACCCAAATCCAGACAGCTGATGTTCTGATAGAGCTGCAAAATCTGGATCCCTACAAATCAGCTGGGTTAGACAATCTGGACCCTCTCTTCCTAAAATTATCCACTGCCTTTGTTGCAACCCCTATTACTAGTCTGTTCAACCTCTCTTTCGTATCGTCTGAGATTCCTAAAGATTGGAAAGCAGCTGCTTTCATACTCCTCTTCAAAGGGAGAGACACTCTAGACCCAAACTGTTACAGACCTATATCCATCCTGCCCTGCTTCTCTAAAGGCTTCGAAAGCCAAGTGAACAAACAGATCACCGACCATTTTGAATCCCACCGTACCTTCTCCGCTATGCAATCCGGTTTCCGAGCTGGTCATGGGTGCACCTCAGCCACGCTCAAGGTCTTAAAAAATATCATAACCGCCATCAAAAAAAGACCGTACTGTGCAGCCGTATTCATCGACTTGGCCAAGGCTTTCGACTCTGTCAATCACCGTATTCTTATCGGCAGAATCAACAGCCTTGGTTTCTCTAATGACTGCCTCGCCTGGTTCACCAACTACTTCTCAGATAGAGTTCAGTGTGTCAAATCGGAGGGCCTGTTGTCCGGACATCTGGCAGTCTCTATGGGGGTGCCACAGGGTTCAATTGGGGCGGCAGGGTAGCCTAGTGGTTAAAGCGTTGGACTAGTAACTGAAAGGTTGCAAGTTCATATCACCGAGCTGACAAGGTACAAATATGTCGTTCTGCCCCTGAACAGGCAGTTACCCCACTGTTCCTAGGCCGTCATTGAAAATAAGAATTTGTTCTTAACTGACTTGCCTAGTTAAGTAAAGGTAAAATGTAAAAATTCTCGGGCCGACTCTATTCTCTGTATATATCAATGATGTCGCTCTTGCTGCGGGTGATTCTTTAATCCACCTCTATGCAGACAACACCATTCTGTATACATCTGTCCCTTCTTGGACACTGTGTTAACAAACCTCCAATCAAGCTTCAATGCCATACAACACTCCTTCTGTGGCCTCCAACTGCACGCTCTTCAACCGATCGCTGCCCGCACCCGCCCGCCCGACTAGCATCACTACTCTGGACGGTTCTGATTTAGAATATGTGGACAACTATAAATACCTAGGTGTCTGGCTAGACTGTAAACTCTCCAGACTCATATTAAGCATCTCCAATCCAAAATTAGATCTAGAATCGGCTTCCTATTTCATAAAGCCTCCTTCACTCATGCTGCCAATTATACCCTCATAAAACTGACTATAGTACCGATCCTAGACTTCTGCAATGTCATTTACAAAATAGCCTCCAACACTCCACACAGCAAATTGGATGCAGTCTATCACAGTGCCATCCATTTTGTCACCAAAGCCCTATATACTACCCATCACTGTGACCTGTATGCTCCCGTTGGCTGGTCCTCGCTACATATTCGTCGCCAAACCCACTGGCTCCAGGTCATCTATAAGTCTTTGTTAGGTAAAGCTCCACCTTATCTCAGCATAGCAACACCCACCCGTAGCACGCGATCCAGCAGGTATATTTCACTGGTCAAAGCCAACACCTGCTTTGGCCGCCTTTCCTTCCAGTTCTCTGCTGCCAAAGACTGGAACGAATTGCAAAAATCACTGAAGTTGGAGACTTATATCTCCCTCACTAACTTTAAGCATCAGCTGACAGAGCAGCTTACACAGCCCATCTGTAAATAGCCCATCCAACCAACTACCTACCTCATCCCCATATTTGTTTTGTTTTCTGCTCTTTTACACACCATTATTTTTACTTGCACATCTATCACTCCAATGTTAATTGCTAAATTGTAATTACTTCGCCTGTCACGGTCGTCATAATGAGGAGACCAAGGCGCAGCGTGATAAGAATACATTCTTCTTTAATGAAAGAGAAACACTGAACAAAGTTTACAAAACAACAAAAATGACCGTTACGCTATAAGCCACGAGTGCTGACAGGCAACTACACATAGACAATAACCCACAAAATCAAAATGGAAAATGGCAACCTAAATAGGATCCCCAATCAGAGACAACGATAAACAGCTGTCTCTGATTGGGAACCAATTCAGGCCACCATAGACCTACATATACCTAGACATACCAAAACCCCATAAAATTACAAAAAACCCTAGACAAGCAAAACACACATACCACCCTTGTCACACCCTGACCTAACCAAAATAATAAAGAAAACAAAGATAACTAAGGTCAGGGCGTGACATCGCCACTATTGCCTATTTATTGCCTTACCTCCTAACTTCATTTGCACACACTGTATACAGATTTTTCTATTATGTGATTGACTGTACATTTGTTTATCCCATGCGTAACTCTGTGTTGTTGTTTTTGTCGGACTGCTTTGCTTTATCTTGGCCAGGTCACAGTTGTAAATGAGAACTTTTTCTGAACTTGCCTACCTGGTTAAATAATGGTGAAATAAATTTTTTTATAAAATAAGTGGTGGCTGTATCATGTTATGGGTATGCTTGTAATAGTTAAGGACTGGGGAGTTCTCAGGATAAACAATAAATGGAATGGAGCTAAGCACAGGCAAAATTCTAGAGGAAAACTTGGTCAGTCTACTTTCCAGCAATCATCAACAACCAACTTGACAGCGCTTGAAGAATTTTGAAAAGAATAATGGGCAAATGTTGCACAATCCAGGTGTGGAAAGTTCTTAGGGACTTAGACTCACAGCTGTAATTGCTGCAAAAGGTGCTTCTACAAATTATTGACTCAGGGGTGTGAATACTAAATGAGCAAAGATGTCTAAAAACATGTTTTTTACTTTGTCATTATGCGGTACTTTGTGAAGATGGCTGAGAATAGTTTTAAATCCGGCTGTAACACAACAAAATGTGGAACAAGTCAAGAGGTGTGAATTATTTCTCAAGGCACTGTGTGTGTGTGGGGGGGGGGGGTGAATGTTGGAAGTCAGGGCTTAGAGGTTAGGGGTCAGTGCCAATTAAACACTGAAGCCCAAATCCAACACCTCCCCCCTGTTATCTGAAGTGTGCATTCATTCCCCCTCAAGGACTTAAAAATGTAAAAGCATTGGATTGTTGTAGACTGTAGAATAGATGGAGTCCACACCATATTTCTTCCACCAGTTCAATAATTGCACACTTCAGCGAGGGGAAGTGAACAAGTGCACACTTCAGGGAGAAAGGCTAAAGGGAAAAGAATATCTACAGGAAGTGCCCTATTTCTCTGTGTGTGTGTGTGCAGACCGATGAGTTGATGATACTATCACAGAGACGTAGCAGATCAAAGTGCTACCATGGTGACGCCAGCAGCACTCTGTTTAGCTGCTCATTTAATTATCTTTATCTGTTCCAAGCAAAGTGGCTGAAAGCATACTCTCTCTCTCACACACACACACACACGCACACCTGTATCTCTGTGTGAGGGAGAGATAGTGTGTGAGTATGTATGAGTGTGTGTGTTTATGTGTGTGTGGTGTCTAGTGTTACAATAACACCAGGGAACAGAGAGGCTGTTAAACTTTATGGAGGAGAGAGAATGGACACTTAGTGACCTTCTGACTAATAGATGTTGTCATAGCAACCACATCTCTATGCACATAACCATCATTTCCTCTCACACTCTACCTACAAGGCTGTGTGGACACCCCAAAAAAACAAGCCACACAGAAGTATGTACCCCATCTCTCATCAACAAGATCTGGAATTGTGACATATTATTAATGAACATCTATTTTTGATGCATTCATTTTGCATGGTTGCATTGTTAATTCTGTGTGGTTACAGTGTTCAACCAGAAACAACTCAAAGGTTAACAGTTTAGGCATTAATTCTGTGGAAGAACTTGACTGGCCTGCAAAGAGCTCTGACCTCAACCCCATCGAACACCTTTGGGATGAATTGGAACGTCGACTGCGAGCCAGGCATAGTCGCCCAACATCAGTGCCGACTTCACGGATGCTTATGTGGCTGAATAGAAGGAAGTCCCCGCAGCCTTCCTAGAAGAGTGGAGGCTGTTAATATCCCATCATTTTGGAATGAGATGTTTGATGAGCAGGTGTCCATATACGTGGCCATATAGTGTATCTTACCTGGCATGCCTGCTGGCAAGGTTGGAAGACTTTAGAAAAGAAAGCAATTACTAAATGAACTGAATAAGACTCACATTCCTTTCCATCTTTAACCCAGACTTTAGCAGAGATGCAGAGAAGCATAAGTAGTGTATTTAAAAAAGAAACACCAGTCAGAAGGATACAGACAGCTCAAGAGGTATGCTTAGATATTCAGAAAGGTTTACACATATTTGATATAGAATAAAGCATAATTTATGTAAATTCTCCACCCCAAGCCACCGTTACCTACTTTGTGACTCCTCAGATTTTTGGGGTGTGTCACCCCGCCATTAAGTATCATCAAGTATTCTCACGGCTTACTAGAGCATTGTGAACTGCCAAAGCGCAGTGGCTCTGAGCATCACGAGTTCGCACTAAGTTCTGGGCTGCTCTCATATACACGCCAGGGTTGGGATAAATTCCATTTAAATTCCAGTCATTTTAGGAAATATACTGAAATCCCATTTCTCTTAAATTCTTTTAAATGAGGAAAATGAAAAATTGGAATTTGGTTCTCTTTCTGAATTGACTGGAATTTAAATGGCATTGACCCCAACCCTGACACACACATACAAACACATTTGTCGCCTACTACCCCTCTCACAGCCTTTTTTCTACTTTTCCAGAGACCACTGTGAAGGTCTCCCTCCCTACCTCTGAATCCCTCCGTCTCCTTTCCTCCCTTGGTCTTTATCTAATCTATGTTACTCTTTGTCCTCCCATCACAGGTTGCTACGCAACTGTGTTCCATTGATCTAGAAGAGCAGGATGACAGGCACACATAACTGTGATGACACACACACGCACAAGTCGACAGACTCACGCACGTATGTACGCACTCATTCATACACACACACACACACACACCTTTAAATACCTTTATTCCAATTGCACCGTTGACACAAAACGAGGGACACAGAGGGAAGGGAAGAGAGAGGAGAAAATGAGGGGGAACGGGAGAGAGAAAAGGCAAAGAGGTGGGGGGGAAATGGGGGCTGGGAGATTGATGCAGCGTCTCTTCCATTTTGATACAGATTGCACTGGACTCCTCTGCCATCTGGTGGACAAGCCACCACATTGTTCTTTACATGTTGTTTTCAGTTTTTTTTTCGGGGGCGGGGGTCTATTTCGTGTTGTTCCATGATGGGATTGTTCAGCCTACTTGATTAAAATCCTTCCATACTCTAAACATTATGATTAAATTAAATGACTATTATGCATTATGGGTGGGTCTATAAACAGTATACTAATTATCTCCAATGTTATGATTGCTGAGTGGAAATCTCGAATGCAATTAACTTGTTTAGAACCAAGCATGTTTACAAGATGTGGCTCAATTACGAAGATTTTACAACAGATAAGGCCTATAATTACCACTATAGGGTCAGTGTGATTTGTTCTTGAGTCTTATTTACAGGATGTGACGTCAATCAAAGCGCTGGAAAGAAAACTAGTGATAACGTTCCCTGACTCCTTTTACTTTATGTTCGTATTCATATATTTTATTATTTCCTTTTGTTTTTGCATTGCCGACAAGAAACCGGCATGTAGGCATTTAGTTTACCATGAGTGCATATCATGCGTATATCAGTATATACGACGAATACAACTTGAAGTTTCAGAATGATAAAGTCATCAACTACATTAAATTCATTTGTGCACAGTGATGATAAACCTCATGCAAATGTAAAACATTAAATCAAATCATGGTTTTACCTGACTCATCTAGAACGTAGGCGTAGTCCACATTAGATTTTTTAGGCATTTTCTTTCAACAGTGATGGAAAAGTCACTGCACTGAAGCTGTTGCCAGAAGTAGACAGAATTGCGACAGTAGGGGCAATGTCGCAAGTGTAGTAGGTTAGGTTGGTAGCCAGCAAGATAACATGTTGATAGCCGCCCACATTGGGTACTGTTCGAATGTGAACGTCATTGCAACTATTTAAAGATATCGATAGTGCGTCCGTCATGACATTGTTTCCCGTGCTTATTTTGGTTGTGAAACAATTTCGCGTTGAGGAGCCTGTGTGTCAGATGTGATGTCACCGCTAGCAGCCTGTATTTTAGCATCGTGGGACGTGTAAAATGTAAGCAGACAACAACGGGGCTCGTTTGTGTATGTATCCCAAATAGCCAACTACGGTCGCGCTCGAGGTAGTTTCGAAGAGACGAACATTTTTCGATTTTGCATGCAGATATCGGTCTTGTGTCATCAGAACATTTTTTTTGTGTGAGAGGAGTGTGTTCGTCTCCCTTGTGAGGAAGTGGGATGTGGCCAGAGTGTATTAATGTTGCCGACGAAGATATGAAAATCATTGTAGCAGTGCTTTTGGAGCCTCGCTACATTGTAAATACTAGGTTAGACTTGGTGCTTAACGCGAGCCCATTTGACGAATTCGATGAAGACATCCGTCGGTGTTCGAAATCGTGCTGGGGCCGCTCTGATGACATAATATCAACATGTGAATTATAGATTGGCTATTTTTATTTTATTTTTTTGAAAACCATTGATTTGCTAATGTCAACTCAACGTCAGACAGTGGACTCATCTTTAGCTTTGGGAAGACTGGAAATCAATAGTCCCATGCTGAACCTGGGAACTTGCCTCTCCGGCTCAGTGAAAGAGAAGACCGCTCAGGGAGGATCGCAGGCGGCGCACCTGAACGGATGTGTGCCACTCTCCCATCAGGTGGCCGGTCATAAGTATGGCGTTGATAAAGTAGGTCAGTGACTGGACTTATCCAATATGTTCTCCTTTCGCCGCGACGGTGCATGTTGTTTATCCACTACTGAGTTGCATTTAATTTTGCAATCTTGGTCTGCATGGTAGAATAGCTCCGTTTTTGTTCAATGACAATACCTCAGAAAAGCGGACAGAAGTAGGCAACCCCCCCCCCTCCCCCTCCCCATGATTCTTTATCACCAGGACAACGCTATGGAGCAAACAAGCCGTGGTGATAGGTTTCATAATGACAGTCAATAACAGAATAGAGCACCTGCTTGTAAGCCTTTTGTGTACTTTTTAGTTGAAGCCTGTAGTATCTGCTCTCCTATTGTATAATCAAGCAACTGAAATCCAGTTTGGCTTCTATCACCACTATCACTCTTGATCATCCACTTAGTTGTAGCCTACAAAACTCACCAGGCAACTTACCAGTGGCTATAGCCTAAATCATGAATTAGGCTTACACATCCAATGTTTGAAGTAACACTCCCTTAGCTGAAGGGGCCAATGTATTATTTCTGTCCTTGGAGACAGTGACAGAGCGCCAGTGTCAGTAGGATGTAATCCGTGTTGTCTCTCTGCTAAGAGCCTCTCAGTTGAATCCTACCCTCAGCCAGGGCTTGGGGGTCAGACTCGTATTCAGGTCAAGACTCTTGACACACGTTTAACCTCTGAGTTGATTAAACGCTGACGCTTGGAGTGTTAATTTCCCACCAGTGGGAAGGCCAGGCTGGGGTAAATTCTTTGTCATAGACAGTATCGCTAGCTGTAAACCCACAACCAACCGGTGCATATTCTAATCAGCATAGCCTACTGCATATGCCGTAACGTACAGGAACATGCCGGTGCTTTCTTCTCAGTTTCAAATGTCACAACTGATTTTAGGTGTAAGGTTCAATCTGTGCCTGAGGCAGTAACATTTAGTTGAGTGGATTGCTGTCCATTCTTTCCCCCACTTCATTCTATCTAATATTGGAGCCAAGTATCAAGAGTGAGTGTAAAGTATCTTACTATATATGATACTGGTGCCCAGTCGTCTTTGATAAGGTGCATCGCTTTTAATTTTATTTTTATGACTTCACGTTAAATACAAGTTAACCTTTGCACTTCTCAGCTGGGTATAACTGGCAAACTGTTTGGCCCTGTCTGAGTACTTTAGAAAGGCCTCCTTCCTTTCTCTCTTGAAGTAACTACAATTCTAAAATGGTTGCACAATTGTGAAAGCTAGGGCCCTCTCGGTCACATTTTCCAATCCAGTCATATCTGATCATTGATTATTTAGCCGGAAGGATGTCTTTTTGAGATATTCTGACTTGACTTTTATGCTGCAACCAGTACTAGATCTTTATCTAAGTGTCAGAATGGACCACACCTTTTGTTTCAACAGGCATATTGCAACATCCTGATGGCACAGTACTCAAACAGCTCCAGCCCCCTCCCCGAGGTCCTAGAGAGATGCAGTTCTACAGCATGGTAACCATCCACCGTTTGATGCACAACATCTATAGATATACATGTTATTGTCTGAAGGTACAATCATTTTCACTGTGCAGTGTGCACTTTATGAAGTTGCTGTTCTGCATCACTTTCAATTTAAAAAAACTTTTTTTTTTTTTACTAGGGAACAGTTCTCCCATGTCCAAAGTTTATGTTCAAGTTGACGTGTAGATTTAAATGAGTTAACAAAAAGTGAGTGATTAGTCCTAAACCATTCTATCGTTCAATCGCCCAGAATAGTTCTTAAGGAAGCCTAGCATTCTGGCCCCTTTACAGTGGCTCTGGGGGCCTTTGTTATGGCAATACTGGGCACAGTAATGTAGTCCACATCTCTACTAGCTCAATCAATGGGCAAGGTCAGCACACTCCACACGTATAAACCAGAGGGCTATCTGTTTATTTAAGGGCTTAAGAAAGGTGTTTGCCTCAGCATGTCCACTGCAACAACATTTAGCCAAAGCATTATCAGAGATTTTCCACTGGCACCGCTTACTCTACTATTGTTAAAGTGGACTAAATGTACACGGGACGAAATGGTTGCTTTGGAAATACTCTCTTACAGAGGAATCACGTATTACAAACTCGGGCTACTTTCACCACCATCATTTCACTGTAGTGAATAATAAAAGGGAAGGAAAATAAATGTTTGTACTGTAAAATCGCATTACTCTTAATATTTGTTATACATGCGACGTGTTGGTAAAACAACATCTCTGTCAATAAAGACAGACATTCCCACATAGAGATGGTGAATAGTTCCCTCAATGGAGCTAATGTGATTCTTCAACAAGTATAAAGTATGTCCTAACCGTCCTTTGCTTCTGACAGGTCTACGCCGACGACTGCTGTGATCCGTGTCTGTTGGACCTTCAGCATCACCTCCCCAAATACTTTGGCGCCTGGTCCTCTCCTGAATCTCCTAACGGTAAACACCGGCACATAGCAAAAATCCTTAAACTTACCTGGGATATTATTTCAACATGTACCCGGGGCCTGTATTCACAAATAAACTCAGAGTAGAAGTGCTAATCTAGAATCAGGTCCTCCCTGCCCATAAAATGTTAGTCATTCTGATCTAAAGGGCTAAACTGATACTAGGTCAGAACTTCATTCAGAAAGACTTCTGTCATTCGGATGGTTTCACAGCAGAGCTCTCCAGCTGTTAAATGTAAACAATCATGACAGTGTTCTGCTTTGCTCCAAGGAACATGACACTGTAGTGGTGAAACAAAGCCTCGCCTATCATTCTAGTGGCCAAATGTGTTGATTTATTTCAAAATGTCTCTCTCCCACGCCTTATTTCTGCGCCGCCCTCTGATGACATCACAGAGCTGTACCTGAAACTTGAGGATGTCACTCGGCGGTTCCAGAAGCCCTGTATTATGGACGTGAAGATAGGCCAGAAGAGCTACGATCCCTACGCCTCCTACGAGAAGCGGGACCAGCAGATCAAGAAGTACCCGCTAATGGAGGAGATTGGCTTCCTGGTTCTCGGAATGAGGGTGAGTCTTCCTATTCAGCCTCCTTATGTGCCCCTCCCATTGGGTTGAAAAGGCCTCTCTAACTGCTACTGCCATTCATGTTAATGAGAGGGGCTATATGATACCTTGGAGGCAGTACCTTAGGCCGTTTTTTTACGCTGCAATTATTGAGCAGTAATCCAAACAAATACTCGCGACTACTTATTACTGAAGTGTAAAGCTGAGAAATTCTCCCGTCCATCCTCTATGCCACCTGTGGAGTTTGCGGGTGAGACTCGGCCAAGACTAACCCCTCTCTGGTGTAAACATGATTGTCTCTTCAAGCGAAGTACTCGTACAGTAAAATATCTTTAATAGCAGAGCTATGTTTTTGAAACGGCTGAAATGTATTCCTTGTTTTTATTGAGTTGGTACCTGAAATTACAGGGTAGCCTAGTGGTTAGAGCGTTGGACTAGTAGCCGAAAGGTTGTCAGTTCAAACCCCCGAGCTGACAAGGTACAAATCTGTCGTTCTGCCCTTGAACAGGCAGTTAACCCACTGTTCCCAGGCCGTCATTGAAAATAAGAATTTGTTCTTAACTGACTTGCCTGGTTAAATAAAGGTAAAAAAAAAAAAAAAATGCCTATTCCGTTCTGAAGTTGACTGATGAACAGCACAGTTTGTGAAGGAGAGCATGCTCTAAAAAAAGTGACTTTTTCCAATCCTCCTACAGAGCCACATGCAGTCCAAGAGTTTTGATTCCTATATAGCACCGGAAAGAGCAGATACTAAACTTTCTAACACCTACACTATCATTCAAAAGTTTGTAGATACTTAGAAATGTCCTTGTTTTGGAAAGAAAAGCTTTTTTTTTACCATTTACATAACAAGAAATTGATCAGAAATACAGTGTAGACATTGTTAATGTTGTAAATGACTATTGTAGCTGGATACAGCTGCTTTTTAATGGAATATCTACATAGGCATACAGAGGCCCATTATCAGCAAGCATCACTCCTGTGTTCCAATGGCACCTTGTGTTAGCTAATCTAAGTTTGTCATTTTAAAAGGCTAATTGATCGTTAGAAAACCCTTTTGCAATTATTTTAGAGAAGCTGAAAACAGTTGTGCTGATTAAAGAATCAATAAAACTGGCCTTCTTTATACTAGTTGAGTATCTGAAGCGTCAGCATTTGTGGGTTCAATATATTTGCCAAACAACTCAAAAATTGAGGGGATGGGCTCTTCAGAATATCACTTTTTTTTGTAGAATCACCATGTTTACAACGTAAATACTAGCGACACACAGCAATAGATTGTTTGGGGAAAATATTCTTTATTTTATTATATTCTAATTGTAAAATATGTGTTGATTGCCATAAGGACAGGGGAATTTAAGTGTGTCTTGGCTGCTAAATAAACTAGTGTATTTCATTGGCACTGCACAGCAATATAGCCTAGGCTACTAGCACAGATGTAATAACAGAACATAATTACACTCAAAATATGCTATTCTTTTCTTTTTGAAATGAATTTTCTTAACATCATCATGTTTCTTAATACATTTTTTATTTAATCGTTATTTGACTAGACAAGTCTGTTAAGAACAAATTCTTATTTACAATGATGGCCTACACTGGATAAACCCGGACGACACTGGGCCAATTGTGCGCCTCATTATGGGACTACCAATTACGGCCGGTTGTGATACAGCCTGGATTCGAACCAGGGTGTCTGTATTGACGCCTCTATCACTGAGATGCAGTACCTTAGACCGCTGTGCCACTCGGGAGCCCACTTAAGACCCACCTAAACAAAATTCTAATTAGTTTATTTGTGATGGTGTACAGTTGAAGTCGGAAGTTTACATACACTTAGTTGGAGCCATTTAAACAAATATTTCAACCACGCCACAAAACTATAGTTTTGGCAAGTCTGTTAGGACATCTACTTTGTGCATGACACAAGTAATGTTTTCCAACAATTGTTTACAATTTACAAGCTTCTGATAGGCTAATTGACATCATTTTAGTCAATTGGAGGTGTACCTGTGGATGTATTTCAAGGCCTACCTTCAAACTCAGTGCCTCTTTGCTTGACATCAAGGGAAAATCAAAATAAATCAGCCAAGACCTCAGAAAAAAGAATTGTAGACCTTTACAAGTCTGGTTCATCCTTGGGAGCAATTTCCAAACGCCTGAAGGTATCATGTTCACCTGTACAAGCAATAGTACGCAAGTATAAACACCATGGAACCATGCAGTGGTCATACCACTCAGGAAGGAGACACGTTCTGTCTCCTAGAGATGAACGCACTTTGGTGTGAAAAGTGCAAATCAATCCCAGAACAACAGCAAAGGACCTTGTGAAGATGCTGGAGGAAACGGGTACAAAAGTATCTATATCCACAGTAAAACAAGTCCTATATTGACATAACCGGAAATGCCGCTCAACAAGGAAGAACCCACAACTCCAAAACCGCCATAAAAAAAAAAAAACTATGGTTTGCAACTGCACGTTGGTACGAAGATCATACTTTTTGGAGAAATGTCCTCTGGTCTGATGAAACAAAAATAGAACTGTTTGGCCATAATGACCATCGTTATGTTTGGAGGGAAAAGGGGAGGCTTGCAAGTCGAAGAACACCATCCCAACCGTGAAGCATGGGGGTGGCAGCATCATGTTGTGGGGGTGCTTTGCTGCAGGAGGGACTGGTGCACTTCACAAAATAGATGGCATCATGAGAAAAAATTCTGTGGATATATTGAAGCAACATCTCAAGATATCAGTCAGGAAGTTAAAGCTTGGTCACAAATGGACAACGACCCCAAGCATACTTCCAAAGTTGTGGCAAAATGGTTTAAGGACAACAAAGTCAAGGTATTGGAGTGGCCATCACAAAGCCCTGACCTCAATCCTAAAGAAAATTTGATGGCAGAACTGAAAAAGCGTGTGCGAGCAAGGAGGCCTACAAACCTGACTCATTTACACCAGCTCTGTCAAGAGGAATGGGCCAAAATTCACCCAACTTATGGGAAGCTTGTGGAAGGCTGCCAGAAAGGTTTGACCCAAGTTAAACAAATTAAAGGCAATGCTACCAAATACTAATTGAGTGTATGTGAACTTCTGACCCATTGGGAATGTGATGAAAGATAAAAGCTGAAATAAATCATTCTCTACTATTATTCTGACATTTCACATAATTAAAATAAAGTAGTGATCCTAACTGACCTAAGACAGGACATTTTTACGAGGATTATATGTCAGGAATTGTGAAACTGAGTTTAAATGTATTTGGCTAAGGTGTATGTAAACTTCCGACTTCAACTGTATATTAAATAGATTATTATTTATTATTAGTTAAAATAGGTATTGGTGGCTATTTGTAGTGTTAAATAGGCATACAGTGCATTCTGTAAGTATTCAGACCCCTTCCCTTTTTCCACATTTTGTGTCGTTACAGCCTTATTCTAAAATGCATTAATCTACACACAATACCCCATAATGACAAAGCAAAAAGTAAAAAAACATTTTTTTTTGCAAATTTATAAAAAATCATATACCTTATTTACCTAACTAAATTGATTTGGAGTCCACCTGTGTACATTCAATAAATTAGACATGAATTGGAAAGGCACACACCTACAGTATCCTATATAAGCTCCCACAGTTTGAGGGGGAAAAAACAATTTAATTCATTTTAGAATAAGGCTGTAACGTAGCAAAATGTGGAAAAAAAAGTCAAGAAGTCTGAATACTTTCCAAATGCACTGATGTGGTCAACTTGACCATCATGGCGCTTTGAGGGAGAAATGCTCAGAAAGTTTGTCGTTTTTATGCTGTTGGATCTCAAAATACTGCTAGACTGTAAAATACAGATATTTAGGAAAAATGAGCGACAGGTGGGTCAAAGGTTTTATTGAAAGGAAGTAATTGAAATGACTAAATTGATCATCGTAAGTGGTTACTTGGCATTTAGTAACCATTTTGAGAAAATAAAGGTTGAGAGTCTGGCAGGGCAGGATATGAGGTTATTTCTATATGGCAGGATATGAGGTTATTTCTATATGAAGGGTAGATTAGATCACTATTGATATTCACTATCTTCATTATATTAATAGTTTATCTGTTATGTCAAGTTTGTCATGGTCAGAAAAAGAAAGTTCAATGATTTTTTTGTTGTTGTTGCCAGACCTCAACTCAATACGCTGAGTACCAATTCATTAGGAACTGACTAAGTGGATCCAGGTGACGGCTATGATCCCCTATTGATGTCATCTGTTAAATCCACTTGTGTAGATGAAGGGGAAGAGACTGGTTAAAGGAGGATTTTTAAGCCTTGAGACAATGGAGACATGGATTGTGTATGTGTGCCATTCAGAGGGTGTATGGGCAAGACAAACGATTTTAAGAGCCTTTGAACGGGGTATAGTAGTAGGTGCCAGGCGAACTGCAGCGCTGTATGACTTTTTTGTGCTCAATAGTTCCCTCATGTCTATCAAGAATGGTCCACTGCCCAAAGGACACCCAGTCAACTTGACACAAGTGTCGGAAGCATTGGAGTCAACATGGGCCAGCATCCCTGTGGAACATTTAAACAAATTGAGGCTGTTCTGAGGGCCAAAGGGGAGTGCAACTCAATATTAGGAAGGTATTCCTACTGTTTTGTACACTGTGTTGTTTTGTACACTCACCAGCATTGAACAAGTAGAATCAATACCCGATGACCTCATCTCCGCCATCAGACCAGTTGTTTTCCGTTAACATTGTAATCACAGGAACCCAATGTCAATAATCCCTCCAAGGGCTTTTACCAGGTGTTGATAAACCTGCCTGGGCAGCTGAACCAGAGCTAGAAGGACGATTCAAAGATTGTTGTGTTTAGGTCAAGTGTTTTTGCAACAATGCCCTATGTTTGGAGTCAATGTAGAAGTGTGCCCTCTGCTCGCCCTTTCTGGTCTACCACTTACTGGCTTAATGGTATCCGGGCAATGCAGGACGCAATCGCTTTTGCTAGTATCCTAGCCAAGAGACTCATAGACCTTGAGTAGGAAAACTGTTCACCCACCGCCGCACAGTTGATGGCTGCAGGATTTGGTTCACTTTGTAAAACTAGAAAAAAGTGTGTTATACGTTTTCCCTTTCAAAGTGTATTTCATTCCAAAATGATGTAGATCATTCCTTCTCCAGAGGCCAGACCTCCCCTTTCCACTTGTAAATTGCTTGCTTGACTGTTGATGCTGCTTTTGGTATTTATTTTTAACTATCTGATTTGCCTCCATAATCTGTATTGCTGGCTTGGTCCTGCTGAGAATCTGCTACCATACTTATCCATGAACCTTTTTTAAGTGGTGTTTCTTTGCCCTGGTTCTGACCCCTTTTTAAGGATTGAGAAACACTACCTTTTGAACAATGTGCTTGCCCTAGTGCTCTCTCACTACTTTTTTATTTATTGAACTATTCACACATCATCAAGCCTTTCGTTGGGGTTGGAGGTGTGGGAGTGTGCACCCTTTTGGGTCCTGGGACCAGGATTGAGAAACACTGCCTTTGAACAATGTTAAAATATCCATGACCTTGAGTGTACCTGATCCTCTGACCCATCTAATTGTACATGTTCAGTCCACCTCCAGATTATTGGCAACCTTGATAAAGATGAGCAAAAAATACTGGATAAAAGAACCTGATGACAGAGTTCCTCAGTGGAGAGCCTTCCAGAAAGACAACCATCTCTGCAGCACTCCATCAATCAAGCCTTTATGGTAGTGGCCAGACGGAAGCTGACCTCAATAAAAGGCACACGACAGCCCGCTCAGAGTTTGCCAAAAGACACCTAAAGGACTCTCAGACCATGAGAAACAAGATCCTCTAGTCTGATGAAACCAAGATTGATTTCTTTGGCCTGAAGCATCACGTCTGGAGGAAACTAGGCACCATCCCTACGGTTACGCATGGTGGTGGTGGCAGCATCATGAGGTGGGAATGTTTTTCAGCGGCAGGGATTGGGAGACTAGTCGGGATGGAGGGCAAGATGAACAGGGCAAAGTACAGAGAGATCCTTGATGAAAGCCTGCTCAGGACCTCAAAATGGGGCGAAGGTTCACCTTCCAACAGGACAACGACCCAACAGGACAACGACCCAACAGGACAACGACCCAACAGGACAATGCAGGAGTGGATTCGGGTCTCTGAATACTTATACCATTGCACGGGCCATTCAAGGACATTCAGAGACTTGTCCCAAAGCAGCAGCAGGCTTTCATCAAGGATCTCTATGTACTTTGCTCCGTTCATCTTTCCCTCCATCCTGATTAGGAAATTCCTTCGACCTCATGGCTTGGTTTTTGCTCTGACATGCACTGTCAACTGTGGGACCTTATATAGGCAGGTGGGTGCTTTTCCAAATCATGTCCAATCAATTTAATTTACCACAGGTGGACTCCAGGTTGTAGAAACATCAAGGATCATCATTAGAAACAGGATACAGCTGAGCTCAATTTCGAGTCTCACAGTAAAGGGTCTGAATACTTACGTAAATAGGGTATTTCAGTTTTTTTATTTTTAATACATTTGCAAAAATGTCTAAACCTGTTTTTCTTTTCTCGCTTTGTCATTATGGGGTATTGTGTGTAGATTGAGGAAAATGTTTAATTTAATACATTTTAGAATAAGGCTGTAACGTAACAATGTGAAGTGGTCTGAATACCTTCCAAATGCACTGTAGATGCATCTCATTAGTCCAACGTCACCTGTTCCAATGTCCTACTTCCCAGTTACTGTCTGACTGGCTTCACACCTCACACATGTTTTGGTTAATGTTTATGTGAAGAGTTCCATTTCTCATCCGGTTCCATTCTGAAGTCCTCGCTGTTTGAACACAGGGTTGGTCGTCGCTGACCAGTCAATCACACAGAGCTAAAACCAATATACCACTATTCTTCCATTCCATAACGACTTACAGGAGAGTCCTCATCTCTACCCCCAACGACCAAATCCAGCCTATTGTAATATAGTTGATTGCCCCCCCCCCCTCAACAGCAGGATTGTTATGCTTTTACATTGACACCATGGATTAAGTATAGAGCAGCTTTCAGTGTTGCCTTGGTATATGGAAAACTCAGTGTCACTTTGTTAAACAGTCATGCCATTTGCAAGATTTCAATACAGCTGGACTGCAAAATACTACCACGTGCTATATGGTTTTATTGAACAATTCACTGAACGTGGCCTTACACGTCAGCATATTTACACTGCATTCGGAAAGTTTTCAGACCACTTAACCTTTTCCACATTACGTTACAGCCTTTTTGATTAAATAAATAACAAATATTCTCAATCTAGACACAATACCCCGTAATGACCATATGACTAAAGGTTTTTAGAACTTTTTGCAAATGTATTAAAAGTAAATGAACTGAAATACCTTACATACAGTGGGGCAAAAAAAGTATTTAGTCAGCTCCAATTGTGCAAGTTCTCCCACTTAAAAAGATGAGGCCTGTAATTTTCATCATATGACAGACAAAATGAGAAAAAAAATTCCAGAAAATCACATTGTAGGATTTTTAATGAATTTATTTGCAAATTATGGTGGACCAAATACTTATTTTCCACCATAATTTGCAAATAAATTCATTAAAAATCCTACAATGTGATTTTCTGGATTTTTTTTCTTCTCATTTTGTCTGTCATTGTTGAAGTGTACCTATGATGAAAATTACAGGCCTCATCTTTTTAAGTGGGAGAACTTGAACAATTGGTGGCTGACTAAATACTTTTTTGCCCCACTGTAACTATTCAGACTCTTGGCTATGAGACTTGAAATTGAGCTTAAGTGCATCCTGTTTCCATTGATCATCCTTGTGATGTTTCTACAACTTGGACATGATTTGGAAAGGTACACCCATGTCTATATAAGGTCCCACAGTTGTCTGCATGTCAGACCAAAAACCAAGCCATGATTTCGAAGGAATTGTCCGTAGATCTCCGAGATAGGCTTGTGTCGAGGCACAGATCTGTAGAAGGGTACAAAAACATGTCTGCAGCATTGAAGGCCCCCAAGAACACAGTGGCCTCCATCATTCGTAATTGGAAGAAGTTTGGAACCACCCAAGACTCTTCCTAGAGCTGGCCGCCAGGCTAAACTGAGCAATCAGGAGAGAAGGGCCTTGGTCAGGGAGGTGACTAAGAACCCGATGGTCACTCTGACAAAGCTCCAGAGTTCCTCTGTGGAGATGGGAGAGCCTTCTAGAAGGACAACCATCTCTGCAGCACTCCACCAATCAGGTCTTTATGGTAGAATGGGCAGACAGAAGCCACTCCTCAGTAAAAGGCACATGACAGCCCGCTTGGAGTTTGCCAAAAGGCACCTAAAGGACTGTCATACCATGGGAAACAAGATTCTCTAGTCTGATGAATCCAATATTGATTCCTTTGGCCTGAATGCCAAGCGTCATGTATGGAGGAAACCTGGCACCATCCCTACGGTGAAGCACGGTGATGGCAGCATCACGCTGTGGGGATGTTTTTCAGTGGCAGGGACTGGGAGACTAGTCAGGATGGAGGGAAAGGTGAACGGAGCAAAGTACTGAGAGATCCTTTATGAAAGCCTGCTCCGGGACAAGTCTCAATGTCCTTGAGTGGCCCAGCCAGAGCCCGGACTTGAACCCAATCGCACATCTCTGGAGTGACCTGAAAATAGCTGTGCCATGACATTCCCCATCCAACCTGACAAAGCTTGAGAGGATCTGCAGAGAAGAATGGGAGAAACTCCCTAAATACCAAGCTTGTAGTGTCATACCCAAGAAGACCTGAGGTTGTACTCGCTGCCGAAGGTGCTTCAACAAGATACTGAGTAAAGGGTCTGAATACTTATGTAAATATGAAATTTCAGTTAATAAAATTAAAACATGTTTTGCTTTAATCACTGGTTACTGTGTATATATTGATGAAGGGGAGAAAAAAAAACAATTGAATCAATTTTAGAATAAGGCTGTAACGTAACAAAATGTGGAAAAAGGAAAGTGGTCGGCATACTTTCCGAATGCACTGTACATACCTGAAAAGTACACGCAGACAAAAGGCATTTGACTGCATGGCAAATAGTCTAATCAGTTAAACGCTCCACTTTGCTGGTCTTTTATCTTGCCTGTGTAACTAATTATGTAGTTGTTGTAAAAATGTAAGCCTTGTTCAGTATTTGTAGTGTTACAGGTTAGGGTTTTTCTCTCCATTTTAGCATGTGTAACCTAGCACATCATTAGTCAGGATGTGTTTCACCTGCACAGGCCCAGCTGGTATTTAAGACCTGCTGGCCCAGTGCATCAGTTGGAGGGGAGATGTTGGGAGAACTACACCTACAGCTCTTCCACATTAGAGAGCCGAACAAAGCCTTCATCTGGTTTCTCTTCATATCCATTGGTACTTCCTAATTTTTTTTTTTTTTAGTTTGTCTTTTCTCAGGCAAATCCAGTGGGCATCCATGGTGGGTGTTTTTTAAGACCCCGCTGAAGTTGCTTGGCCAGCACCCAGTAGTCACCCATATTGATGCCTTTTAGAGCCCCTTCTAAACCCCACCTGTTTTGTGTTTGTCAGTGACTCATTTGTTCCCTTTTTTTTCTGTGCGCAACGACATTTTGAGTTTGTCTTTTGGTTACCAAACAGCAGCCTCTTGGGAGGTCAGTAATAGGAAGCCTCTAGCCACCAGTGGAACAGGATGGAGCGTCTATCTGACTGATCTCCAGATCTGTTGACTAGGACCTTTCCTTTACCCCAATCACCATTTATGCCCTCTCCTCCTTTGGGTGTTCCTCACAGGTCTCTGAGGGTCATGATAACATAACTGCTCTTAACTCCAATGTCAATCGGCAAATGAATGAGTAAAAGTGCCTGTCGCACTCTGCTTTGGGAAATGAATGTTGAGGACCACCGGTATAGTTTTCACTTCTGGAATATTTGCCTCCACATGGCCTAGGACCTGCACTGGCAAGCTCTGTCATACCAGGTTGTCTTCTCACTCGTCAATAAGGTAGACTAGTAAGCAAATAAGATTCATCGTAGTCTAGGCTTTGTAAGAACACAGACCTTTCAGCACGAGGGGTCGTCCACTGACATGCCCTATGTTTGCCCCAGGGTCAAAGGCTTTCTGGCACGGAGCATGGAAAAATCTGCTGATCACCACAGAGTGATAAGACTAATTACTGATAATGATGTTCCGGATTGTAGTGATAGAAGGGAGGAATCCCTCTGGGGAAGACAACAGTTTTGCTCCTCTCGGCGTGGGAATGGAATTATCTCGGAGTCCTCACAGACTTCAGAGATCTACTCGCATTGCTATTAATATAACCGGGGGAAAAATGTATATGTGCATCATATTCTAAATGTTTTGAGAAAATTGTGTAAAAATAATTTCTCCACCAGAGGGAGTATTCCACCCATGATTGTATCACTGAGTTTGTTATATAGAGACACGTCATCTCCTTTTGAAGTTAAGCAGTGCTTGTTAGGCCTATTGTTTGTTCTCATATGGAAGCACTATGTGCTGCATCTAACTTGGCCGCACCGAGTGGCGCATCGGTCTAAGGCACTGTATCTCAGTGCCTTAGACCGGCTGTGATCGGGAGTCCCATAGGGCGGCACACAATTTAGCCCAGCGTCGTCCGGTTTAGGGGAGGATCTGGCCCGGGGTAGGCCGTTATTGTAAAATTTGAATTTGTTCGTAACTGACTTGACTAGTTAAATAAAAAGTCATTCTTCCTTTCTGTCTTTCGAACCCTCCAGGTGTACAAGGTGAACTCTGACGGCTATGACTCGTATGACCAACATTACGGACGAGGCCTCCTCAAGGACACCGTCAAAGACGGTGAGCTCCTGAGACAATAATAATCCCGGCACAAAATAAACATGTATACCTTTCTGTCTATTTCCACAGGGTTTCGCTTGTAGTTGCTAGCCAAGCTTGCTCTCAATTAGACGATGCCCGATGCGTTTTCCTAAACAGACTAAATCATCGGCGCCATTTCTCATCAGAAAACATTGTATTCTTCAACAACAACAATTACCTCTCCCGTTCCTCTCCCAGGTTTATCAAAATTCTTCTATAATGGGACGAGTCTGAGGAAAGACGCCATCACTGCCAGTATCCTGAAGGTCCAGAACATCCTGAGATGGTTCGAGGGCCAGATCCAGTTAACCTTCTATGCCAGCTCCTTGTTGTTTGTATACGAGGGCCTGCCTCCTCCCAACCCGGAGGGCCACATCCCCAGGGGCCTACCAGAGAAGACCACGTCTGCCGCCTGCTGCGAGCCCAACGTGGACGTACTGGAACACAACAACAACGTCTGCGCTGCCATGCCGCTCGACTACAGCCTGTCCACCATGTATGCCATGCACAAGAAGGGCTGCACCCGGGGTCACCATGGCAACATCACCGGCGGCAACGCCACGACAGACCCCAACCCCCAGGCGCACAACAGCACGTGGAAGTGCCCAGGTCTGGTGTCCTCGGAGCAGCCCAACGGCAACGGTGTCAAAGCACGACTGGAAGAAGAGGAAGTGGGGGAGGGAGGCCGGGGGGAGCCGCAGCCAGAGCAGAGGGTCAGCGAAGTGGAGGTGAGGATGATTGACTTTGCTCACGTCTTCCCCAGCGAGAGCCAGGACCGAGGCTACATCTATGGCCTGAAACACTTGCTGGAGGTGCTGCAGCAGATCCTCCACCAATAACCTTCTTTCTCCAGTGGTTTGTCTTGTCTCTCATTGGTCAAGTGTACCTAATCTGTGTTTTACAGTCCCAGTCCCTCGCCCCGTGATTCACTGCACTATATGCACTATATCAATGAAGTCGTTTCTCCATAGCTCTTTGTCCGACGTATGTGCTTCTTGATTCTTAACCACTGTTAACAGGTATCTAACTCAGGTAAACTACTGTAATCAATACTCAAGTGATTATCCCTAAAGAGTACCCTCGTTTTGTTGGCTTGCGTATGATATGTTGTATGTTTTTTTATATATAATTATATAATTATAATTTTTATATAATTAAGTGTATGTCTTTTTGTTTTATTTCTGATCCTTTTGTCTTTTTAATTGTCCCAGAATGATTTGTATTTATCCATTTTAAGTTATACTCAGTAGAGGGTAAGTACTTTCAGCATTGCTGTTCTCTATCTAGCTATATGTTTTGCTTCCAAATTGCCTTACCTGATCTTCTTAACCTGTATCCTTGCAGTGGTACTTGTTCATGATTGACCTTCAAGATTATATTAATCTCGGAAAACAAGAACTAAAGTCTTGTTTAGTTGTGTCAGATGCTCTGTTAAGTTCTCGGGGGATATGTTAAAAGATACTAACACGACTTGTGAAGTCCCCCCCCCACCCCAACAGAAACGCTTGTTTCAGACAAGTCTATGGGCCAAATGTCCCCTTCCCGAAATTCGAAAGATCCGAGAGCACCTGTGAAATCGTGATTTGTCCAAACGATTAGTGACACAAAATCAGCATAGCACAAAAGAGTTCCTCGTTAGGTCATCACATCCCACAGTCTGTCGACAGATGCTGCCGCTGTTTCTACTGTTTCCAACGAGAGCTGAAGGTGATCTGTATGCCGGAGATTGTCCTCCCTCTGCCCACTACACTGTGTGTCATGGTCTGTTCAGTTGTGAAGAAATTGCAATACGCTGCTGTGATGACAATGAATTCACAGACTGACCAGAGAGAGATTTTGAGTTTGTTTTATCTAGTGATTCATGTTCAGAGGGATAGAATGCCAAAGTACTGGGTCTTTTTTTGTTTTTTGGAGAGGGAGCCTGGTCTGGATAGAGTTCTGAACTTGGAGGCCTGGAGGTAGATTAGATCCTCGTGGTGTTGTCTCTACCCCGACAATGCTTCCGCAGTGTGATCTCTGTCAAGATATTGTCAATCGTTTCAGTGAAGAGAAATGTTGTTTTTCATTTGCTTCTTCTTAACCCTGATAGCTATAGAATGTTTGATGTAATTATTTTAACAGACGATACGCTGATCTTTTCACAGATACGCTGACCGTGCTACATTTTTATGTTTGATTTTTAAACTAATACCAAAAGACACATTTATTTTGGATGATAATCTTATCAGTCAAAAAAACCTTGACGATTTAGTACATATTTTAAATGGTAAGGAGGAACAACCTTTTATGAGAGATGTTTACAGTCTTTTGAAGATATTTTGACTTATTATCACTGCCTTATTTCTTTCTACTCCATATATTCATTTCAAAACGTTCATTCTGGCAGCTTTACATTTACTCAAAATGTCTTCATTTTATTGTTCCAACAACTCCTTAGCAAGCGACCAGCTTCAGCATTTTGCAACAGGGCTATTGTTTATTTGAGTAAAATTCCCCAAATTGTAGGTAAAGAACGGTTGGTAATGATTTACATTACAGTGACACTGTCTTCATTAAGTAACTCCTAACCCATTTATAAGCACATTCATTTAAAAAAAAAATAAACATTTCATAACATTTTGTTTTATAGATGTGCTATAAGTGTTCTGTTTCTGGAGGTGCAGTAATGTCTGTCGTTACTGAATAAGGTACCTCTAAGATGGTTGTTTACTATTGACACCCTCTGCAGCTCTTTTGGAAGTTGTGTAATACATTAGCGCCACAACGGGTAGATGGGACTCTATACAACGACTTTACGTTTCATCTGGGTGAAGTCAAAATGACGACTTGTTCTACAATGAATTGAAATCTCTTGTTTACACACCGGTTCTATTTTTTTCTTCTTTCTGGGTAAACGGTGTCTTCGTAGAGTTAATGGGCAAGAAGTTAACAAAAATTGTTTTGGTTTGTGTTTGCTGAAGTCTGCTATTCTTAAAAAAACAAATAAATAAATGCACTGAAAAACAAATGAATATAGCTAATGTATCAAATCTGTCCCTTTGCTGTGAACTAACCAATGACTTTCCCATTGTGGGAATGTTGTTTAGTTTATCCACAAAGTGGTTTTATATAATATCTGACTGAAATGTTTAAGTTGGTGTATTGAAACTCTCATGTGGCATTTGGCAAGACTGGATTTTGTCTTTTAGACTTGAGCTTATCAGAAGTGAGTTATCATTTATTGTATATACAGGACAAACTCAATTTCTCTCAGATTTTTTGCAACAAACTGTAGCTAAGTAATCCGATGATTTGATTGGGTTAGCGAATCAACAACTTATTTTCCAGCTTGTTGTAATTATTGTTCTGAACCCTTACTTACAAAGGCTGCTTACCGAAGGGTAGTCCAATTCAGAAATGTATTTACAAATTGGTCTTTTAACCAATCAGATCAGTCCTGAAAAATATCTGACGTGATCAGTCAAAAGACCAGTTGGTGGAAAAACACATCTGAATTGGGCTGCCTGTTTTAAACTCAGCCATATTCTCAGAGTATGAGTGCCAAGGTGTATTCAGTTTGCTTGAACGTTTTCTACGTTGCGAAACGGTTTGTACTAAACGACACATTTCTCTGAAACATTCTTGTACGCTTTTGAAAAGAACGTAAAAACCTACTGAACGCAGCCCTGACATAGGATCAGTTCTGCCTACATTTGCCATAATTGATACGATTTATATGGAGAGGTGGGACCTGAACCTAGATCAACACTCCTACTCTGAGACACTTTGTAAATACGGGTCCTGGGTTTCATTGAGCCTTGGCTGGTCTCATGCTTCTTCCTGTGGTCTGGAATAATATGGAGTATAGTATCAGTGCTGTCAGAATGTTCTATCTCCTCCCGTTGGTTCTGCTGTCTGTCCATCCCGGGGGAATGCTGATCTGTTCTGACGTATACAGTAACATAATATGCAGGGGAAATGATGACGTGTATCTGCTGTTTCTCTCTCATATCGGATCTAAATTGATGACTAATTACTACTTTTTGTAAATGACCTATATGAGAATGTATAATAGGAGAGATTCAATAATGGCTGTATATTTGGAACACTATTATTACTAATAAAATTCCCAATGAAATTTGGGTTCTTTTAGCTTTTTCTTGTGGTCTTTGAATCCATGTATGTTCCCCCCACTTCCATTTTCTTTCACGTGCAGACTGAATAAAGAATATCTTTCAGTAATTCTATAACGGAAGTGCCTAGGAGGGAATTGTTGACTAGAGCCTCGGGTTTGGCTTCTCTCTCCAGCTCGATGCCATTTTTTATTTACTGCTATTGCCTTGTCTCTATAGCTACCATATAATACAATATAGCAATTCTCTGGTTTCAGCACCATAAAAAAAACACATGAAATGAAATTACACGAATGAACAGTATACAACGGAGAACAGTGAATGTGACAGAAGTAGACTACCCGGAGGAGTTGGTGCTCCTGAAGGTTGAATAGTCATCTCGCAGCATGTTAAGGGGCAGAGGTGACCACGTTTCCTCCAGACAGCCAGGGTCGTACCACTGAGGGGGAAGGAGCAACAGAATCGGGGTCTTAGCCCTGACATGTCGCTGGGAGGAGTGACAGTGACCCTGCTTTATGTCACCACAGCCATGCCACGGCACGCAACCCCAGAGCAATGATACGATCCCTCTCTCTCTCTCAATTCACAGAGCAGAGATTTTTTTAAGTCCAAGACGCTTGGAATCGGGATTGTGACAGAACACAGACATGACTGTTTTGAGGTAGAGTAGTTGTACCCAATGACTGGGTGATCTTTTTTTTTTTCAATGCATTCATAGTCATATAAAGACGTGATTCTAAATGGATTCTCACAAGTGGGTAAGTCGGTGAAATGCGTCACCAGACACAGTACCAGAGAGCTGTGGAGGTTTAATGGTTAGCCAGATTTGTGAACCCAACTTTGGAACTGTCTGGCCTTCTATAGTCACCGTTTGCAGATGCTCCCTGCCTGCCTGTTGGGGTTGAGCTATTTACGAGGAGCAGAGATTAAGGTGAACATTTCATCGTACCAGTTTCATTTGGCCCTTGATGCAACATACGAGTAAGCTTCAATACAATTGCCAGGAAGTATTTTTGAATCTGTTAATTAAATGTGTTAGTATTTGCTGCTGTCTTGTTTTGCACACTTTGTACAAAATAATAAAATGCAGTACTACAAGGATATTTCTTAACGTAGCTCTTTATTAGCTAGCAACAACTGGCATGTTCACGTATCGCCAACCAGGATCAAACTGCCCATGACCTAACCATTTGGGTGGTCTTAACCAATCATAGCACAGTATGATATGGCGGTAAAATGCATCCAATTACAATTCAGTATGTTTACACATATGAATAGTACAGCTGCGTGCGCCTTTTACTAGCGCTGTAATATCCGTTTTTAGAATGAATTCCGCGGGTTCTGAAATTCCCCTGCAAGATGTTTAATGTTGCTGTAGGCTGCCTTGAATGACATTGCATCATAGGACTCGTCTTCAAGTTGTTGGGGTTTTCTTTCCCGCCCCAGACCAGGACGATTACAGCAAAGTACACCCGTTCAGTCAGAGGAAATAAGACGCTTTTAGGGAGACAAACCACAGTTTAACTGACAGTTAACTGCTTCCACCATTCAGACGGGATGCTTTCTGAAGTGCTATTGCAATGTTAATTATAGCCTAGTGCATTCCTGATACACAAATTTGGGTATACAAAGTAACTGAAGCCCATAAATAGTGCCATTGGAATACTTATCTTTCAGTAATTCTATATTATGTCTGTATTCAGAGACCAAATTGGATGTTGTTTTTTTCTTCTTCTGTAAAACAGTTCTGATAACTATCCACCGGATACAGACAATGTTAATATTCTGTCTGGAAATCATATTTTTTGCACAAATATTCATGGCTCTGAACCCCGCCCTGTGCAACTGGGTCCTGGACTTCCTGACGGGCCGCCCTCCAGGTGGTGAAGGTAGGAAACAACACCTCCACTACACTGCTCCTCAACACATGGGCCCCACAAGGGTGTGTGCTATGCCCCCTCCTGTACTCCCTGTTCACCCATGACTGTGAGGCCACGCACGCCTCCAACTCCAATCATCAAGTTTGCAGACGACACAACAGTAGTAGGCCTGATTACCAACAATGACGAGACAGCCTACAGCGAGGAGGTGAGGGCCCTGGTGGAGTGGTGCCAAGAAAATAATCTCCCCCTCAACGTTAACAAAACAAAGGAGCTGATTGTGGACTTCAGGAGACGGCAGAGGGAGAACTCCCTTATCCACATCGACGGGTCCGCAGTGGAGAAGGTGAAAAGCTTCAAGTTCTTCGGCCTACACTTCACTGACAAAGAAATTTGCTTGGCCTCTAACACGGAACCCAATCCGGCTGCACGCGAGTGCTATCGTGCATACATTTATTTTGCCCCCCAACACCAAACGTGATCACGTCACGCAGGTTAAAATATGAAAACAAACTGTGAACCAATGACATTAATTTGGGGACAGGTTGAAAATGATTAAACATGTATGGCAATTTAGCTAGTTAACTTGCACTTGCTAGCTAACGTTAATTTGTCCTATTTAGCGAGCTTGCTGTTAGCTATTTTGTCCTGGGATATAAACATTTAGTTGTTATTTTACCTGTAATGCACAAGGACCTCGACTGACAATTAATCCACACATAAAACGGCCAACCGAATCGTTTCGAAACATCTCTCCTCCTTCCAGGCTTTTTCATCATTTAACTTCAACTTTCATTGTATTACCACAACTGCCAGCAAAACTGTTCCTATTTCAGTCACCACGTGGGTATAACCAATGAGGAGATGGCACGTGGGTACCTGCTTCTATATACCAATGAGGAGATGGGAGAGGCAGGACTTTCAGCGCGATCTGCGTCAGAAATAGGTATGAGTTCTATTTCGCCCTTCCTGTCGCAGACGCTCGCGAGCAGTGTGGTTGCAATAATTGAATAACATGGATTTCTAAGTTTAATTTGCGACGCTTGCGCACGCGACTTGTCTGGTCAGCATGTTATTAGAATCTGCTGCCCTATATACATAGACTTCGAATCACTGGCCACTTTAATAATGGAACAATAGTCACTTTGATCATGTTTACAGACTGTTTTACTAATTTCATATGTATAGAATGTATTCTACTGTATTTTAGTCAATGCCAATCTAACATTGCTCGTCCTAATATTGATATATTTGATTAATTCCATTATTTTACTTTCAGACTTGTGTATTGTTGGGAATTGTTAGATACTACTGCACTGTTGGCGCTAGGCACACAAGCATTTCGGTTCACCCGCAATAACATCCGCTGAATATGTGTATGTGACCAATACAATTTGATTTGACTTGATTTTCTAATGCATCACGTGGGGATGATTTCTGTATTTTGAAAGTGCTCTTTAGGGTGTATCCCCTTGATGGCGCCAGAACACCTGAAACCAGAGTAAACATACAGTATCAATCAGACCCAGGATAGTTTATTAGTTTAGTCAGTGCCAGTGGAACATGTAATACACTTGAGAGGTTTTTAAATGCAGATGGATGGTGATGTGTAGTCTTATTGGCCTATTCACAACTTAACTGTGAGCACAAACAGGCCTTAAGAATGCACATATTAGAATCCTAATGCTGTCTCTGTAAGTAAGAAGGGGAATGATTGTTAGGGAATGATTCCATCTACTGCAAACCTGGCTAAATGGACAACAAGGAATGCATATGATATAGTTTAGAAATTCACTGTGGGGGTCGTATTTTATTATTCCCCTGCTCTTAAAAGCCAATTGTTTTAATTCACTCAGTGTGCCCTCTGAGCCCCCAAGAATGACATTTGACAAATACGTATCACCTCCTGACAGCGCTCATTTAATGATTCTGTCTGATTTAATTGAACGTTTCAGAATTATGGAGGCTGTCCGCTGCCTGCATTCCTCTCAGGCAGGGTCTCCAGGGGACCATTGTACACTGCCAGTGACTTTGTACAATATCCCAACTCCCTCCCCTTGCCTTCAAAATGTGTTGACAAACATGCTCAGGAATTACATTTCTTAAATGTGTTTTATGTTGTGTTTTTTTCTTGTTTTGTGACGAGACCTTGCATCTTCATGGGGAAACAAATGCAACAGTCCAGTTACTGGCTCTGTGTCTGTCTTTGTCTGGAAAGGTAGTGGGGGTGATCTCACTATGTGAACTGAACGGCTAGAGTATTGTTGTATTAGCCTACTCAACAAAAAAAGCTAAGTGGGCACACTTTCAATGATTCTTGGTAGATCAGCATCAAGTAATGGCATAAAATGTCCAAATAAAGTCATACCATACAGTCAATGTTTTTGCACAGATTTTCTCTTCCCCCATTGTTTTTAAAAGGCAACTTATGGGTTTCTCCAGCGTCAACTGTCGAAAACCAACATGGCCACCAATTGAAAATCCAGAAGTTGCCTTTCAACACAATGGCAGGTAGATGGACTTCCATCAAAGATGGTCTATTATATGGACAAGATATTTGGGTGACCACTCTAACAATTGAAATACATGTCCTCAAATATGGAAGGCAGGCAGGAGGAGGCAATGTCAGGTGGGACCATTCTAGTTAATGAGAGGGCAGATATGTGAACAACAGGTCATAAAGATAGAGGACTCCTGTGCCATTGTAGCTCTGTGATTGCCTCAATGACACTGCCCATGCTATCTCCATTTTAAAGTAGTACACCCCACCCAGTTGACTACTTTAAAATGGTGGAAGCCCTCAGTGGCATTGTTCAAGCTAAAACAGGTTATATCCATGATGAGTCCTCTATCTATCTCTATGACAACAGACAACTCAGATATAAAGTCGTTTTTTTCCTAAGTTGCCAAAATTCCACGTGCCCTCCACTTAGATCAGTGCATTCGTAACAACCTAATCCTTACGAAACATCTATTCAATCAAATAAGCCTCATGTAAGAATTTAGCAATTACAATTCTTTGTTGACCAAATGCGACACACTCTTATTGACCTCCATTCAAAAATTCCTTCCTTCATTGGCTTATTTTTATGGACAGATATTGGGCAGAGTAAAATATCTCGCTTCGATAGAAACATATTTTTTTGCATTACTGATACATTTCAAGAATGTGTGATTACGGCTCGCAATTCGTGACTTTCCTGCATGTGGGCATTCCCCCTCAAGCATTTAATTGTTTCCTGCATGCTGGCAAAGGACACTGACTACCGGTGTCCAAGCATGTTAGCTACTGTCAACACCAACTCTTCTTCTTCTGTCAGGTTTATCAGCAGTTGGCATCCAACGTTATGGACGGTGCACTACCGGCACGTACTGTACTAGACAAACCAGAAAAAAAAATCTAAAAGATATTAAACATGTTTTTTACCATGTGATGAGGTTCCTTGACACTTTAGCTGCCGCACATCTGGAATTTCCCAGCATCTTTGCAGGAACTAGTAATTTCGATGTGCGGCCACGTGTAGAAGTAGAGGACACACAGTGCGACCAAAACTAAGATCTACACAAGGGAAGAGTCAAGAGACATTTCTCACTTGATACTAAACATGGATTTCATATCTTTGAGTTTTCTCTGGTTTTTGTAGAACCGCCTGCAACTGGACACACTATTGCCAAGGGCAGGCTAGTTGAAAAATCTATGGCGGAGTCTTGTATAAGCTAACCTGTAACGCTAATGTAACCTGTTACAATCGGCTAGCTAAACATTAGCCCATTACAATCGGCTAGCTAAACCTTAGCCCGTTACAATCGGCTAGCTAGGTTGTTAGCCTTCAGTTGTACAGCAGGTTAGAGAAAGATGTATTTACGCAAATGCACTTCAGTTTTGCAGTCAAATCCTTTCCCAGCGGATGCACTTTTGACACACAGGTAGGAGACTTTTGACGCATACATTTGTACAAACCGAGCTATATCTTACTGAATAATCATGTAGACCCCTGGAGTATTTAAACTCAAATTACTCCCCTGTTTCTGTTATCCATTATCCCAATAACAGGCATGATATGACAAATGATCTACTGTGTGCCATAAAATGTCCCAGAAGGTTGTGGTGTTATTCATGTGTTAAAGACCTGGAGGGAGCATGATGCTGGGAGAGAAGTGTGATGCCTTCTATTGGCTGGTGTCAGAGGCAATAGAGGTCAGCCTTGAGCAGTCCTCCCTTCCAGATAAGGGTAATGTTCCCCTGCTCAGACGTTGCATGAATCAACCAATGGTTGTGTGCCACGTCATCGACTGACAGATTGCTATAACATATGATGTGGTTAAACTGATACTTAAAATATCTCTCCAGGAGTTGTAAGATCTGGCATGTGTCAGCAACTTCTGGGCAGAGGAACGTTCCTAAAGTCATATTGGACTTCTGGTAGGGGTGTCCAGATCGGTCAACACCAGACACTTTCTTATAAATGTGATTCCCATACGAAACCATGACCAAAGAATATCATGATTTTCACTATCCATGGAATGGTCCTTTGGAGGAAGGATTGTTAAAGCCCCAATGCAGTATATCTATATTTTATCATCGCTGTATGTTTAATAAATCCGTTTTTTCCCCCTAAAGCTCTTACACTAAAAGGGCATTATCAAAATGTTCACAATGTCAGTGTTATTTCGACCTCAGTGTGGAGAATTACATTTTACATTTGATATATGTCTCTAAAAGCCGAATTGAGAAATAATTCATCAACGTTGGCATATTTATGACAATTTGGCTTCACCCAGACCTCCTTTAAGAGTCCATGTTTCATCTGCTACGAATGTTTTCATATGAAGCTGTACGCTTTCTCTGAAATATTAATATTTTGACAACCCCCCCCCCCACAAAAAAAAAATATTAAAAAAATATTGACGTTAATTTATGAATATTGAAATAAATACACATGAATATTGAAAATATAAAATGTTTGATTTGGCACATTTTTCTATATATTGAACATAATATACTCTATGGGGATATCAAAGTTTCAGAGTGGGATCTCTGCTTGTTTTAAAGTTATGATCCAATTTGTAAGCATTATCAGAGAAAATGTGAAAATAACTCCAAATATGCCGACTTTGAATAATTATTTCTCAATTGTACTTTTAGATACAAATGTCAAATATATGTCAACAATACTTCCTCCAAAGGACCATTGTTAGGATTGCGTTTAGTTAAAGCTGCAATGTGTCACTTTTTTGGTGACCCGACCAAATTCATATAGAAATAGGAGTTATAGATCTGTCATACTCATTGAAAGCAAGTCTAAGAAGTGGTAGAGCTGTTCCATGTGCAAAATGTATATTCTTCATGTTCTTTAGTTTAATTTTTTTGTACACTGGCTTGAAATGGTGAAAATACAATATTTTTGGTTATTGATCATATATTTCACATTCATGTGTTTGATACCATTCCAACCATTATTACGAGCCGTCCTCCCTCAGGAGCCTCCAATAGTTGTAACGCCACTTAATCAAGAGTTGTGCACCACCTTGCCAGAGACTGGGAGCAGTAATTAAAGTCTGAAAAGACTATTAGGGTGTTTCAAGTCATGTCTAATGCAGAATTAGATCCCTTCTTCTCAAGTTTCCAAATACTCTTATTGTATATTCCCCTGCTCTTATATGGTGTTTATAAGCTCAATGGTAATTACGATTGTACGGTACTATGCTCAAACATAGGACATGAGGAAGGTTGTCCAGGATAATAATTAATGGGTAAAAAAAAACATGTTTCAAGACATAATTGAAGCTTCAAATGCTTTATCTTTTCTTTGCAAATGAGGTCTTTCACATTTTATGTTGATACAAACCATTCAAAGATCTGTAAGGTATTTATCATGTTATTCTTCAAAATCTACAGAAGTGGCATATTTCACATTCATGAAAAAAAAAAGGCAAACGACTGCTAGCACACATACAAAACAGCCCAATGGCTCAATGCGGTCCACCAGTCATCCATTATGCTAATGTCCTGACCTGAGTCTTTATAATCAGATGGTGATGGTAGATGTCATGGAAGGTTGTTCAGATGAATTGAATCACAGCACAGTTGAGTTAGATGATATGCTTGACAGTTGACAGTTCAGTTGACATAAGTCTAGTGATCCTGGTCTTGATTGGCTTTGGTTAGGATTGGCCAGCCGGTGAGTTACATAGTATGTCTGCATGGTTTTCTGCATAGCAAATAATAAACAATAATGATAGTACATTAATGTATAACTACATTATCAAATGCTATAATATTAATGAATTGCAATATGCATATAAGTACTAAACAAATCAATACCAATAAGCAGAAAGAATATATGTGATTAAGCTATGCAAATATAGCATCAAGATAACTGATCAATTAATCAAAATGACTGTTTTACTTGGAATATTAGCATTAGCGGCCGAAACACAAAAAAAATGTTCTTATTGAGTGAATTCCTTTTCTATTTCCTTCTTCAATGTGATAACATTTTGGACTCACATTTTGATTGACACATACTTTTTTGGATTGTTTTGGAGCGTTTCATCTGAGCGTTCGGTGTGCTTTCACCTGTCGTGAAGGACAGGAGTATAAAGGAGTCAACAGCAAACTTGCCTGTTTTTATGCTTGACCATAGAGTTTGTTAGAGGGCACACCTGCCACGATTGTCCTCTCTCCACATCCATGCCTCAGATTGTGGGAGTTCTGAATAGTACAGCAGAACAATGTTTGATGTTCACATTTTGCCTTTAATCTAAACATTTGTCTTCTGATGTGAAGGTATGAAAAAAAAAAGTTCAATTTCACAACAAACAAAAAAATTCTCCCAAGGCCCTATTTAGACATGAGATAAGTTGATTTAACATGGACATATATATTTTTTTACTATAGTACATTTTTTTATTTAGTCCATATTAAGTCTACTTATCTCAAATCTGAATGGAGCCTCGTGTGCTGGGTGTAACAAGGGTGGTTCAGCACAAAAGCTTTAGTCCTGAAGACTGGTTGAGTAGACTATGGCAGTGTTTTGACAAGCAGGAGATCCAGGTTCACATCCACCTTCTCAATCGATATTTACAATCAATCAAAATGTATGCTGTAAATCATATGCAGTTAAAAAACATTTGATTATATGAGACTTTTACCGGACGCGCACTGAAACACCAACACGTTTCACAACACTCTCTCACAAACACACGTATTCACATTGAAGAGTCCCTTTGGGTGTTTTAGAATACTTCCATTCTGCTTTGAAATACATTTAGTACACCATGACACTTACATAGGGTTTACATTCAAACACCCTCCAAACACTAGATCTCAGCTTAGGTGCACTACTTTTCATGGTTTTACTACACAATTATGGTGTTTTGAGTCTTTCTATCTTAACAGTTTGGTTGTCAACAGCCTCGGCTTCATCCTCAGCCTCCCTCCACCAGGAAGGAACAATGTGATGAGACAGCAGTGAGCCAGGGACTGGCACCGCCACTGGCTAAGCAACCCTGTCATGCTAATCAAGCAAACAGGAGAACGGTCGCTCATTGCCAAGAGGATCAGACCAGAAACCACAGTGTAGAATAGAACAGTCATGCACTGTATATATATTTCCACACTATGAGGTTGGGATAATACTGTGAAATTGTGAAAATTACGACAATGCCCTTTTTTTTGTGTGTAAGAGCTGTTTGTCATTCCCAGCTGATACAGATACTGTGCCTATTGGCATTTTGTCTGGTGGTAATGGAGCTACCTTGGCAAACATGTCAGAGTGGTCATACCTTCCTGTGTGGTGTCCCGTATACAACAGGAGTTCCCTGATCCCGGTACAGAATACTCAGGGTTTTTCCTTCCCCATATTGGCTGTATCCTGTGTGTCAGTGCTACTACTCATACCACCGCTAGCCACCAGTAGTTTCTGCATGTGCAACAGCAGGAGAACGAGAGCAGTTCGCGCTCGCGTGCGGGAAGGGGAACGGGGGAGGAGGAATTTCCCAAGATTCGAAAATGAGAAATTAGCTAGTCTGATGGGCAATTCTTTACAGAACAGGAGAGAAAAGAGACTAGAAGTAAAATAAAAATGTATTAATAACAAAAATGCTACCAATCCGAAAGGACACTTTTCTATATGAAGGCAGAAGGGCAGGCGCTCAGTCACCCCTAGAGCCTTATCTATGCAACTGCCTGATTGTGTAGATTCTAAAGGCTAAGTTTTAGACAGTCATGTGTTTACGTGTAATGTAAATGTGCTTGAACATGTCTGATATGACATGAAGGCTATGGATCAGGCGTGCTTGGCCCTCTGCCAGTGACGCGCTCCAGAACTGTCCATCCGTCATCCCGTGAGGGCTTTTGTTTCTGCTCTACTGTACGGTCACAGTCACAGGAGCCATGGAAAATGTATGTAAGTCAGTAACACAGCTCTAATTCAGTGTGGCGCTGATTGAAAAAAAAAGTTCCGTGGACCTAGACACACCCCTTGAGTTCCCCTCTCAAATGTCAAACGGTCCGAATCCACAATAAGGTCAAAGGCAATCCTCGTGTTCCCCCGACAAAAACAATACAGATATAGCCCCAAAGTATTAAAATGGCTTCTTGAGCAGATATTTGGACATTCAAATGATTTGATTGGGATAAAATATGAAGTGATATTGAGATCTAGGGAGATATAGTCTTTCGCTATCCCTCAATAACAACTACTGGCATTCATTTGATGCAGACTCAGGTTTGGTCCTCGAGATAGAGAACCAATCTAACACTGTGAGATGGAATCATACCTAGACTCTCCTATTGTACAGGACTTCGCCTGAGGAAAAACAAGCCATCAACTTTAATATTTATCGATCCTGACGCTTTTCCTCTGACCTCTCCAATCCATCAAAGCGGGAGTCGTCAATCAGTCCGTATTGAGAGGTGAGGCTGACGTACCAGTGCTTTGCTTTTGTTCTCCTTTCATCACTTTAATCACCCAGCTATGAGAACAAAGTGATTCATTAATGTCTGGACTTAGCAAATCAGCAATGCCAAACTGTCAGGCTGCTATTTGTCTTGGACTGATATCGCTGAATTCTACAACCTCTTCATCTCCGACGTGTCGTCTGATTTGTGTTTCTGTTTGTGTTTAGCCTGATTGACCTCTCACCATATCGCTTTTAGAAGCCAATTCAAACACTGTATCTGACATGTAAAAGCATATCATGGCTATCAGAACATTTCTCAGATTTTATGACCCTCTGGTTTATAGTCAAGCACAGCATGCTTGACTATATACAGTATGCATGTATATACAGTATGCATGATGCTATAACAAAATTCCATTTTGTCATATTGTTTCAAGGGTTTTGTGCTTCACCACTAAACTGAAAATATGCACCTCATCCTAGGCCTGGAAATAACCCTACTTTAGTTCCCATGAAAGGACAGCAGGCCTACATGTTGTTGTCTGACTCCAGAACAAAGTACATTGATTATATATCATAACCTGACCCAACTGTACTAGCGGATATGAATTATTATGTGAAATGAAGTTATTTGTTACATTCTGCATTTCAAAATATTACATTCAAGCTCTTGTAAATGATTGCCCCACTGAACTCGTGTTCCCCCCCCAGATCTCCTTGTTTGGAGACGGAGAGAGCACGAGGCGGTGGCTGCTTCCTTCAGGCTGTTCTGTTGAGACGGGATGAAAAGCAAGGTACGGTATTTACCTCACTGATGAGGGGATTTGTCATGAGAAATAAGGATAACGTTCTAATTCTGTCAGAGATTGTCATGTTGAACTTCAAAAACCAAGTGAACTGTCAGAAAGAGAGCTAGGCCTTGTGGGGAAACCACAGCACCAGGGAAAATGTGACAGGAAGAATGGAGTAGACGTTTACCAGTTTCCCCGCAAAGATAGGCTGTGGACTTTGCTTCCGAGATGCTGCTGCTGTGTGTGTGTGTGTATGTGTTTGTGTGCATCCATATGTGTTTGTTTGTTGTGTGTGTGATTGGGCATTTCAATGTGTTGTGCCGTTTGTTTTATTACAGTACATTCATTGGGTGATGAATCGGTTGCCAGACAAAAGGGGAATGATTGTTGGCACAGGATTAGTCCACATTGTTCTCAAATGAATGTGTGCGATCACATTTTCAAGACACTGAATGGGAAGCGAGAGGCGATGGATGAAATTGAAATATTTTTGAAGATGACTTGAATGTGAACACCCATAGTGTTCAGGTACAGTAGTGTTCAGCCACAGATGGACTACAAGTGAGCCAATCCCAGTAAGCAAAAAAATATGTATTTTCAACGTCTTTTCTAGATGTTGACGTCAGGTGCATTTTAGGTGCTGAATGAAAAGGTGAAAAGACGTGTTTTCCAGACTTTGAAAATACATATTTTATGGACGTCGAGAGACATATTTTCCCGGACGTTAACAATAAGTATTTTTCGGTCATTAATTCTATGACCAAATTTCGACTGCTCGTACAGGTAACTGACAAAATAATTGAAACAATTGAGTAAACAAGGGATACAAACTATATTGAAAGCTGGCTTCCACAAAGGTTTGGGTCCTGAGGGAAATAAGTAATTAACATCTCATGGTGCTTAGGGTCATGTATAAAAATGCTGGGCAGGCCATTATTTTGGCTATCCACAGGCACTAGTGGCCACTGAATGGTTTGATGAGCGTGAAAACAATGTAAACCATATGCCGTGGCCGTCTCAGTCACCAGATCTCAACCCAATTGAACAATTATGGGAGATTCTGGAGTGGCGCCTGAGACAACGTTTTCCACCACCATCAACAAAACACCAAATTATAAAATGTATTGTGGAAGAATGGTGTCGTATCCCTACTCCCGTTGCCTGCTGCACTGCTGCTTGGATTCCACCTGGCGATCTGTTCACTGTCTGCCCTGGTTGTCTCCCCCTGTCTGGTACAGGTACCCCCACCACACTTCCCCCTCTCTGTTCACTGTCTGCCCTGGTCTGTCTCCCCTTGTCTGGTACAGGTACCCCTACCACACTTCCCCCTCTCTGTTCACTGTCTGCCCTGGTCTGTCTCCCCCTGTCTGGTACAGGTACCCCCACCACACTTCCCCCTCTCTGTTCACTGTCTGCCCTGGTCTGTCTCCCCTTGTCTGGTACAGGTACCCCTACCACACTTCACCCTCTCTGTTCACTCGCTGCCCTGGTTGTCTCCCCCTGTCTGGTACAGGTACCCCCACCTCACTTCCCCCTCTCTGTTTACTGTCTGCCCTGGTCTGTCTCCCCGTCTGGTACAGGTACCCCCACCACACGTCCCCCTCTCTGTTCACTGTCTGCCCCGGTCTGTCTCACCCTGTCTGGTACAGGTACCCCCACCACACTTCCCCCTCTCTGTTCACTGTCTGCCCTGGTCTGTCTCCCCAAGTCTGGTATAGGTACCCCCACCACACTTCCCCCTCTCTGTTCACTGTCTGCCCTGGTCTGTCTCCCCTTGTCTGGTACAGGTACCCCCACCACACTTCCCCCTCTCTGTTCACTGTCTGCCCTGGTCTGTCTCCCCAAGTCTGGTACAGGTATCCCCACCACACTTACCCCTCTCTGTTCACTGTCTGCCCTGGTTGTCTCCCCCTGTCTGGTACAGGTACCCCCACCACACTTCCTCCTCTCTGTTCACTGTCTGCCCTGGTCTGTCTCCCCCTGTCTGGTACAGGTACCCCCACCACACTTCCCCATCTCTGTTCACTGTCTGCCCTGGTTGTCTCCCCCTGTCTGGTACAGGTACCCCCACCACACTTCCCCCTCTCTGTTCACTGTCTGCCCTGGTTGTCTCCCCCAGTCTGATACAGGTACCCCCACCACACTTCCCCCTCTCTGTTCACTGTCTGCCCTGGTCTGTCTCTCCAAGTCTGGTACAGGTACCCCCACCACACTTCCCCCTCTCTGTTCACTGTCTGCCCTGGTTGTCTCCCCTGTCTGGTACAGATACCCCCACCACACTTCCCCCTCTCTGTTCACTGTCTGCCCTGGTTGTCTCCCCCTGTCTGGTACAGGTACCCCCACCACACTTCCCCCTCTCTGTTCACTGTCTGCCCTGGTCTGTCTCCCCTTGTCTGGTACAGGTACCCCTACCACACTTCCCCCTCTCTGTTCACTCGCTGCCCTGGTTGTCTCCCCCTGTCTGGTACAGATACCCCCACCACACTTCCCCCTCTCTGTTCACTGTCTGCCCTGGTCTGTCTCCCCCTGTCTGGTACAGGTACCCCCACCACACTTCCCCATCTCTGTTCACTGTCTGCCCTGGTTGTCTCCCCCTGTCTGGTACAGGTACCCCCACCACACTTCCCCCTCTCTGTTCACTGTCTGCCCTGGTCTGTCTCTCCAAGTCTGGTACTGGTACCCCCACCACACTTCCCCCTCTCTGTTCACTGTCTGCCCTGGTCTGTCTCTCCAAGTCTGGTACAGGTACCCCCACCACACTTCCCCCTCTCTGTTCACTGTCTGCCCTGGTTGTCTCCCCTGTCTGGTACAGATACCCCCACCACACTTCCCCCTCTCTGTTCACTGTCTGCCCTGGTCTGTCTCCCCTTGTCTGGTACAGGTACCCCCACCACACTCCCTCCCAGTCCCAAGTCGTTATATATTTTTTCTTGTGTATTTTGCTATTTTGCTATTTGCCTCATGACTCCTGCATACTTTGTTGACTATGAACTTTCTTGTTCACCCAACAGTGGGACAGACTATGTTTGTTCCCACACTTGGGACTCTGACTCTCTATTGGTTACACAGACTTTTGGCTTCCCATCCTATTCTAACCACCTCTCACCGGCTTTGTATTCATGTTATCTGATGAAATTGCTGTGTAATATGATCTTGTTGCCATCTATTGCACATTCAAATGTCATAAATCAGCACTGCAGAGCTCTCCATGTACTAGGTTGTGCCTTGATTGTATTACAGTTGATGATATCTGGAAATGTGCATTTACACCCTGGCCCACCAACTGTTGCTTGCCCCAATTCTGACTTGTGCTCTGATTTCTGTTTCACTGATTTCTGCTCTTGTAAAAGCCTGGGTTTTCTGCAAGTTAACACTAGAAGCTTATTAAATAAAATGGATCAATTGAAAGTGTGGGTTCACAGCTCCTATCCAGATGTGTTGGTCATTACTGAGACGTGGTTCAGGAAGAGTGTTTTGGATACTGATGTTAACCTTTCTGGTAACCTTTTTTGGCAAGACAGATCTTCCAAAGGTGGCGGGGGGGGGGGTGACAATCTTTACCAAAGATCACCTTCAATGCTTGGTTGTCTCCACCAAGTCTGTCCCCAAACAATTTGATTTGCTGGTTTTAAGCATTACACTTTCAAATAGCTCTTCATTGACTGTTGCTGGGTGCTATCGTCCTCCATCAGCACCGGCCTGTACCTTATACCTGCCCTAAGCTCTCTCCTGACCCCTTACACTAAGTCTGAATTTGTCCTGCTTTTGTCCTGCTAGGTGACCTCAACTGGGACATGCTTAAACCACCTGACCAAGTCCTAAAGCAATGGGCCGCCCTCAATCTTTCACAGATTATTACCAATCCCTCAAGGTATGACTCCAAACACCCAGAAAAGGCTACTGTCCTCGATGTTATCTTCACAAATAATCCTGATAGGTATCAGTCTGGTGTTTTCTGTTATGACCTTAGTGATCACTGTTTTACAGCCTGTGTTCGTAATGGCTGCTCCGTGAAACGATCTGTCGTGATTTGTTATAGACACTTGCACATTTAATTTTATGACCAAGCCTTCTTTCATGACCTGGCCTCTGTAAATTGGTATAGAATCAGCTTGCTTCCCTCTGTCGAATACGGACCTTCTTTTTTTAAAATATTTTAATTGATATGGTTAGCAAACACGCCCCCATAAAGAAAATGAGAATTTAAACAGGTTCAGCCCCTGGTTCGACCGTGATCTTGCAGAGTTACTCCACTTCAAGACTGGCTCTCGTTCAGGCAAATGAGAAATAAGTGCACTCAAGCTACCTGGAAGGCCTAAGTTAGTTACTTTAAGGAGCAGTTCTCTCTCTGTGGGTCTAACCCCAAGAAGTTCTGGAAAAAGGTTAAAGACCTGGAGAAGTAAACCTCCTCCTCACAGCTGCCCATGTCATTTAAAGTTGATGATGTGGTTGTTACTGACTAGAAGCACATGGCTGAGCTTTTTAATCACCACTTCATTAAGTCAGGATTCCTATTTGACTCAGCCATGCCTCCTTGCCCATCCAACATTTCCTCATCTCCCACCCCTCTAATGTGACTAGCCCAAATGCTTCTCCCTCTTTTTCCACTAACCTGCTGCAAAGTTTCTCCCTGCAGGCAGTCACTGAGTCCGAGGTGCTAAAGGAACTCCTTAAACTTGACCCCCAAAAAACATCTGGTTCAGATGGTTTAGACCCTTTCTTCTTTAAGTTTGCTGCCCCCATCATCACCAAGCCTATCACTGACCTTTTTAACCTGTCTCTCCTCTCTGGGGAGGTTCCCATTGCTTGAAAGGCAGCCATGGTTCGTCCTTTATTTAAAGGGGGAGATCAAGCTGATCCTAACTGTTATCGGCCTATTCTATTTTGCCCTGTTTATCAAAAGTATTGGAAAGACTTGTCAATAATCAACTGACTGGCTTTAGTAGTATTCTTTCTGGTATGCAATCTGGTTTCTGCGCAGGTTATGGATGTGTCACTGCAAACTTTGTCACGCCCTGACCATAGAGTGCCATTGTTTCACTATGGTGAAGTAGATCAGGGCGTGACTGGGGGTGATCTAGTTTATTTATTTCTATGTGGTGTTCTAGTTTATTTCCTATGTTGGTGATTTGTATGATTCCCAATTAGAGGCATCTGGTAATCGTTGTCTCTAATTGGGGATCATTTTTAAGTAACTGTTTTTCCCACCTGTGTTTGTGGGATATTGTTTATGGGTAGTTATATGTCAGCACTCCATTGTCGTCACATTTCGTTCTTGCTTTATTGTTTTGTGCGTTTCTCTAAATAAAGATGTGGAACCCAGATCACGCTGCACGTTGGTCCGAGTATGCTTCAAACGATCGTGACAAACTTAAAGGTCCTCAAGGATGTCACCATTGCCCTTGATTCTAAGCAATGTGGTGCTGCTATTTTTATTGACTTGGCTGTCTCAGCCACTGCCTATCACCAAGGATGTACCCCAAGGCTCGATCGCAGGCCCCACGTTCTTCTCAATTTACATCAACAACATAGCTCAGGCAGTAGGAATCTCTCTCATCCATTTATATGCAGATGATACAGTCTTATACTCAGCTGGTCCCTCCCTGGATTTTGTGTTAAACACTCTACCACAAGTTTTCTTAGTGTCCAACAAGCTTTCTCTGCCCTTAACCTTGTTCTGAACACCTCCAAAACAAAGGTCATGTGGTTAGGTAAGAAGAATGCCCCCCTCTCCAAAAGTGGGATTACTACCTCTGAGGGTTTAGAGCTTGAGGTAGTCTCCTCATACAAGTACCTGGGAGTATGGCTAGACGGTACACTGTCCTTCTCTCAGCACATATCAAAGCTGCAGGTTAAGGTTAAATCTAGACTTGGTTTCCTCTATTGTAATTGCTCTTCTTTTACCCCAGCTGCCAAACTAACTCTGATTCAGATGACCGGCCTACCCATGCTAGATTACGGAGATGTAATTTATATATCGGCAGGTAAGGGCTGCTCTCGAGTGCCTAGATATTCTTTACCATTCGGCCATCAGATTTGCCACCAATGCTCCTCATAGGACACCTCACTGCACCCTATACTCCTCTGTAAACTGGCCATCTCTGTATGCCTGTCGCAAGACAAGTTGATGCTTATTTATAAAACCCTCTTAGGCCTCACTCCCCCCCCTATCTGAGATATCTACTGCAGCCTTCATCCTCCACATACAACGCCCATTCTGCCAGTCACATTCTGTTAAATGTCCCCAAAGCACACACATCCCTGGTCTCTCGTCTTTTCAGTTCGCTGCAGCGAGCGACTGGAACGAGCTGCATCGAACACTCAAACTGGACAGTTTTATCTCAATCTCTTCATTCAAAGACTCAATCATGGACACTCTCACTGACAGTTGTGGCTGCTTTGCATGATGTATTGTTGTCTCTACCTTCTTGCCCTTTGTGCTGTTGTCTGTGTCCAATAATGCTTATACCCCGTTTTGTGCTGCTACCATGTTGTGCTGCTGTTTTGCTGCTGCTGCCATGCTGTGCTGCTGTTTTGCTGCTGCTGCCATGCTGTGTTGATACCATGTTGTTGTCATGTTGTGTTGCTACCATGCTGTGTTATGTGTTGCTGCCATGGTAGGTTGTTGTCTTAGGTCTCTGTTCATGTAGCGTTGTGTTGACTCTCTTGTTATGATGTTTTTTTTTTGCCCTATATTTTAATTCAATTTATTTTTATTAGCCCCCGTCCCCGCAGGAGGCCTTTGCCTTTTGGCAGGCTGTCGTAAATAACAATTTGTTCTTAACCGACTTGCCTAGTTAAATAAAGTTTAAATAAATCAAATAAATAAATACAAAATAAAAATAGAGTTCCAGACACTTGTAGAATTTATGCCAAGGTGCATTGAAGCTGTTCTGGCTTGTGGTGGTCCAACGCCCTATCAAGATACTTTATGTTGGTGTTTTCTTTATTTTGGCAGTTACCTGTACATTCTCAATGAAGTAAGCATTATGTCACAATCATTTCCAAGGCTCTTAATATAGGTAAGAGGAGCCAACTAAAGATTGCAACAGAATATTTATTGTTATGCCATCTTTCACATGCACTTACATTTTTTTTAAATACATTTAAATTCAATACATCATTCATTTAAAATTCCAAATAATAAATAATTCCATTCAATTAAAATTAGGTAAACCAAATGGTCATCCAATCAAACAAAGCAAACAATCAATAAAAAAAGAATCCGAAGAACCTGTCAATCAGTCCGTCAGTCAATCAGTCCACAATGTGCCTGTCTTTGTGTTATTGGAGGGGAAGGGGTCTGGGCTGACAGTTGCTCGATGGAAGTGGCAGTTGTGATTGGTCGGTGCTGTGTCCAGCAGAGACCAGGGCTTGAAACCAGGGGTTGGTGCTGGTAACCGGGGCTGCTGCAGGTGCTCGGTTGGGATCTGGGTCTGAGAGGGGAGGAAGGACAACCTGAGGAGCAAGCAGACACACAATGGAGCCTTAGACCCAGAGATCAATGGTGGTACTTCCCTGTGGCCTGCTCGCTCTGGGTGAAGGCCTTATCTGTGATCCCTCCTCCGCGCCTCATCTGGCGGTCTGGTGCTGGGGCTTGTGCTGGAAACCGGTCAATAGGTAGATGCTAGTGCTGGGACTGTTGCTGGATCTACAGAGGGGAAGAAGGACAACCTGAGGGGCAAGCAGGCACAGAAGGGAGCCCTTGACCTGGGGCTCCGTGGTGAAACTCCCCTATAGTCTGCTCGTGCCGGGGGAAGGTCTGTTGTTTGGTCCCTCTGCCACGCCTCTTCCAGTGTTCTGGTGCTGTGACTGGGTCTGGTGCTGGAACTGGTGTTGGATCTGCAGAACGGGTCCTGGAAGCCCAGGACCCGGAGGTCGGTGATGGTACTCCCCTGTGGCCTGCTCCCTCCGCATGCACTTGCGCTGGCTTTTTCAAAAGCTTTAAAACCTACAGCATGTTTAAAACCTACATCATGTTTAAAACCTACATCATGTTTAAAACCTACATCATGTTTAAAACCTACAGCATGTTTAAAACCTACAGCATGTTTAAAACCTACATGTTTAAAACCTACATCATGTTTAAAACCTACATCATTTTTAAAACCTACATCATGTTTAAAACCTACAGCACGTTTAAAACCTACAGCATAAACTAACTACTAACTAACCACTTTAACTACAATAACATTCTCAATAACGGTTACAGATATTTGTACCCTTGCTATGACTATGATATGTTGTTTATCTACCTTAGATGAATGCACTGACTGTATAACAAACACGTGCAACGCAGTATGGTACGGTACAGAACAGGACAGTAGAGTTTTATTCAGTAGAGTACATACAGTACATTAGAGTTTAATTCAGTAGAGCAGGGTACATACAGTGCATTAGAGTTGAATTCAGTAGAGTAGAGTACATACAGTACAGTAGAGTTTTATTCAGTAGAGTAGAGTACACACAGTACATTTGTTTTATTCAGTAGAGTACATACAGTACATTTGAGTTCTATTCAGTAGAGTACAGTACAATATAGTTTTATTCAGTAGAGTAGAGTACACACAGTACATTTGTTTTATTCAGTAGAGTAGAGTACATACAGTACATTAGAGTTTAATTCAGTAGAGTACAGTGTAGTATAGTTTAATTCAGTAGAGTACAGTGCAGTATGGTTTAATTCGGTACAGTGCAGTATAGTTTAATGCAGTAGAGTAGAGTACATACTGTACATTAGAGTTTAATTCAGTAGAGTACAGTAGAGTACAGTGCAGTGTAGTTTAATTCAGTACAGTAGAGTACAGTGTAGTATAGTTTAATTCAGTAAAGTACAGTAGAGTTTAATTACGTAGAGTACAGTGCAGTGTAGTTTAATTCAGTACAGTAGAGTACAGTGCAGTGTAGTTTAATTCAGTACAGTAGAGTACAGTGTATTATAGTTTAATTCAGTAGAGTACAGTAGAGTTTAATTACGTAGAGTACAGTGCAGTGTAGTTTAATTCAGTACAGTAGAGTACAGTGCAGTGTAGTTTAATTCAGTACAGTAGAGTACAGTGTAGTATAGTTTAATTCAGTAGAGTACAGTAGAGTTTAATTACGTAGAGTACAGTGCAGTGTAGTTTAATTCAGTATAGTAGAGTACAGTGCAGTATAGTTTAATTCAGTACAGTAGAGTACATACAGTACATTATAATTTAATTCAGTAGAGTACAGTAGAGTTTAATTACGTAGAGTACGGTACAGTTTAGTAGGATACAATACTTTTCTTTACTGTGCTGTATTTACTGTGCTCTACTGTACTCTACTTTTCTGTACTTTAATGCATTGTAGCCTGCTGCTCTCTACTGTACTGTATTGGGCTGTACTGTGCTGTCCGGACGTCTCTTTTCCCAAATGTCTATGTTTGGGCCATATGTAGGCCAGTCCGGACTGGACCAAATCTGAACCGAACATGGACGTCTATGATTGGTTCAGAAAATCTACATCAATGGACGTTGAAATCTAGGACAGTCTGGACTGCACCAAAAGAAGACAAAAAAAGACTTGTGTTCAGTGGTGTAAAGTACTTTTAAAAAGATATACTTTAAAGTACTACATAAGTTGTTTTTTGAGGTATCTGTACTTTACTATTTATATTTTTGACATTTACTTTTACTTCACTACATTCCTTAAGAAATTATGTACTTTTTACTATATACATTTTCCCAATGACACGTTTTGAATGGCTAGCAGGACAGGAAAATGGTCCAATTCATGCACTAACCAAGAGAACATCCCTGGTCATCCCTATTGCCTCTGATCTGGTGGACTCACTAAACACAAACACTTCATTTGTAATTTATGTCTGAAATTTGGAGTGTGCCCCTGGCTATCTGTAAAAAAAGAAAAAAAAGAAACTGATGCCTTCAGGTTTGCTTAATATAGGGAATTTGAAATTATTTATACTTTTACTCTCAATACTAAAGTATATTTTAACAATTACATGCACTTTTAATACAAGTATATTTAAACCAAATACTTTTAGACTTTTACTCAAGTAGTGTTTTACTGGGTGACTTTCACTTGAGCAGTTTTCTATGAAGGTATCTCTACTTTTGCTGGAGTATGACAATTGGGTACTTTTTCCCACCACTGCTTATGTTCCAGACAGTAGCAAAATAAGACACCTTTTGGTAAATGCTTAGTGCAGTGTGTGTCCAGTGCCACCTCCCTCCTCACCCAGAGATCCCAGTGAAACTGGGGTCCTGTAATGAGAGAGGTTAATAACATCATTCAGAAGAAGGGCCTCTGAGCAGTCAGCTGTTTTATGCCTCTCAAAACTATACTGAACAAAAACATAACTACAACATGCAACAATTTCTATGATTTTACTAAGTCAACAGTTCACATATTGTCACAGCCATTGCTGGAAGAAGACCAAGGTGCAGCGTGGTGAGCGTACATTTTCCTTTTTATTTCAAAATGTCACCAACGAAAAAAACAACCATGACACTTCCAGTGCCACAAACAAAGTTAACTAGCCACAATCACAGGTGGGAAAGGGCTGCCTAAGTATGGTTCCCAATCAGAGACAACGATAGACAGCTGTCCCTGATTGAGAACCATACCCGGGCAAAACAAAGAAATAGAAAAACATAGAAAATAGAACATAGAATGCCCACCCAAATCACACCCTGACCAAACCAAAATAGAGACAAAAAAGCTCTCTAAGGTCAGGGCGTGACATATATAAGGAAATCAGTCAATTTAAATAAATTCATTAGGCCCTAATCCATGGAATTGACATTACCGGGAATACATATCAAATCAAATGTATTTATAAAGCCCTTTTTACATCAGCTGATGTCACAGAGTGCTGTACAGATATGGATCTGTGGGTCACACATGCCTTTTAAAAAAAAGTAGGGGACTGGACCAGAAAACCAGTCATATCGCGTGACACAGCTCCTTTGCATATAGTTGATCAGGCTGTTGATAGTGGCCTGTGGAATGTTGTCCCACTCCCCTTCAATGGCTGTGCAAAGTTGCTGGATATTGGCGGGAGCTGGAACACGCTGCCATACACGTCAATCCAGAGCATCCCAAACAGGCTCAACGGGTGACATGTCTGGTGAGTATGCAGGCCATGGAGGAACTGGGACATTTTCAGTTTCCAGAAATGTTTATTTGAATGTTTTATATATTTGCATCAAAGAAAGTCATAGACAAAAATACAGATACATTTTTTTTTAAGTATGGTGTGCAGGTGTGGTTGGAAGCCCAAGGGCTTATATTAAAACCACACCACAAAAAATATATACAATACATAATTACAAAAATAAAAAAGGTTCATTAAATGTATAAATGAATTGATCAGTGACCGCAAAATAAAAACAAGTTTAATGTCTGTGTGCATGTGAATGTGTGAGAGTCAGGCTATGAGAAGAAGATTACTGAATAGTTTGGTTCATCAGGCTGACCCCAAGTCTTTGCAAGAAGTTATTGCGGGATAATGATGTTTTGCCAATGTGAAGATAAGACTTCCAGAGTATTGTACCTCTGCATCTGACAGACAATTGACTTTGTGAGGTCTGGCAGTGGGGAAGGTGAAGGTTATCACAGTGTCTTGTGTTATATAGATGGATTTCAGAATAAACCTGGAAGAATCAATTGAAGGGGTTTAGGTCAACTGTCTAGGAGGTAGGAGTATTTGTAGATGAAAGTGCATAATTGGCGTACATTAATGTCGTAAATAGACAAGATATTGAGTTTCTTAAACAAAGGTGCAGATGGAGCCAGGTAATTAGAGGAGGACTTGCTCATTTATTTTGTATCATGAATAATCTGTGTCGGTGTACAGATCCTTGAGACGTGAGGCCGTGCATTATCACGATGAAACATGAGGTGATGGCGAAGGATGAATTGAATGACAATGTCTTCAGGATCTCGTCACGGTATTTCTTTGCATTCAAATTGCCATCGATAAAATGCAATTGTGTTCGTTGTCCGTAGCTATTGCCTTGCCCATACCATAACCTCACAGCCACCATGGGCCACTCTGTTCACAACGTTGACATCAGCAAACCACTCGCCAACACAATGCCATACACGTGGTCTGAGGTTGTGAGGCCGGTTGGACATACTGACAAATTCTCCAAACCGACGTTGGAGGCAGCTTATGGTAGAGACATGAACATTCAATTGTTTGGCAACAGCTCTGTTGGACATTCCTGCAGTCAGCATGGCAATTTCACGCTCCCTCAAAACTTGAGACATCTGTGGCATTGTGTTGTGTGACAAAACTGCACATTTTAGAGTGGCCTTTGATTGTCCCCAGCACAAGCTGCACCTGTGTAATTACCATGCTGTTTAATCTGCCTCTTGATATGCCACATGTCAGGTGGATGGATTATCTTGTCAATGGAGAAATGTTCACTAACAGGGAAGTAAACCAATGTGTACCCAAAATTTGAGAGAAATATATTTTTTGTGCATATGGGACATTTCTTGGATATTTTATTTCAGCTCATGAAACATGGGACCAACACTTTACATGGTGCATTTATATTTTTGTTCAGTGTAATAACATTCTATTCCCTGATGGAAAAAATAACTGATCATGACATTTTAAAAATACATGGCACTTGGAATTTCCCCAGATACTTATGGAGCTGAATGTCATTGTAAAGATGATAAAAAATCAATAAACCATTCTTACATGTGGCATTTTCAATTCATTTTCTAGGAGGCACGTCCTGCAGGGAGTGACAGATGAGGTTCAGGTTTCGCCTCAGAGAACAAAGGTCATTACCAGGGCCAAAGACAACTGTGGAAATCAGTAAACCCACCACTCTGGAAACCTCTACGGTCACTATGGACACAATGGTAACTGTATGGCCAAATGAAGGAAGAGGTGGTAGCCTCAAACACACATAGAGTACATGACAAAAGTATGTGGGCACATGCTCATCGAACATCTAATTTCAAAATCCTGGGCATCAATATGGAGTTGGTCCCCCCCTTGGCTGCCATAACAGCCTCCACTCTTCTGGGAAGGCTTTCCACTAGATGTTGGAACATTGCTGTGGGGACTTGCTTCCATTCAGCCATAAGAGCATTAGTGAGGTCGGGCACTGATGTTCGGCAATTAGGCCAAAGGTGTTTGATGGGGTTGAGGTCAGGGCTCTTTGCAGGCCAGTCAAGTTCTTCCACACTGATCTCAGCAAACCATTTCTTTATGGACCTCGCTTTGTGCACGGGGGCAAATGTCATGCTGAAACAGGAAAGGGCCTCCACCAAACTGTTGCCACAAAGTTGGAAGCACAGAATCGTCTAGAATGTCATTGTTTGCTGTAGCTTTTTTGCCTTCACTGGAACTAAGGGGCCTAAACCATGAAAAACAGCCCCAGACTTGTATTCCTCCCCCACCTAACTTTACATTTGGCACTATGTATTGGAGCAGGTATCAATCTGCTGACATCCGCAAAACCCAGATTCTTCCGTCAGACTGCCAGAGGGTGAAGTGTGATTCATCACTCCAGAGAACCCGTTTCAACTGCTCCAGAGTCCAATGACAGCGAGCTTTACACCACTCCAGCCGAAGCTTGGCATTACGCATGGTAATCTTAGGCTTGTGTGTGGCTGCTCAGCCATGGAAACCCATTTCATGAAGCTTGCGATGAACAGTTATTGTGCTGACGGTTGCTTCCAGAGGCAGTTTGGGACTCGGTAGTGAGTGTTGCAACCGAGGACAGACAATCTTTATGCACTACACGCTTCAGCACTCGGTGGTCCCATTCTGTGAGCTTGTGTAGCTTCCCACTTTGAGGCTGAGCTGTTGTTGCTCCTAAACGTTTCACTTCACAATAACAGCACTTACTTACCGGAGAAGCTCTAAATTTGATGAACTGACTTGTCGTAAAGGTGGTATCCTATGACAGTGTCACGTTGAAAGTCACTGAGTTCTTCAGTAAGGCCATTCTACTAACAATGTTTGTCGATGGAGATTGCATGGCTGTGTGCTTGATTTTTACACGTTAGCAACAGGTGTGGCTGAAATAGCCGAATCCACTAATTTGAAGGGGAGTTGACATACTTTTGGATATCTAGTGTATATTTGTAGCCTCAACATAGCAGACGAATGTATAGTTATGCAAAACCATAGCTTTGTCTGACTAAAATCACCTCATCAATGAACTAAACTCAAAAGGTGCTGAAGTTTCAACTCTGTGACGCTTAATAATAAATGAAGATTTACAGCACAAAATATCTGGAGCCCAGATGTTTACCCGCTAGAGAGAGAGAGGCAGGCATGAGAATTCAAAAACAGCTCCCAAGCTCTGCTCTGCTCCTTTCCCATACAGAAGCACTAATTAGTCTCTGCCTCAGAAGAGTTTTAAAAAGAGAATTGCCCCTCATCTTCAAGGGTAATGATAAAACAATGCAACCATACCTTCAGCAATTAAAACAGAAGCTGTAATACCAAGACACTAATGGCCATAAGTTGCAAGGCTGTTTAATATTAACAGGAACGCTCTCCTTCGGCTGACTTTTCACACTTTTACGACTCATAATCAAATAAGTTACAATCGTCAAGAGGGTGATATAGTGTTTACCAAAGTGAAGAGTGAGACATTGCAAATAGATTTTTGAAAGGCACCGATCATGAGAGACAGGGAAGGAGAAACTGAAATACAGAGAGAAAGAAAAGCATGAGAGAGTCAGTTTTATTGGTGGCCAAAGACAAATCGTTGTCTCTCTTTGGACAGACTGTTTTGTTCTGATGACTCTCTCTGTGCTGTGTTTCCTTGGCTGCACAGAGGGCTCCATCAATACCCTCTGTGGGGGCTACTCAGTCAGGTGAGGACAACGGAGCTAAGGGCAGCATCCTGACTGTCACAACCGTGGCAGGTACAGTAAACTCCTTTCCACCAACCACCAGAGACATATCACCTCTGATGCATTGTACACCCCCATCCAAAATAACCTTATAGTGCCCTACTGTAACAATGCCCCCAAACTGGCAGGTCTAAATCTACATATGAGCTATCTGAAATACAGTATTGTCAGGTTATAAATCATTTTAGGACACTGAGGGGCCGTGGGAGTTGTGTTGTGTGGGGTGTTGCATTTTCATGGTCTAATCTTGGGTTTCTTTACAAGCTGATTAGGATGATGGATTTGGTGCTTGGTGTTTTAGTCTGTTACGCTCTGCTGGTTGTCATCCGGAGGTCTTGTCATGGCTGTAGACCCAGCCTCTCTGAGAGAATGATGTATCTGTTCAAAAAGGCCCCCTGGAGAAAGAGACAGAAATATTGAATTATGGCTATGACTCGAAATATGATTAGGAAGAATAACCTAACTGGTAAACTCCCCTCACAGGCAATGTTCCCTCTAATTTTTCTCGGCACAAAGCAAATTTTAGGTCTGCTGAGCGCAAACTTGAATGTTGTGAAAATCCTGTGCAACGTCCAGTGCGCGTTTACTGTGAACTGTACCCGCTCTAAGTTACGTTTTTAACAGTGGCCAAGTAGACGACTGTGGCTATTTGATCATAATGTAGGCCTACCAGTGTCTTACCATCAAAAACTATAGAGGAAATGCATCCCACAACATTTTAACATGGAAATAGCTGTTCTATCATTCAGCCTACAGTCGCAGCCAATATGTGGTGTTCAATGTAGGCCGACATTCCATGAGACTTTTGAAAGAAACATGTAGGGCTTGACATTAACCTGTTTATCCACTTGTCCTTCAGACAAGGAGGCGACTGAAAATGGTGTTGTGGTGTTGGACGCAAGAAACACCTTTACAAAATAAAATGCATTATTATTCCTATAGCATTATTACAGAGAATCAGACAAATTATGCTACCCTCTCTGCCTATTGGCTACTTACCTTATTCAAGCCTGTCTAAACAAAAGCTCTTTACCTGACTTGCTTTTCAAAGATCTCGAGAAATGTACACTTTTTGTGCTCTTGTAGGAAGCAATCCCTCCCCTACTGCTGACTAAAAATGATCTACAACTGGGCTAATAACTCACTAACTAGCAAAGGTTATGAACAAAATGTGCACACGTGGCTACATGAAGCTCTCGCTTTGATCTCAAAACAAGCACATCTACTCACGACCACAGCTGTAAACAGTCCATATCATAGTAAATGGCATAGATACATATGGCAATGATCTATTTGCATATTGGCCTAATGCAGCTCTGATTGGTTATGCCGCACCCGGTCTGAGTAGAGTCAGGGTGTGTCAATGCAATAGAATCCAACTCGGATGCGTTCTGCCTAGTGACAGGCTGTGTGAACAACATCTCTTGCATAGTTCGTTTTCTTTTGATATGTTGCATTGAAAGTGGCTATTATTGCGTTGATTTGATCATAATTGCCACAGTAAAGGGAAACGTTGATAGTGTTAACTAACAGGGACATCTCTAGAAAGTTGAGTGAAGTTCCATCTTGTGCATCTCTCCGTGGGCTGATACAGTATTTAGTCTGCACGACAGTCCCGTGGTCAGTGTTGCCAATTTAGCGAGTATTCAGACCCCTCTAGCGGCACATTTTCAAAAAAGCGACTAACGACAAAATCTAGCGACTTTTTCTGGTGTTATTGGAGACTGACGTGAAAGTACGTACCGGTCTTACTCTTCTCAACGAGCAGCGGGTGCAGCCGTGGGCCGCACTCTCGTCCCAAAGCACTCACAGGTGGCCCAGTCCTCGCGCAGCAGTCCCTCCCAGCTGCAGTCAGAGCAGGAGATGTTCAACCCTCCGTGTCCAGACTGCAAATGAATTGCGCATGCGGGAAACTGCCGCTGGCTGATCCCGCCGTGGCTTGCATTCTGGGCGGGATGTAAAATGTTCTTTGTCTAAAATAAATCACTGCACAAAAATAAATCACTGCATTTGACTCACACAGCCTGTCACTTACTCACCAAGTCCGCTGTGTGTGCCTCCCTGTGACATAAGCTAAACATGCAGCTGGCTAGCTCATCAAGTCTCAATCTAAACTGTACACTCAAAAATACAGAACGGAGTGGGAATCAAACCCTGAATTCAAAGGCTGGTTGAAGCCGTTTATTGGAGATGATACACGGACATACTGCCTGTATTGTAAGGCTGATTTCTCCGCCAAACTTAGTGATGTAAAAAAACACATGACAACCCAAAAACATACTCAAAAGGCAAAGCCTTTTAACAGTTCCACTCAAAACAAGCTGCCATTTATGGTTAAAAAATGTAACTCTGCAAAAAAGGCTGAGGCCACCATGGAATTAGCTATCACTGAACACTGTTCCATGCTGGCATGTGATCACATTTGAGAAGCATGTAGAGCTGCTTTCTCAGACTCCACTGCTGCTACCCACTTCAACATGCACAGGACAAAGTGCACAGAAATGATTAATGCTGTTTTAGCACCATACTTTCTGAAAAAGTTGGTCGCAGATGTGGGTGACCAGCGTTTCAGCCTCCTCCTCCTCGATGAGTCCACGGGTGTAAGTGTTTCTAAGTACCTGGGGATTGTGATAAGGTACTTTAGTGACACCAAGCAGACAATTGTATCAACATTTCTGGGACTTGTTGAGTTGGAGGGAGGAGATGCCAAATCTATAGCCCGTGCTGTTGTGACTTTCCTCGAGAAGTGTTGTCTTACCAAAGAGAAACTCCTGGGGATAGGGACCGACAATGCCTCTGTTATGACGGGGATTAACAATGGGCTCCATAAAGTGCTGAAGGAGGAGTATGGCCTCAAATATTGGTTCTTATTCGCTGTGTGTGCCACTCTCTGCAGCTTGCTGTAAGTCGTGCTACCAATGACACCATCCCCCCTAGTGTGGAATACTTGGTACGAGAGACTTATAACTGGCTTTCAGTGTCTTCAAAGCACAGGGAGGCCTACAAGGCCATATATGAGACCATCAACTGTGGGGAGAAACATTTACAGATAACCAAGGTGTGTGCCACACTGGCTCTCCATTGAACCCACAGTTTCACGCATTTTGGACCAGTGGTAGGAGCTTAGGCTGCACTTCGCAGTCACCAAGTCCAGTGAACACTGCTACATGGCTGTGGTTTTATACTCCATGTACAGTGATCCTCAAAACATATTGTATCAGACTTTTTTGAAGACAAAAAAGTGCTGGGTGAGATACAGTTGACCATCAAGGCTTTTGAGGGAGAGCAAGTAGATCCTCTTAAGCTACTTGACAGCTTGGTTAGCCTGATCAAGTCTGTGAGCAGCAGGGTGCTGAATCTACTGGCAAATGTTGATGTACTCAAAGGGCCAATAGATGGATACATCAGTCCCAAACAATACCTTGGTTACCTTTTTGAGTCAAAGGCAGCTGAGCTCCACCTTTCGCCTGAGGATGAAAACAATGTCCGAAAGCGGTGTGTAGCCTTCACCATCTCCCTCACTAATGAGTTGAGGGTGAGACTGCCGGACAACATCAAAGCATTGCAGTACATGTCAGTTTTCAATGTGGAGGAAACACTAAAGCACAAGAAGAGCCCTGGAGAAATATAAAAAAAATAGCCAAGCTCCTTGGCTACTCCACTGCAGAGATAGACAAGATTGTCCAGCAATGGCGTGCCATCCATCTTAGTAAATGGAATGAGACAAAAAACACACTGGGCTGCTGGAGTGAGATTTGGATGTTCAGGGATGCAGCTGATATCAACCCGTTTCAAGAACTTGCCATGGCTGCTGTGTCTGTGTTGTCCTTGCCACACTCGAATGCTGAAGTCCAGAGAGTATTCAGTCAGATGAGTGTGGTAAAAATCAAACTTAGAAATGGGATGTCCTTGCAGACCCTTAACTCCATCCTGTACATTCAATATGGACTGAAACTGTCTGGTGAGGCTTGCTATGAGCACCAGCTGCCTGATAATGTTTTGCAGCTTTTTGGCTCATCAGCTGCTTACTCATTTAAATCAGCTCCCTCAGTGGCTGAACCTGCCATAGAGAGCCTTGACCAAAATTACGATGACCCACTCTTTCTGTGAGCCAGCACAGCCTGTGTGTGTGTGGAGGGGGGTCTGGAAAAAACGATAATTAACCTGAATTACCATAATTTTCTCACATTGCCATTGACAGTTTTTTTCTATTGTCTCATTTTAGTCCATTTAAATTGTTAGTGTAGATTGTATACCAAAACAATGTTGTGGTTAAAAATATTCATGTTTTACTGTGACTTGTTGTAGGCTCCTGTGGACCATAAGGTTAAAAAAACAAACCAAATTAATAAAAATAAAATAAAAATAAAAAATAAATAAAATAAATAAATAAAAAACGAAGTAACTCCGTCAAGTGTCTCTTTTGGGTCACTTTTGCCGTGTCAAGCCCAGATAAAGGAGCAGGGTTGGAATTGTGTCATAAAACAACAGAAGAAAGTTCATTTGTAGTTCTAATCATATTTAGAGTGTTTTTTTTAACTCACTTTTTTGTCTCTCTCACGACGTTGTTTCTCTCTCCTACAGCGTCCATCACAATTACATGCACATGGCCAATTATGTGAACTTTGGTGATGACGTCATTTAGCGACTTCTAGCGACTTTTAAGACATTCAATAGCTACTTTCCTTACTGAGGAGTTGGCAACAGTGCCCGTGGGAGCTGCACGGCAGTCTCGAGGGAATATTGCTCACATTTATGCATGTAAACACAGGCAATAGTATGTAAATTAATGCTGCATTTCCCTGCCGATTGATATTGAATCTTTCCCTAAATCCCCCCATATCCCCTGCTAACTTCTCAGCAGTTTTTCCAAAAAGAGCCTAGATAAAATCCTTTCATCACCACCCTTTAATGTACTGAGGTTTTAATTATGATCTTGTTGATTTAGACTTTGCTATTCATTTGTGAGCCAATGCTCAAATTACGATGTTAATGGAACAGAACTAATGAAGCAAATCCAATAACTTAAGATGTATGATTTATTGAAAGAATTGTAAAGTGAAAATGCAAAATGCGAAATGATTAGGCCGCTGATAGGCTACACGGTCCCGCAACCAGCGAACATGTGAGCGGTGCATTATGAGCGACTTAATAGGCGCATGCGGCCCTAAAAGGAAAATGCAATCATCTGCGTTGTTTGTGCAACATGGGCCCCGGTCCGCGGCTGTCACAGACACAATGGATTGGCTTGATGAAGAGTAGTGCATCCCAGCTAACAATCAGGCCACCGGCAATATGTCACACTATTTGAGGATAACACATCATGTAGAGCCCCAACGAATATTGCTGTCTTCCTAAACACAACATTGTTATAGCTTATTCCTGATAGGGTCATGGAGACTTTTTCCTAATTACGTTTCCCCCTGTGGTTTCAGCTGCTGGTCCTTGCCTTGTCTGTACAAGGAGAAGGCATTATTTGATTTGCTAATGGCAAATAGGCATTGTAGGCATCTGGTGATGGGATTGGTATGAAGTTGAGTATCACAGACTCTGTTGTACGCCTAATATCATGTGCATAAATATCAGTTATATCAGATGCACAGATTATGTGGATGGTCTCTCAGATGGACGAAATTAAACAACGAGTTCATAAATCAAACCAACAGGTGCCAAAGAAAGGTTTCAGATTGCAATGATGACCCCAAGACCGATTTTCTAAATTCAACCACCTCCTCATTTGACCCTGGCCAAATGAATATGCCTCACATATTGTTCAGATTCATATTTACAGTCTCTTGCTGCTGTCCAACAAAGAAGAAATTTGTGCATTATTAGTTGAATCACCTCACTTCATATCCCCAAGACTCAATACCTTTTCATCTCTGTCTTCAGGCAGGAAAAGCTAAATATTGTTTACCTTCAGGTTACTCTCTGTCATTTAATTTGTTTTGTTATGAGGTGTGACAAATGGAATACGGATGATCGTTCATTTTCCATCCTTGAGACGGCGACACTCACCTTTTATATCATATTATTTCCAACAGACATCTAACAGTTTCATTCACACTCTGTGAGCAGATTTCTCTCAGAGTTCCCAGGTTGCAAACCGACTGAGCCAGTGCTCAGATACTGAGATGTGGAATACTGCTCTACAGCACCATGGTCTTCATTTTGCCCATCCGCTCCGTCTCAGACTTAGATGAAGTCAGATGAAACCAAAGGAAAACATAGATGAAGATGGAAACCATGCGGTCTGATGAGAGAAATCCCATCAGAAGCTTGATCTCTAGTCTTCATTACAGACATGACAGCATGTCAAGGCTCAGAGAGCATCCATGATGAATTCCTGTAAGCAACATCTGGAGCCAAGAGCCCCACAGCATGCATGGAATTGTTAAGATATCAGAGTCAGTGATCATTTTAGTATTTTGAGTAATTCTGACCATCTGTTCAGGATGATCATGAGGAGGTGTCAATTAACAAGTCACCACTGGCTTCAGGGCAAGGCTGTCATCAAACTTAGCTTAACTAAGGGCGACTTAGCTAATTGGCTGCTGTACAAGTCTACATTAAAGAAGCAACAGTTTCTGTCTGTCGCCCCAGAGGAAAGAGATATTTGAAGAAAATCTATGGGATCAGATGTAAAATTAGGAATGAACGAATCGATATAGATGGAAATGATGAGTGCACACAATCAAACCACATATGATTTATTTGTAGCTTATGAAACAAACAGTGAGTGGTCAAATACTTTTTGGTTTTGTTGTCAGCAAAGGCTGTTGGTAAATATTGCAGTCACAGTCACACTGTCAGTGATGTGAATAGCAGAGATGCCCTTTAACTTAGTGTTGTCACATCTAATCATATCTGGTATCTCTTTTATTTGGAAATGTTGTCACATTTTGGCTCTGTATCGTTTGAAGTAACAGTCTGCCTTATTTCAAATAACAAATGGATACTTGATGGTTTCAAAAACACTATTATTGATATAGAGTACCAGTCAAAAGTTTGGACACACCTATTCATTCCAGGGTTTTTCTTTATTTTCATTATTTTATAAATGTAGAATATTAGTGAAGACTTCACAACAATGAAATAACACATATGGAATCATGTAGTAACCAGAAAAGTGTTAAGCAAATCAACATATATTTTATATTTGAGATTATTCAAAGTAGCCACCCTTTGCCTTGACGACAGCTTTACACACTCTTGGCATTCTCTCAACCAGCTTCATGAAGTAATCACTTGGAATGCATTTCAATTAACAGGTGTGCCTTGTTAAAAGTTAATTTGTGGAATTTCTTTCCTTCTTAATGCATTTGAGCCAATCAGTTGTGTTGTGACAAGGTAAGGGTGGTATACAACTGCTCCGCCCAAAACCGTAAGGCTCTCCAGAGGGTAGTGAGGTCTGCACAACGCATCACTGGGGGCAAACTACCTGCCCTCCAGGACACCTACACCACCCAATGTCACAGGAAGGCCATAAAGATCATCAAGGACAACAACCACCCGAACCACTGCCTGTTCATCCCGCTATCATCCAGAAGGCGAGGTCAGTACAGGTGCATCAAAGCAGGGACCGAGAGACTGAAAAACAGCTTCTATCTCAAGGCCATCAGACTGTTAAACAGCCACCACTAACATTGAGTGGCTGCTGCCAACATACTGACTCAACTCCAGCCACTTTAATACTGGAAATTGATGTAAAAAATGTATCACTAGCCACTTTAAACAATGCCACTTAATATATAATGTTTATTACCCTACATGACTCATCTCATATGTATATACTGTACTCTATACCGTCTACTGCATCTTGCCATCTTTATGTAATACATGTATCACTAGCCACTTTAAACTATGCCACTTTTATGTTTACATACCCTACATTACTCATCTCATATGTATATACTGTACTCGATACCGTCTACTGCATCTTGCCTATGCCGTTCTGTACCATCACTCATTCATATATCTTTATGTACATATTCTTTATCCCTTTACACTTGTGTGTATAAGGAAGCAGTTGTGGAATTGTTAGGTTAGATTACTCGTTGGTTACTACTGCATTGTCGGAACTAGAAGCACAAGCATTTCGCTACACTCGCATTAACATCTGCTAACCATGTGTATGTGACAAATAAAATTTGATTTGATTTGATACAGAAGATTGCCCTTTTTGGTAAAATACCAAGTCCATATTATGGCAAGAACACCTCAAATAAGCAACAAGAAATGACAGTCCATAATTAATTTTAAATCACGAAGGTCAGTCAATCCGGACAATTTCAAGAACTTTGAAAGTTTATTCAAGTGCTGACGCAAAAACCATCAAGCGCTCTGATGAAACTGGTTCTCATGAGGACCACCACAGGAAAGGAAGACCCAGAGTTACCGGTGCTGCAGAGTATAAGGTAATTACAGTTACCTGCCTCGGATATTGCAGCCCAAATAAATGCTTCACAGAGTTCAAGTAACAGACACATCTCAACATCAACTGTTCAGAGGAGACTGCGCGAATCAGGCCTCCATGGTCGAATTGCTACAAAGAAACCAATACTAAAGGACACCAATAAGGAGAAGAGATTTGCTTGGGCCAAGAAACACGAGCAATGGACATTAGACTGGTGAAATCTGTCCTTTGGTCTGATGAGTCCAAAGGCTGTGTCTTTGTGAGACGCAGAGTAGTTGAATGGATGATCCCTGCATGTGTAGTTCCCACCGTGAAGCATGGATAATGATGTTTGATGGTGTGGGGGTGCTTTGCTGGTGACACTGTCAGTGATTTATTTAGAATTCAAGGCACATTTAACCAGCATGGCTACCACAGCATTCTGCAGCGATACACCATCCCATCTGGTTTGTGCTTAGTGGGACTATAATTTGTTTTTCAACAGGATAATTACACAACACACCTCCAAGCTGTGTAAGGGCTATTTGACCAAGAAGGAAAGGAATAGAGTTCTGCATCAGATGACCTGTCATCCACAATCAATCGACCACACCCCAATTGAGTTGGATGGCAGTGTGAAAGAAAAGCACATAACAAGTGCTCAGCATATGTGGGAACTCCTTCAAGACTGTTTTGAAAAGCATTCCAGGTGAAGCTGGTTGAGAGAATGCCAAGAGTGTGCAAAGCTGTCAAGGCAAAGGGTGGCTACTTTGAAGAATTTAAAATATATTTTAATTTGTTTAACACTTGTTTTGGTTACTACATGATTCCATATGTGTTATTTCATAGTTTTGATGTCTTCGCTATTATTCTACAATGTAGAAAATAGGACAAATAAAGACAAATTAGTAGGTGTGTTTAAACTAAATGAATGGGAATTCAAATCAAATCAATGTTTATTGATCACGTAAACTGTTTTTCAATATGTTATCGCAGTTGCAGTGAAATGCTTATTGTTCTAGCTCCAACAATGCAGTAATATATAGTAATACAATAACAATACACACACAATCCCCAAAGAAAATAAAAAAAAATTAAAATGTAAACATTTAAGAACGAGCAATGCCAGAGTACGTAATATAAATAAATATACAGTATATATTGATGTGAATGGTGTGTATAGACAGTATATGAATAGAAACGTTGTGTACAGAAGTAGCTATACAGGATTAGCCATGACTAGAATTAAGCAATAAGGCCCAAGGGGGTGTGGTATATGGCCAATTTACCATGGCTTAGGGTTATTCTTACGCACCGTCATGCGCAGAGTTCCTGGATAAACAGCGCAGAGTTCATGGATAAATAAAATAAAATTGTATTTGTCACATGCACCGCTTAGTTACAAGCCCTTAACCAGCAATGCAGTTAAAGAAATAGAGTTCAAAAAATATTTACTAAATGAACTAAAGTAAAAGAAAAATGTATCAATCAATAAGTTGAAGACTACATTTACATAACAATAATGAGGCTATATACAGGGGGTACCGGTACCGAGTCAATGTGTTGGGGGTACAAACTAAGAGGGGATTGTTGATATGTCAGTACAAACAAGCTCTAAATCCAGCGTAGCTGCTAATCCCATATTCTTCGCCATTCAAGCTTCTCACTGAACCACAAAAGGACTATCATTTTGGTTTCTCTCAAGTTCATCTAAACGCTTATTTTCTACATTGGCAAACTATTGTAACTGTAGCCATTTTATCAAGGTGAAAAGGCGCAATGATATCAAGGTGAAAAGGATAAACGTTATAGTCATGGTATATAGTTTCACATACACACAGCTAAATGCTGTTTTAGCTAATCAGCATCCACTACCCGGTTTATTATACAGTGTCGTGGCTTTACTATCATTAACTGAATATTTTTTTTAAATCAAAGATTCTCTGTAATTAGCATTCATGATTAACTAATCAGGCAAATGTAATTAACTAGGAAGTCGGAGCACCAAGGAAAATCAGCTTACAAAGTAATAATTTTCCTAATATAACTTTTCAGATATTTTATTTCTGATCAATTAGTCTTCTGATTAATTTACCTCACGTTAGTCTCATTGCAAACGTCGTAAATTATCTGCACGAACCCAGTCTTCAATATGAGTCATCCATACATCAATTGTCTTAAAATAATTTATTTACTAAGTAATTCACAGAAATACATAAACAAACAGTAGATAGTTACAAGGAAATGATAACGGAGTTTCCCCAGTGGGATAAACCGGCATAGCGGCTTGGTGTACAAAAGGAAAGTGGGGGTCGATTGAGAAGACAACACACAGTTGATAATTATAACAATTGAAATTCTAATCCTTTGCACTGAACGCTCACTCATTCTGACTTGCCTAGTTAAATAAAGGTAAAATAAATAAATAAAATTCCGGACCAATTGCAATCAATATATTTATTTACGCTCAGTGTGTCGTCGGGGTCTCTGTTGAAAAGTTTGTTTCTGTTGGAGAGTGTCCGTCCGTCCGTCCCCTCTCTCTCTCTCTCTCTCTCTCTCTCTCTCTCTCTCTCTCTCTCTCGCTCTCTCTCTCTCTCTCTCTCTCTCTCTCTCTCTCTCTCTCTCTCTCTCTCTCTCTCTCTCTCTCTCTCTGTCATGGTTAGAATGGATAGTTCAGAGTGACAATCATTCATGTCATTAAAGAATAGATGTTTCAGCAGTTGTCGGTCAATGATACCGAATTCCTAGCTGCAGACTAGTAATTAATATCAAAGACTTGTTCTTATTCAGTTGGTATCGATAGTCTAAGAGTTTAACCAGGTGGGATGGTTAAAAGATTCCGCAGTCTGGTCTCAACCTTGGCCCTCTCATCATCGAGGTAAGCTGGTCTGCAACCTTTGTCCTCTCGTAATTGAGAGAAACTTGGTCTGTTGAGAAATTCTCAAAGTGGGGGTTTTATTTGGGAGTTGCAGAAAAGGGCCTGTCCCAGGATGCCCGACCCTAACTGGGCTCATAGGCGGTCCTCTGATTTAGTTAAACTCAGGGAATTGGAGTTTCCTTCATTAAACAGTCCAAAATCACATTACACAATTTTACAAACAGTATCATCCTCACTCATTTATTTTATACAACAATTAGATGTAAACCTCAAATCTGAGGCTATTATATAAACAGCGTTATGGTAATGCCTCCCATGAGTTTCACTAAATTGTACCAAACGGACCAGTTCGTAGCTGGATTCTTCACCGATGTTATGTACTTGAGTGAAGACCCAAAAGCGGTTTTAACAGAAAACAGAGTTCTTTAATGAAAAAACAGGAATGGCATAAATCCTCTTCCAACGTAGTCAATGGAACAAAAGAACGTAGTATAATGCAGGATGCACCTGCCAGGCAGACTCCGACAGGATAGGACAAGGTGGAAGCAAACGGGACGACAGCTTGCTTCTGGCATCAAAAAACACAAACAAGAATCAGACACTGAAAGTAGCAGGAACAGAGAGAGAAATAGAGACCTAATCAGAGGGGGAAGAGAGAACAGGTGTGAAAGAGTGAATGAGCTAGTTAGAGGAGATGTAGAACAGCTGAAGAATGAGAGACAGAGAAGGTAACCTAAAAAGACCAGCAGAGAGAGACAGAGTGAAGAGAAAGGACAGGAACAGACATAACAAGACATGACAGTACCCCCCCCACTCACCGAGCGCCTCCTGGCGCACTCGAGGAGGAAACCTGGCGGCAACGGAGGAAATCATCGATCAGCGAACGGTCCAGCACGTCCCGAGAGGGAACCCAACTCCTCTCCTCAGGACCGTACCCCTCCCAATCCACTAGGTACTGATGACCACGGCCCCGAGGGCGCATGTCCAAAATCTTACGAACCCTGTAGATAGGTGCGCCCTCGACAAGGATGGGGGGAGGGACGAGCGGGGCGCGAAGAACGGGCTTAACACAGGAGACATGGAAGACCGGGTGAACGCGACGAAGATAGCGCGGGAGAAGAAGTCGCACTGCGACAGGATTAATGACCTGAGAAATACGGAACGGACCAATGAACCGCGGGGCCAACTTGCGAGAAGCTGTCTTAAGGGGAAGGTTCTGAGTGGAGAGCCATACTCTCTGACCGCAACAATATCTAGGACTCTTGGTCCTACGCTTATTAGCGGCCCTCACAGTCTGCGCCCTATTACGGCAAAGTGCCGACCTGACCCCCTTCCAGGTGCGCTCGCAACGCTGGACAAAAGCCTGAGCGGAGGGGACGCAGGACTCGGCGAGCTGAGAAGAGAACAGCGGAGGCTGGTACCCGAGGCTACTCTGAAAAGGGGATAGACCGGTAGCAGACGAGGGAAGCGAGTTGTGGGCGTACTCTGCCCAGGGAGCTGTTCTGACCAAGACGCAGGGTTACGAAAAGAAAGACTGCGTAAAATGCGACCAACAGTCTGATTGGCCCGTTCGGCTTGACCGTTAGACTGGGGATGAAAGCCGGACGAGAGACTGACGGAAGCCCCAATCAAACGGCAAAACTCCCTCCAAAATTGGGACGTGAACTGCGGGCCTCTGTCGGAAACGACGTCAGAAGGAAGGCCATGAATTCGGAAAACATTCTCGATAATGATCTGAGCCGTCTCCTTAGCAGAAGGGAGCTTATCGAGAGGAATGAAATGAGCCGCCTTAGAGAATCTATCGACAACCGTAAGAATAACTGTCTTCCCCGCTGATGAAGGCAGTCCGGTGATAAAATCTAAAGCGATGTGAGACCACGGTCGAGAGGGAATGGGAAGCGGTCTGAGACGGCCGGCAGGAGGAGAGTTCCCAGATTTAGTCTGCGCGCAGACCGAACAAGCGGCGACAAATCGACGCGCGTCACGTTCCCGAGTGGGCCACCAGAAACGCTGGCGAATGGAAGCGAGCGTACCCCGAACGCCGGGGTGGCCGGCTAACTTGGCAGAGTGGGCCCACTGAAGAACGGCCGGACGAGTAGGAACGGGAACGAACAGAAGGTTCCTAGGACAAGCTCGCGGCGACGGAGTGTGAGCGAGTGCTTGCTTTACCTGCCTCTCAATTCCCCAGACAGTCAACCCGACAACACGCCCGTCAGGGAGAATCCCCTCGGGGTCGGTGGAGACCTCAGAAGAACTGAAGAGATGAGATAAAGCATCAGGCTTGGTGTTTTTTGAGCCCGGACGATAAGAAATAACAAACTCGAAACGAGCGAAAAACAGAGCCCAACGAGCCTGACGCGCATTAAGTCGTTTGGCTGAACGGATGTACTCAAGGTTCCTATGGTCAGTCCAAACGACAAAAGGAACGGTCGCCCCCTCCAACCACTGTCGCCATTCGCCTAGGGCTAAGCGGATGGCGAGCAGTTCGCGATTACCAACATCATAGTTACGTTCTGACGGCGATAAGCGATGAGAGAAAAACGCGCAAGGATGGACCTTGCCGTCAGAGAGAGAGCGCTGAGAAAGAATGGCTCCCACGCCCACCTCTGACGCGTCAACCTCAACAACAAACTGTCTAGAGATGTCAGGTGTAACAAGAATAGGAGCGGATGTAAAACGATTCTTAAGAAGATCAAAAGCTCCCTGGGCGGAAACGGACCACTTAAAGCACGTCTTAACAGAAGTAAGGGCTGTGAGGGGAGCTGCCACCTGACCGAAATTACGGATGAAACGACGATAGAAATTAGCGAAGCCCAGAAAGCGCTGCAGCTCGACGCGTGACTTAGGAACGGGCCAATCAATGACAGCCTGGACCTTAGCGGGATCCATCTTAATGCCCTCAGCGGAAATAACGGAACCAAGAAAAGGGACAGAGGCGGCATGAAAAATGCACTTCTCAGCCTTCACATAAAGACAGTTCTCCAAAAGGCGCTGGAGGACGCGTCGCACGTGCTGAACATGAATCGAGAGAGACGGAGAAAAAATCAGGATATCGTCCATGTAAACGAAAACAAAAATGTTCAGCATGTCTCTCAGGACGTCGTTAACTAGTGCCTGAAAGACAGCTGGAGCGTTAACGAGGCCGAAAGGAAGAACCCGGTATTCAAAGTGCCCTAACGGAGTGTTAAACGCCGTCTTCCACTCGTCCCCCTCCCTGATGCGCACGAGATGGTAGGCGTTACGAAGGTCCAATTTGGTGAAAAACCTGGCTCCCTGCAGGATCTCGAAGGCTGAAGACATAAGAGGAAGCGGATAACGATTCTTAACTGTTATGTCATTCAGCCCTCGATAATCCACGCATGGGCGCAGGGACCCGTCCTTCTTCTGAACAAAAAAAAACCCCGCTCCGGCGGGAGAGGAGGAGGAGACTATGGTACCGGCGTTGAGCGAAACCGACAAATAATCCTCGAGAGCCTTACGTTCGGGAGCCGACAGAGAGTATAATCTACCCCGGGGGAGTAGTTCCCGGAAGGAGATCAATACTACAGTCATACGACCGGTGTGGAGGGAGAGAAGTGGCCTTGGAACGACTGAACACCGTGCGCAGATCGTGATACTCCTCCGGCACCCCTGTCAAATCGCCAGGCTCCTCCTGTGAAGTAGAGACAGAGGAAACAGGAGGGATAGCAGACATTAAACAGGTCACATGACAAGAAACATTCCAGGATAGGATAGTATTACTAGACCAATTAATAGAAGGGTTATGGCGCACTAGCCAGGGATGACCCAAAACAACAGGTGTAAAAGGTGAACGAAAAATTAAAAAAGAAATGGTTTCGCTATGATTACCAGAGACAGTGAGGGTTAAAGGCAGCGTCTCACGCTGAATCTTGGGGAGAGAACTACCATCTAAAGCGAACAAGGCCGTGGGCTCCCCTAACTGTCTGAGAGGAATGTCATGTTCCCGAGCCCAGGTCTCGTCCATAAAACAGCCCTCCGCCCCAGAGTCTATCAAGGCACTGCAGGAAGCAGATGAACCGGGCCAGCGGAGATGGACCGGAAAGGTAGTGCGTGATCCAGAAGGAGAGGCCTGAGTAGTTGCGCTCACCAGTAGCCCTCCCTTTACTGATGAGCTCTGGCTTTTACTGGACATGAGGTGACAAAATGACCAGCGGAGCCGCAGTAGAGACAGAGGCGATTGGAGATTCTCCGTTCCTTCTCCTTGGCCGAGATGCGGATACCCCCCAGCTGCATAGGCTCAGCATCCGAGCCGGCGGAGGAGGGTGGCAGTGATGCGGCAGGTGGCAGTGATGTGGAGAGGGGAGCAACGGAGAACGCGAGCTCCTTTCCACGAGCTCGGCGACGAAGATCAAACCGTCGCTCTATGCGAATAGCGAGAGCTATTAAGGAGTCCAGACAGGAAGGAACCTCCCGGGAGAGGATCTCATCCTTAACCTCGACGAGGAGACCCTCCAGAAAACGAGCGAGCAAAGCCGGCTCGTTCCAGTCACTAGAGGCAGCGAGAGTGCGAAACTCAATAGAATAATCCGTTATGGATCTATTCCCCTGACATAGGGAAGACAGGGCCCTGGAAGCCTCCTCGCCAAAAACAGAACGGTCAAAAACCCGTATCATCTCCTCCTTAAAGTCCTGATACTGGTTAATACACTCAGCCCTCGCCTCCCAGATTGCCGTGCCCCACTCACGCGCCCGTCCGGTAAGGAGAGAAATGACGTAGGCGATGCGGGCTGCGCTCCTGGAGTAAGTGTTGGGCTGGAGAGAGAACACCACATCACACTGAGTGAGGAATGAGCGGCACTCAGTGGGCTCCCCAGAGTAACACGGCGGGTTGTTGATCCTGGGCTCTGGAGACTCGGAAACCCTGGAAGTGGGCGGTGGATCGAGGTGGAGTTGGTGAACCTGTCTTGTGAGGTCGGAGACTTGGACGGCCAGGGTCTCAACGGCATGTCGAGCAGCAGACAACTCCTCCTCGTGTCTGCCTAGCATCGCTCCCTGGATCTCGACGGCGGAGTGAAAAGGGTCCGGAGCCGCTGGGTCCATTCTTGGTCTGATTCTTCTGTTATGTACTTGAGTGAAGACCCAAAAGCGGTTTTAACAGAAAACAGAGTTCTTTAATGAAAAAACAGGAATGGCATAAATCCTCTTCCAACGTAGTCAATGGAACAAAAGAACGTAGTATAATGCAGGATGCACCTGCCAGGCAGACTCCGACAGGATAGGACAAGGTGGAAGCAAACGGGACGACAGCTTGCTTCTGGCATCAAAAAACACAAACAAGAATAAGACACTGAAAGTAGCAGGAACAGAGAGAGAAATAGAGACCTAATCAGAGGGGGAAGAGAGAACAGGTGTGAAAGAGTGAATGAGCTAGTTAGAGGAGATGTAGAACAGCTGAAGAATGAGAGACAGAGAAGGTAACCTAAAAAGACCAGCAGAGAGAGACAGAGTGAAGAGAAAGGACAGGAACAGACATAACAAGACATGACAACCGATCTTTTATACTTTCTCCAGAACATAAATGTTGTTCGGACCTCAAGTTCTGTGAGGTGGAAGAAATTCCTTTGTTCTCTATGAAAATTCACCGTCTCTATACTGTGGCCATGAGGAGATAATCTCCTCCAGGAATGTACAACTTCTCTCTGACCACAGCAGCCTGTGTGTAGGAGACAGGGAGAGCGGGATGGGGCTTGCTGTACCCAAAGAGGGCAAAGTCATGATAACAGTATCTACACATTGTATGATTTTTAAGTAATTAATTTGCATTTTATTGCATGACATAAGTATTTGATACATTAGAAAAGCAGAACTTTAATATTTGGTACAGAAACCTTTGTTTGCAATTACAGAGATCATACATTTCCTGTAGTTCTTGACCAGGTTTGCACACACTGCAGCAGGGATTTTGGCCCACTCCTCCATACAGACCTTCTCCAGATCCTTCAGGTTTCGGGGCTGTCGCTGGGCAATACGGACTTTCAGCTCCCTCCAAAGATGTTCTATTGGGTTCAGGTCTGGAGACTGGCTAGGCCACTCCAGGACCTTGAGATGCTTCTTACGGAGCCACTACTTTGTTTCCCTGGCTGTGTGTTTCGGGTCGTTGTCATGCTGGAAGACCCAGCCACGACCCATCTTCAATGCTCTTACTGAGCATATGTACCGATACATGGCCCCATCCATCCTCCCCTCAATACGGTGCAGTCGTTCTGTCCCCTTTGCAGAAAAGCCCCAAAGAATGATGTTTCCACCTCCATGCTTCACGGTTGGGATAGTGTTCTTGGGGTTGTACTCATCCTTCTTCTCCCTCCAAACACAGAGAGTGGAGTTTAGACCAAAAAGCTCTATTTTTGTCTCATCAGACCACATGACCTTCTCCCATTCCTCATCTGGATCATCCAGAGGGTCATTGGCAAACTTCAGACGGGCCTGGACATGCGCTGGCTTGAGCAGGGGGACCTTGCGTGCGCTGCAGGATTTTAATCCATGACGGCGTAGTGTGTTACTACTGGTTTTCTTTGAGACTGTGGTCCCAGCTCTCTTCAGGTCATTGACCAGGTCCTGCCGTGTAGTTCTGGGCTGATCCCTCACCTTCCTCATGATCATTGCCCCACGAGGTGAGATCCTGCATGGAGTCCCAGACCGAGGGTGATTGACCATCATCTTGAACTTCTTCCATTTTCTAATAATTGCGCCAACAGTTGTTGCCTTCTCACCAAGCTGCTTGCCTATTGTCCTGTAGCCAATCCTAGCCTTGTGCAGGTCTACAATTTTATCCCTTATGTCCTTACACAGCTCTCTGGTCTTGGCCATTGTAGAGAGTTTGGAGTCTGTTTGATTGAGTGTGTGGACAGGTGTCTTTTATACAGGTAATGAGTTCAAACATGTGCAGTTAATACAGGTATGGGTAGCCTAGTGGTTAGAGCATTGGACTCGTAACCGAAAGGTTGCAAGTTCAAATCCCAGAGCTGACAAGGTACAAGTCTGTCGTTCTGCCTCTGAACAGGCAGTTAACCCACTGTTCCTAGGCCGTCATTGAAAATAAGAATTTGTTAGAAAAATGAACAGGTCTGTGAGAGCCAGAATTCTTACTGGTTGGTAGGTGATCAAATACTTATGTCATGCAATAAAATGCAAATTAATTACTTAAAAATCATACAATGTGATTTACTGGTTTTTTGTTTTAGATTCTGTCTCTCACAGTTGAAGTGTACCTATGATAAAAATTACAGACCTCTATATTCTTTGTAAGTAGGAAAACCTGCAAAATCGTCAGTGTATCAAATACTTGTTCTCCCCACTGTACATAAGTATTCAGACATTTTGCTATGAGACTCGAAATTGAGCTCAGGTGCATCCTGTTTCCATGGATCATCCTTGAGATTTTTCTACAACTTGAATGGAGTCCACCTGTGGTAAATTCAATTGACTGGACATGATTTGGAAAGGTACACATCTGTCTATATAAGGTCTCACAGTTAACAGTGCATGTTAGAGCAAGAACCAAGCCATGAGGTTGAAGGTATTGTCCGTAGAGCTCCGAGACGGGATCGTGTCGAGGCACAGATCTGGGGAAGGGTACCAAAACATTTCTACTGCATTGAAGGTCCCCAAAAACACAGTGGCCTGCATCATTCTTAAATGGAAGAAGTTTTGAATCACCAAGACTCTTCCTAAAGCTGGCAGCCCAGCCAAACTGAGCAATCGGGGGAGAAGGGCCTTGGTGACCAAGAACCCGATGGTCACTTTGACATAACTCCAGAGTTTCTCTGTGTAGATGGGAGAGCCTTCCAGAAGCACAACCATCTCTGCAGCACTGCACCAATCAGGCCTTTATGATAGAGTGGCCAGACGGAAGCCACTTTTCAGTAAAAGGCACATGACAGCCCGCTTGGAGTTTGCCGAAAGGCCCCTAAAGGACTCTCAGACCATGAGAAACAACATTCTCTAGTCTGATGAAACCAAGATTGAACTCTTTGGCCTGAATGCCAAGCGACAGGTCTGGAGGAAACCTGGCACCATCCCTACGGTGAAGCATGGTGGTGGCAGCTTAATGCTTTTGGGGATGTTTTTCAGCGGCAGGAACTGGGAGACTAGTCAGGATCGAAGGAAATATGAACGGAGCAAAGTACTGAGAGATACTTGATGAAAGCCTGCTCAAGAGGGCTCAGGACCTCAGGCTAGGGCAAGGGTTCACCTTCCAACAGGACACCGACCCTATGCACTCCCCCAAGACAAGGCAGCAATGCTCCACATCCAGCCTGACAGAGCTTGAGAGGATCTGCAGAGAAGAATGGGAGAAACTCCCCAAATACAGGTGTGCCAAGCTTTGTAGCGTCATACCCAAGAAGACTCAAGGCTGTAATCGCTGCCAAAGGTTCTTCAACAAAGTACTGAGTAAAGGGTCTGAATACTTATGTAAATATGATGTTTCCATTTTTTATTTGCAAAATTTCTAAAAAACAGTTTTTGTTTTGTCAATATGGGGAATTGTGTGTAGATTGATAAAGGAAAAAAACGATTTAATCCATTACAAAATGTGGAAAAAGTCAAGGTGTCTGCATACTTTCCGAATGCACTGTACGTGTGACATTAAAAGGGCGAAAGGGCAAGACAAAAAATCAAAATGCCATTAAACGGGGTATGGTAGTCAACTTGGGCCAGTATCACTGTGGAATGCTTTCGACGCCTTGAGTCTATGCCCCAACAAATTGAGGCTGTTCTGAGTGCAAAGATAGAAGCCTGGAGATAGAAGCTGTTTATAAGTCTTTCTGTCCAAGCTTTTATGCACCTGTACTGTCCCCGCCTTCTAGATGGTAGTGGGGTGAACAGGCTGAGAATGCTCTCGATGGTACATCTGTAGAAGTTTGTGAGGATCTTTAGGGCCAAGCCACATTTCTTTAGTCTCTTGAGGTCAGTGTGAAGTGACAATGGCAGGCCCTCAGTGATGTGCAAGCCAAGGAACCTGAAGCTTTGACCCACTCCATTGCGGCCCCGTCTGTGTATGGGGGTGTGCTCTCTCTGCTGTCTCCTATAGTCTACGATCAGCTCCTTCGTTTTGTTGAGGCAGAGGTTATTTTCCAGGCACCACTCTACCAGGGCTCTCACCTCTTCCCTGTAGGCTGTCTCATCGTTATTGGTAATCAGGTTTACCTCTGTTGTGTCGTCAGCAAACTGCATGATTGAGTTGGAGACGTGCGTGGCCACGCTGTCATGAGTGTACAGGGACCTTTCTGGGGCCCGCGTGTTGATCATCAGCATGGCGTAGGTGTTGTTACCTACCGTCACCACCTGGGGTTGGCCCGTCAGGAAGTCTAGGACCCAGTTTCACAGGGAACGGTTCAGACCCAAGGCCCTGAGCTTAGTGTTGAAGGCTGAGTTGTAGTCGATGAACAGAATTCTTACATGGGTATTCCTCTTGTGCAGGTGGTACTGGGCAGCGTGCAGTGCAATGGCGATTGCGTCGTTCATGGATCTGTTGGGGCGGTATGCAAATTGTTGTGGGTCTAGTGTGTCGGGTAAAGTGGAAGTGATATGATTCTTAACTAGCCTCTGAAAGCACTTCACGATGACAAATTTAGTTTAGATACCATCACTTTCTTGGGTACAGAAACAATGGTGGAGATCTTGAAGAAAGTGGACACAACAGACTGGGATGGGGAGAGATTGAACATGTCCGTAAACACTCCAGCTTTCCCTTTATAATCCGTGATTATCTGGAGTCCCTAATGAGCAGTTGAATTGTGACTTCACTTTGTCCCTATACTGTCGTTTTGCCTCTTTGATTGCCTTACGGAGGTCATAGCTTGTCTGTTTGTACACGTCCATGTTTCCAGTCACCTTGCTGTGGTTAAATGCTGCGGTTTGAGCTTTCAGTTATGTGCAAATGCCACCATCTATCCACGGTTTTTGGTTCTTATCCTCACAGTAGAAACAACATCCTCCATGCACTTCTTGATGAACCCTGTCACCAAGTTAGTGTATACGTCAATACTATTCTCAGAGGCGACAAGGGACATTTCCCAGTCCACGTGATAAAAACAGTCTTCAAGCATGGATTCCGATTGGTCAGACCAATGTTCAACAGTTCTGCCTATGGGTGGGTAGGGGCAGGATGGAGGCGTGGTCTGATTTGCCTAAGGGAGAGCGGGGGAGGGCCTTATAGCCGTCCCGGAAGGGAAAGTAACAATGGTCGAGTGTTTTCTTAATATTTCCTTCATAATTATTTTGTACTTTAACCCCTTTTTATCCCCAATTTTGTGATATATTGGTAGTTACAGTCTTGTCTCAACTCCCCTACGGACTCGGGAGAGGCGAAGGTCGAGAGCCATGCGTCCTCCAAAACATGACCTTGCCAAGCCGCACTGCTTCTAGACACACTACTTGCTTAACCCGGAAGCCAGCCACACCAATGTGTCGGAGGAAACACCATCCAGCTGGTGAACGAAGTCAGCTTGCAGGTGTCCGGCCTGCCACAAGGAGTTGCTATAGCATGCTGGGACAAGGAAATCGCTGCCGACCAAACCCCCTAACCCGGACAACGCTGGGACAATTGTGTGCCGTCTCATGTGTCTCCTGGTCACGGCCGGGCTGTGACACAGCCTGGAATCAAACCTGGGTCTGTCGTGACGCCTCAATCACAGAACATTGTGTCACTCGGAAGGCCCCATATTTCCTTTATTAAAGTCCCCAGCTACAATGAATGCGGCCTCAGGACATGCGGTTTCCAGTTTGCTCAAAGCTATAAAAGTGCAAATGTTTTCCTTTGCTCCATGGCAAAACAGAATTGTAGGAAGTTAACTTTGGGTGCGAGGATGAGATTATGATTACAATGATCATGGATGTAATTTGCGTAAATGTTAACACCATTGCCGACAATCGATTGTGTAAAGAAATGCCCATTTGAAATGATTAGTGCACTTCGATGGAATATAAATACATCTCTATTAGCCATGGGTAATGTACAGTTGAGTCATTAAAACTCATTTTTCAACCACTCCCCAAATGTATTTGTTAACAAAATATAGTTTTGGCAAGTCTGTTAGGACATCTACTTTGTGCATGACACAAGTTATTTTTCCAACAATTGTTTACAGACAGATTATTTCACTTACAACTCAATGTAACACAATTCCAGTGGGTCAGAAGTTTACATACACTAAGTTGACTGTGCCTTTAAACAGCTTGGAAAATTACCGCAAATAATGTCATTGCTTTAGAAGCTTCTGACCTATGTTCAAACTCTGTGCCTCTTTGCTTGACATCATGGAAAAATAAAAATAAATCAGCCAAGAACTCAGAAAAAATAATTGTAGACCTCCACAATTCTGATTCATCATTGGGAGCAATTTCCTAACTCCTGAAGGTACCACATTCATCTGTATAAACAATAGTATGCAAGTATAAACACTATGGGAACACGCAGCCGTCATACCGCTCAGGAAGGAGACTCGTTCTGTCTCCTAGAGATGAGCGTACTTTGGTGCGAAAAGTGCAAATCAAGCCCAGAACAACAGCAAAGGACCCTGTGAAAATGTTGGAGGAAACAGGTACAAAAGTATTTGTATCCACAGTAAAACGAGTCCTATATCGATATAACCTGAAAGGTCGCTCAGCAAGGAAGAAGCCACTGCTCCAAAACCACCATAAAAATGCCAGGTTACGGTTTGCAACTTCACCTGGGGACAAAGATCGTACTTTTTGGAGAAATGTCCTCTGGTCTGATGAAACAAAAATATAACTGTTTGGCGATAATGACCATTGTTATGTTTGGAGGAAAAAGGGGGAGGCTTGCAAGCCGGGGAACACCATCCCAACCGTGAAGCACGGGGGTGGCAGCATCATGTTGTGGGGGTGCTTTGCTGCAGGGGGGACTGTTGCACTTCACAAAATAGATGGCATCATAAGGAAAGAAAATTATGTGGATATATTGAAGCAACATCTCAAGACATCAGTCAAGAAGTTAAAGCTTGGTCGCAAACGGGTCTTCCAAATGGACAATGACCCCAAGCATGCTTCCAAAGTTGTGGCAAAATGGCTTAAGGACAACAAAGTCAAGGTATTGGAGTGGCCATCAGAAAGCCCTGACCTCACTCCTATCGAAAATTTGTTGGCAGAACTGAAAAAGCGTGTGCGAGCAGGGAGGCCTACAAACCTGACTCCGTTACACCAGCTCTGTCAGGAGGAATGGGCCAAAATTCATCCAACTTATTGTGGGAAGCTTATAGAAAGCTACCTGAAGTGTTTGACCCAAGTTATACAATTTAAAGGCAATGCTACCAAATACTAATTGAGTGTATGTAAACGTCTGACCCACTTGGAATGAGATGAAAGAAATAAAAGCTGAAATAAATCATTCTCTCTACTATTATTCTGACATTTCACATTCTTCAAATAAAGTTGTGATCCTAACTGACCTAAGACAGGGAATTTTTACTAGGATTAAATGTCAGGAATTGTGAAAAACTGAGTTTAAATGTATTTGGCTAAACTTCTGACTTCAACTGTATATTTTAATGTTATTTTTATTATCTCATAAAGGCTAATAGTAAGATGTATTTACTCTAATGCATTTTGCGGAAATAATATAACACTTATATTGCATGTGATAATGATTAATGATGATAATAATAAGCTACTTACAGTGGACCTTCCATTCCTAATTACTTTCTTAGCAATATTATACACATTTGATAGTCATTAAAAATTATGTCTTGATATACAGGTGCTTTTCAGGGTTTGCTCACCTGTCAATAATGACAACAGGCATTCTGCTCAGCATTTGGAAACCCAGAGTAAATTATTGTGTCATTCTTGACAGACATCAATAACAAACACAACTTTGGTTTTATCCAACTTTGACAGTAAATCGTTAAGGACAGAACAGCTCTGTATCTGAAATCCCACCTGCAGGACAACATAATGGCATGGTCCACGGATGTGTGTGCGTGCTTGCAAATGTCAGTTTTGTCTGTCTGCCGTCTTGTTTCTGAGGGCACCGTGATGCTTCAGAGAGGATGAATCAAATTCCTCAGATGGAATGGTTGTTCACAGAGGTGGCTTGCTTCTTGGGTGATTCTATATCTACTGACGCACTCGTATCATTAAAATGGCCTCCCACGTCTCAGCATGAAAACCTTAGGCACAATGATGTGTTCCCCGAGCAAGTCTTTCAAATGAAAGCACTGGTGTGATCAATGAATAGCACGCTGAACAGCGGAGCCCAACATATTTTATCCAAAACAATTTGATTTGACCTTTAATGCTGAAGTACACACTTTACTGTGGCTTTGTTTGCCAAATTCAATAGCAGTTTGTCGTCAATAGTAAACAATCTGCAGTAGGTAGAAAATAACAGTGTGGGTGAAACAAGAAACAATCGAAGGTTAACAACCCTGAAATGTAGTGAAACACAGTACCTACAGCATTACTGCAGTACAGAAGAGAGGAGAGAATACGAGACATGGGGCTGGTGTTGGTTCAAAGGTAGCACAAATCTGAGGAATGATTCATTGGGCAGATGTTGGGGAAATTTGTTAAGCTTACGCATTTTTAAAGCCGCATAGTCTGTTGAACTTTGCAACATCTCACTTGCTTTTCGAATTAGCCAGCCTCCCCCTGAGAGAGATCTTACATTTCTGTGATTGATCAGGCTCCAGTATTTAGTCATCAATGTAACACCGTTTGTGATAACGCAAACTGAACACCTATACACAATGAATAATTAAGAGGTGGTATTGATAGAATGTTGAAATGCTTGCCCTGGGAAACATTTGTCAGTGGGTGACAGGACAGGATCAATGCACAGCAGTATTTTTTTTTTTACCAGCACTCCTCTTTTTGTTGTTATTTACTTGTTATAAGAACAGCAGTGGCAAACTGGGACAACTTGAGTTAAAACGGAACACTTGATATGTGGGCTAAACCATTGTGTCCGGTTGAGATAGTTGAGGTAGGAGGATCACACCAATAGTCATGTCAGCTACTGTAGAATCAGACAGCAAACTTTGAGTAGCCTACAGTGTCTCAGTTGTCTGTGGAGAGCTCCTTGACTGGCAGATGGAAATCCTGCACCTGACGTGTCAATCTCCATAATCCTGCACCTGACACGTCTTCTTCCAGGACCTAATAGCTTCGTCAGTGACTTTGAAGCCAACGAGCCGTGCATCTGGCACCAGTGCATCTCGAGTCTGGAACCAGCAATGCATCTTCCAAAAGGAGTGTGACCTCCCAACCCGCAAAATCTATGTATTTCAACGTAATCCTGATTGAGATAGTTTACGATCGAACCAATAGTCACGTGGCAGCTACTGTACCATGTGACAGCAACCTGAGAGCCCCACAGTGTCTCAGAGGGGAGAGGTCACCTCAACTGGCAGATGGACCTCCTGTACCCTACATGTCATCCTCCATTACGTCTTCTGTCATGACCTAATAACTTCATCAGTGGCTCTGTTGCCAACTAGTGATGCATCAGGCACCAGTCCAACCTCATTGGCGACCAGTCCCGTCTTTCCATCATAGAATCAATCCAAATGGCAAAGTGTCTCGTGGCTACATCTTTAGACTGTGAATGAGCTAACGTCTAATTCACATCTCAAGTGCTCTTTTTAAAAGATGTACAGTGTCCATGTTAGGACGCTCACAGTAGGAGTTGAGTCAGCAGGGAATTGTGTCAGACTGGTTTCAGGAAGAGTCTAGTCCGTCTCAGGAGTTGAGTCAGTCACAGATAGAGTTTATGCCGCAGGAGTTGAGTCGCACTCACAAGGACTTGAGTCGATCTCAGTAAGAGTTGATAACAATATTTATCATTATTGATAGATTAGTTGTTAAATTGATGGACTTATTATTATTATTATATTCTAGAATCAATGGCTATATTGTTTATATAAGTGACCATGAAATAACTGTCAATTGCCTGTTCTTCACCACTGACTTTCAGTTGATTGATTGCAATTTAGACTGAAAATGCATGAAAATGTCTCAACAATAAAAACATGTAAAAAACTTTTTTGTTTTTGTTTTAAGAAAACTTACTAAACTCAGAAAAAAAAGAAACGTCCCTTTTTCAGGATCCTGTCTTTCAAAGATAATTCGTAAAAAGCCAAATAACTTCGTAGATCTTCATTGTAAAAGGTTTAAACACTGTTTACCATGCTTGTTCAATGAACCATAAACAATTAATGAACATGTACCTGTGGAACGGTCGTTAAGACACTAACAGCTTACAGACGGTATGCAATTAAGGTCACAGTTATGAAAATGTAGGACACTAAAGAGGCCTTTCTACTGACTCTGAGAAACACCAAAAGAATGATGCCCAGGATCCCTGCTCATCTGCGTGAACGTGCTTTAGGCATGCTGCAAGGAGGCATGAGCACTGTAGATGTGGCCAGCGCAATAAATTGCATTGTCCGTACTGTGAGACGCCTAAGACAGCGCTACAGGGAGACAGGACGGACAGCTGATCATCCTCGCAGTGGCAGACCACGTGTAACAACACCTGCACAGGGTTGGTACATCCGGACATCACACCTGCGGGACAGGTACAGGATGGCAACAACAACACCAGGAACGCACAATCCCTCGATCAGTGCTCAGACTGTCCGCAATAGGCTCAGAGAGGCTGGACTGAGGGCTTGTAGGCCTGTTGTGAGGCAGGTCCTCACCAGACATCACCGGCAACAATGTCGCCTATGGGCACAAACCCACCGTTGCTGTACCAGACAGGATTGGCAAAAAGTGCTCTTCACTGACGAGTCGCGGTTTTGTCTCACCAGGAGTGATGGTCAGATTCGCGTTTATCGTCGAAGGAATGAGCGTTACACCGAGGCCTGTACTCTGGAGCGGGATCGATTTGGAGGTGGAGGGTCCGTCATGGTCTGGGGCGGTGTGTCACAGCATCATCGGACTGAGCTTGTTGTCATTGCAAGCAATCTCAACACTGTGCAATACAGGGAAGACATCCTCCCCCCTCATGTGGTACCCTTCCTGCAGGCTCATCCTGACATGACCCTTCAGCATGACAATGCCATCAGCCATACTGCTCGTTCTGTGCGAGACAGGAATGTCAGTATTCTGCCATGGCCAGAGAAGAGCCCGGATCTCAATCCCATTGAGCACGTCTGGAACCTGTTGGATCGGAGGGTGAGGGCTAGGGCCATTTCCCCCAGAAATGTCCTGGAACTTGCAGGTGACTTGGTGGAAGAGTGGGGTAACATCTCACAGCAAGAACAGGAAAATCTGGTACAGTCCATGAGGAGGCCATGCACTGCAGCACTTAATGCTGCTGGTGGCCACACCAGATACTGACTGTTACTTATGATTTTGACCCCCCCCCCCTTTGTTCAGGTACACATTATTCAGTTTCTGTTAGTCACATGTCTGTGGAACTTGTTCAGTTTATGTCTCAGTTGCTGAATCTTGTTATGTTCATACAAATATTTACACATGTTAAGTTTACTGAAAATAAACACAGCTGATAGTGAGAGGACGTTTCTTTTTAGTCAGTTTAGTTTTTTAGTTTATTAAAACACTCACTCCTGAACTTGCTACCTGACTCACAGCGCACTCGTCACATGTCTCATCCTCATAAGAACTTCAAATCAAATCCAATTTTATTTGTCACATACACATGGTTAGCAGATGTTAATGCGAGTGTAGCGAAATGCTTGAAGAACTTGGTGTCATTCTCTGGGAAAAGGAATCATCCTCATATGAATTGTGTGAATCTCAGGATTTTTTAAAATCCTCATTAAAACATGTCATTTTTATTTTACCCTGTTAAAAAAATGTTTTGTTGCATTTTCAACCTAAATTGCAATCTGTTGTTTTTTGGTCATTTAAAATAACAATAGAGGCATTGATAATAGAATAATACTACTAATAAATAATATGTTCATCCATCTATCATGAATATTGTTGTCATCGTGAAAACAAAATCTGATGCTGGAGACACATTTTTATGACATCTGGTCTGTTTGCCAGGCGGCCGGTCACCTATTGGTTCGAGCCCAGTAAGGCGACAGGGACTTTGGAGGAAGCGAAGCTGTTAGTAGCACAGTGACACCGGTTACACAATTGTAGCGACCTTAAACCAACACGTAGCAAACTCTTCGAGGGGTCGGACCTCTTGGTGTAGCGCTTAAGGTGTTGCCTTTGAGTCCCAATCGAGCCTACCCCCACATTCAGTACCTTGGTGTCAGAAGTGGGATGGCGCCTGTGAGGAAATCGGAGAAGCGTATATGCATGAGAGACTTGGTATATAGAAGTGTGGGGACATGCTCTCCCAAAGGAAGGGGTTAATGTAGTAACCTTAACCTAACACCTAGTAACCTCATCAAGAGGTTCAGACCTCTTGCATAACTACACTGAAAACAAATATAAACGCAACATGTAAAGTGTTGGTCCCATGTTTGATGAGCTGACATAAAAGATCCCAGAAATGTTCCATGTGCACAAAAAGCTTATTTCTCAAAAATGTTGTGCACAAATTTGTTTACATCGCTATTAGCGAGCATTTCCACTTTGCCAAGATAATCCATCCACCTGATCGGTGTGGCATATCAAGAAACTGATTAAAAGGTATTATCATTACACAGGGGCACCTTGTGTTGGGGACAGTAAAAAGCCACTCTAAAATGTGTAGTTTTGTCACACAACAGAATGCCACAGATGTCTCAAGTTTTGAGGGAGTGTGCAATTGGCATGCTGACTGCAGGAATGTCCATCAGAGCTGTTGCCAGAGAATTGATGTTAATTGATATAACATAAGCCACCTCCATGTCATTTTAGATCATTTGGCAATACGTCGAACCGGCATCACAAGCACAGAGCACGTGTATGGCGTGGCTGATGTCAACGTGGCGGTGAGGTTATGATATGGACAGGCATAAGCTTCAGACAACAAACACAATTGCATTTTATCGATGGGAATTTTAATACAGCGAGATACCGAGATGAGATCCTAAGGCCCATTGTTGTGCCATTCATCCACCGCCAACACCTCATGTTTCAGCATGGCCTCATGTCGCGAGGATCTGTGCACAATTCCTGGATGCTGAAAATGTCCCAGTTCTTCCATGGCCTGCATACTCACGGGACACGTCACCCATTCAGCATGTTTGCGATGCTTTTATTATGGGTTGGACTTGAGCCATATGAGGAAGAATCTTCCAAGAGATATTGGTATAGGCCTAGTTATAACATCATTAATAGAATTGACATTCTGAACATTTGAATGAGAGTGCTGTACCAGTAAAGAAATAACTACCTCATTATTATCCTGTACAATATTGTGAGACACATGCATTCACTGGTTCTGACCTCCCTGGTGCTATGGGTCATTTTGTATGGTAAGTACTTAAGTACAAAAGACAGCTCCCTAATAAGAACAAGTGGTGAGGGATGGAGGGAGGATGGAGGGAGGAAGACACAGCAGTGGCGGTCAACATATTTAAATGCCTCTCACATCTCCGGTGGGTAAAAGAAGGGTTTTTATCATGCTCTGTCTGCTGTGAACAGATCTATCCCACAAAGATGCCTTATTTCTTCAAATAATTATTCAGCCATCAGAACAGGCTTCTTATTAGGGAGCTGTTTTTTATAACAGTTAAGGCCAGGCACCACACCACACCACCACACCAGGGGGGGGAATGCCAGGCATTCCCCCCCCTAATCATACCACAATCAACATTTACCAGTTAAATGTAGTGTCACGTTCTGACCTTAGTTCTTTTGTTATGTCTTTGTTTTAGTATGGTCAGGGCGTGAGTTGGGTGGGTTGTCTATGTTCGTTTTTCTATGTTTTGTTTTGTGTTTGGCCTGGTATGGTTCTCAATCAGAGGCAGGTGTCGTTAGTTGTCTCTGATTGAAAATCATTCTTAGGTAGCCTTTTCCCACCTGTGTTTGGTGGGTGATTGTTTCCTGTTTTGTTGTTTGTGTCACCATTTGGGGCTGTTTCGGTTTTCGATTCCATTCACTTTGTTATTTTTGTATTGAGTCGTGTTCAGTTATTATTAAAGTATCATGGACACTTACCACGCTGCGTATTGGTCTGATCCTTGCTACTCCTCCTCAGAAGAGGAAGAGGAAAGCCGTTACATGTAGGCACAAATATAATACTTTTTTGCATGATTCTTTTTCAGAAATATTTTATTGAAATATGCAAATGAGGATTTGTCATTAAATATGTGCGATTTTGCATATCAAAAAATGTATGTGATGACATTGAATCAATGTGGAAAACTGATTGGATTTGTAATAAGTCATCAACATGAGAGCATCTGGTATTTTTTTCACCCCACTTTTAAGCTAAATCCAATGACATGGTGAAATGTTTTGTTGATTTCACATTGAATTCACATTTGTTGAACTCAACCAAATGTAACACTCTTATCAGCAAACTGGAGAGGTTACAAAAAACTGCACACCGTACAGGTCTATCTGTTGGGGCAGTCCCACCAGTTGTCTTATATACTGCTATACACAGACAAGTTATATTTGCATGATTTAGCATAATTCATTCATCACTACCGGTGCTTCGCACATGCGACTGAGCAATACCTCACGAGGCTCTCTCTCTCTCCAAGTTGAGACCTTGAAACTGAGATACCTTGGTTGTTCCCATAGCAATACCGCCAAGTTGAGAAACAGTGATCGAGACGATTCCTCCATACACGATCAGTCAGTCACCTGCATGAACCTTTCTAATGAGTTATTAGAAAGTAGCATTGATTCGATACTCTGTGGCATTGATTTGATACATAAACAAAACATTTCCCTCACGTTCCCCCCTTTAATCACTCTGATAAATATTGTTAAATGTTAATGTAAGCATCAGATTACTGCTTCTATAAAAAGAGGTTCTATCAAAATATTTATATTAAAGTACATTAAATCAACACGTTGCACCAGACACTCCAGACACTCCATCCTTACAAGCCCTTTACTCTGGGTTTTACAATCTAAAATATACACATACAAGGGATCTGTTAACAGGGTTGATTAAATATCAGGGTTGATTAAATATCTCAATGTTTAAGCATTGTTTACATAGTTCTTACCGCCATCGGTTTGCAGCGACATCTGTTCTGCACCAACTGTTCCTGAGACGAGTCAAAACATTTAAAAAATCCGCTTGGGCCTTCTAAACGTGTCAAACATAAACAACCCCCAATTCTCACACATCGTCCTTATCTACAGGAGGGAAAGGAAGCTCATCCAGTATCGGCAGCTCATCAGTCTCACCATCCTCTTGGGGAGCATTAAACATAATGGCGTGCGAAACCTTCTCAGCTAGGGAGGCACAAATAACCTTATGCAACATGTTAGTAATACAATTAGACAGACTAAGCAAAAAACACACGCTCCAGCCCATTGTGCAATCTGGGATCCCCAACTCCCAAACACAGATTTCAACCAAGTTGCAAGAATCCACTTGGGCTGTGGGGAATTGTTCTTAGCCACAGTGGCAATGTATTTGGCGAGATCGGTGACAGAGTACCGATCTGAGGAAAAAGTGCAACATTAATTTCCAATTATTGTACATGTGCCCCCTTGACCTGCCAAAATATAGTCAAGAGCCTCTCTGTTTTGCAGAGCCAATTAATGCATCATTCAATTGTTCCAGGGCATTTCGGGTAGCATTGCCAATTTCCTCCCCAGGATTAGAGATATCACACATTTGATCTAGGGCGCATGCATCTCCATACCCTGGAAAAAACACACCAAAGAACCTGGTGGGAGTGATGTCAGCCAGAGACTTCTTATCTCTCTTCATTCCAGAAGGTTTGTAGTCTCTAAACAGAGCCTTCAGACTCTTATCATTGTTTGGAACGGTTCTCATAGCTGTTACCACAAACCCAACAGTACAACTACCTCCCCAGTTCAGGGGCAGGCTATAGTAAGACATTTTTCCACACAACCAATAGGTGCCATTTGGGGCTTCCCTTTAAAGGGATAAGAATATTATAGACTGAAATGCCATAAGTTTACATTACCAGGTTCCCCAGTGTCGGCATTGTTAACAGTTAACTTATAGGTATTGGACCCGTTGTAATACATTGTACAATTACATTGTAGTTCACCCAAATGATTACTTCCTTCTCCTCTAATACACCAAGGGGTTGTCATCACCCCTGCTACTGAGATGGGTGGGAGTGACGTATTATCTGGCCTAGCAAACAATGGTGGGCCTATGTGGATAAATAATGCAGAAAACGTCATGGGGTCAGGGTCACGTGGCATCACTTCCAGGAACGTTAAGTCCATTTGTATAGTCAGATTTACCCCTAAGAGAACGCCCACAAGTAGTAAACCTGCTCCTACCTTAACTGGCCCCAACCAACACACCCAACACTATTTTTGTTCAGATGTAAGATTGGCAACCATTTCTGCTCTAGAGAGGAACAGATTTTCCTCATGGTTATGAGGGCCCAGTAGGGCTCTCCTTCTCCGATGATCATCCACTTCTGGGCCACTACTCTGGACCGGCATTGGCCCCTTTGGCTCGGGACTTATCTCACCCTCTGTCAGGTTTCCAGCATGGTTGAACCGACAAAACTTAGCTCTGGGGTGTTTAACCTCTTGAAACTCTGGGGGCGCAATTTCATTTTTGGATGAAAAACGTTCCCGTTTTAAACAAGATATTTTGTCACAAAAAGATGCTCGACTATGCATATAATTGCTACCGTTCGAAAGAAAACACTCTGACGTGTCCAGAAATACAAAGATCTTCTCTGTGCGTGCCCTATAACGTGAGCTTCAGGCAAAACCAAGATGAGATGGCATCCAGGAAATGACAAGGATTTTTGAGGCTCTGTTTTTCATGATCTCCTTATATGGCTGTGAACGCAAGAGGAATGAGTCAACCCTTTCTGTCGTTTCCCCAAGGTGTCTGCAGCATTGTGACGTATTTGTAGGCAGATCATTGGAAGATTGACCATAACAGACCACATTTACCACGTGTCCGCCCGGTGTCCTGCGCCGAAATTGGTGCGCAAAAGTCACCTGCCAGTATTTTTCCATGCGATACAGAGAGTAAAGCAAGCTTCCACGAACTGCATGTCAATGAAGAGATATGTGAAAAAACACCTTGAGGACTGATTCCAAACAACGTTTGCCATGTTTCGGTCGATATTATGTAGTTAATCCGGAAAAAGTTTCACGTTGTAGGTGACTGCATTTTCGGTTCGTTTCGGTAGCCAGACGCAATGTAGAAAACGGAACGATTTCTCCTACACACAGACGCTTTCAGGAAACACTGCGCATTTGGTATGTGACTGAGAGTCTCCTCATTGAAAACATCAGAAGCTCTTCAAAGGTAAATGATTTTATTTATTTGGTTATCTGGTTTTTGTGAAAATGTTGCGTGCTACATGCTACACAAAATGCTATGCTAGCTTTGCATACTCTTACACAAATTAGTCCATTTCTATGGTTCAAAAGCATATTTTGAAAATCTGAGATGACAGTGTTGTTAAGAAAAGGCTAAGCTTGAGAGCAAACGCATTATTTTAATTTTATTTGCGATTTTCAGAAATCGTTAACGTTGCGTTATGCTAATGAGCCTGAGGCTTTAGTCACGATCCCGGATCCGGGATGGGGAGTTTCAAGAGGTTAAGAAAAGACAGTGAGTGCATTCCTAGGTTTTCTGTTAATTAGAACTGTCAGCTAAGTGGTGATCGATAATGTTGAGGGGTCAAATGTTACCTGGGAGTGTGTTAGTAAGTTAGAATGAACTTTTCACCTCATTTTGTCCCTGTCGAGAGGAGGGGTTTCTGTTAAGCAATGAAATGACGTCATTTTGTATATAAACTGTTGCTCGTGGTGAAGTGGCAGCAAGCTCGGAGAATAAATTATGTTACCTATTATTGAAAAGACTGGTCTCCGTCTATTTTATGCAAACATGAATCTTACAAATTCTCATAAAATAGACTAAGGGTTTTCAATTAATGAAAACATATTGACATAATTAAATTACAGTAACAATGGCTAGTCATCACCTTGTGTGGGGAGAGACCAGTGACTGTATGGGCTCTGCCTCTCATACTCATCAGTGCCAATGGAAGCACCTTCACCTGTGTCAGGCTTGTTTCACCAATCAATTTAACTAATTTAATTTTCATAGATTGGTTCGCCCTCTCTATCGTCCACCCAGTTGAAGATGATAGGCACAATGTGTTCTCAAATCAATCTGCAAAGCCTCTGACAGGGAGTGGGCAATCTTATTCACAAAATGCCAACCATTGTCGGAAGAGATTTTTGATGGCAGACCCCACCTGGGTATGATCTCGCTTATGAGTTCTTTCACCACAGCAACCGCTGTGGCACTCCTGCAAGGGAATGCTTCAATCCATTTAGAAAACATATCAACAATCACCAAACAATACTTGTTCCCCTCTCAAGGGGTCAACTCAATGAAGTCCATCATTAAGTGCTCAAAAGGTCCTTCAGGCCTTGAATGGTACACTGTGAATACTGGAATGTCATGCAAATCAGACATTTTCTGCAATCACAGTAAAACCTACTGTACACCAATATTTATTTACAAGATCCACCATCCCTGCTTTGCACACATGATCCTGACCATGTGACAACTTAGCAAGGAAATGGAAAGTACAACGGGGCAAACAACACCCAGCCCACTTGCATCTCTCTGACTTATCAACCGTTGCCTGCAAAGCAACCATGTCATAAACAGAGAAAGGGTTGGTGGGAGCTGGAATTGCTGCCATCTGTAGGAGGGGGGGGGGGGGAACAGAAGAGGAAGCAGCTAATTTAGCTGCACGGTTAGCTTTAGCGTTCCCCAGAGGAATGTTGACGTTAGAGGAAGAAAGTACTTGACTATAGAAACGAAGGAGGGACAGACTGTAAGAGAGACAGAACAAGGTTACTGTGCGCAAACTGTTTTCCAGACGAGGTAAACAATAAAAAAACGATATTCTTCCACAGTTAACAGTTTTAAGCAAAGCTTTAATTGCCTCTAATCTATCTTTGAAGATGGCGCGACCCCCGGAAGTAATGTCATGACCCAAATATTTAACAGAGCTCCGGCATAATTGCATTTTACTCTGAAACTTTATGACCATTTTCTGCCCCAAAAATCAACAATGCCCTCATGACAATACCTTCTCTGATTTTGAGCAAACCAACAAATCGTCAACATACTGAACCAGTACTCCCTCCCTTAGCAACAAAACGTAAATGAGAACCAGTCCTGTGACTCTTCAGCCACAGGGATGCTAAAGAAAGCATTAGCTAAAACAATTACTGAAACACAACAACTACCCTGAGGCACCTTGAATAAAATGGTAACAGTGTTAGGCACCAGGGGTGCTCTAGCATGTACAGCGTTGTTTACTAGTCTTAAGGTCTTGCACAAAATGATAATCACCAGATGGTTTCCTGACAGGTAAAATTGGTGTGTTACAAGGTGAATTTGAGGAAGGAACCAGAGCGCCTCTTTCAACTAACGCACTATGAATGGGAATGATACCCTTTCCGGCTTCCTTGCTAAGAGGGTACTGAGCTTTGTAAGGTCTGTTGGTGCTTTTTAGAATTACCACAACAGGTGCAGCTCCTTTCATGCGTCCAATGTCGGTCTTTGATTTAGCCCACAGTTCTTTAGGGATATCTTTTAGCCAATCAATGTGTGAATTATCTTGTAAAACCACAGACATGGTTTCAACAGGAATTGGTTATTTTCTTGGAGTAGCCCAGTATGGGGAATAGAAAGTTGCTGTAGAAGCTGACTACTGTCCTTCCCCTTCCCAGGCCACCCAATCAGTTGCTTCCATCACTTTCTTCATCCAAATACCCACATATGTTCATTGTTTTCCTGGAGCTTTTGACAAGCTACAATGGGGAACAGAGTCAGGGGCTTCATGCAAACTCATCCGAGTATCGGTCAACAACACTCCAGCTGCTACGAAGACTTCTCCTCTGAATATCCCATTCATGGTTCTCTCTTTCTCTTTTTGACCATCTATGTTGGTATTCAGGGTCCTCTTCAGATGAGGGAACAGCAGCAGTAGAATGTAGGTATTCAGACACTTCCCAGTTACCATGCAACGGGGAAAAAAAGGGATTTCTCTCTCGGCTGTCTCTCAACATGGTGATCATTCAGGTGCCAAGCATTGTAATAGTTCATCAGGCATGGGAAGACTGCATTTTCTCTCGATCCCAATAATAATCCTTCTTCAGTACGTACAGGCAACAGAGATTAATTTTACTTGTCAAATCTCTTCCTAGTAAATTTACTGGGCAGGTGGAGGAGTACAGGAATCAGTGTCTCCATTTGCCCTCTCCCCACTTCACGTCCAGGGGAAAAGTCGAACATTCTTCAGAGGGAATTCCAGACGCTCCGGCTGTGGGCATTGTTTTCTTTGAGGGGGGAGACAGACAGGGCAGACATTTTCAACACTGAGACCGCGATCCAAGTGTCCACCAAAAAATTGAATTCTATGTTTATTAACTAAGATATCAATAAGGTTGGTTTTGGGTTGACAAGGTGGTAATTGTTTTTAGCATTTGACAGTTTTCTCCCGGTTCTTCATAATTGTTCTCTTAATTTGTTTTTCTCTTCTGTTTCCGCCTCATCCTATGATTGGTAGCCCTCTCGTCCGCCACCTCTTCCCGATGGGTTGTTCACCAGCACGCCTGCAGGTGGTGACGGCTGCTCTCTTTGGGCTTCTCCTACTGGGCCGTGTGTTGAAAGATGCCCTACCTTCCCACAGTTGCAGCAACTCCAGTCTTGGGTCCCCTCGGCCTCTACCTCTCCCTCTGCCTCCTTGGTTTCCTTGGTTGCAACCATTTCCCCCAATGTCCTCTTCCTCCTCCAGAGTAGTACATTAACTGTGCCTTCTTCAGTGTCTTTCTGTCCTTAATTTCATTTTCCTTCAACTGTCTTTCTGCATGGGTGATGTACAGTACATAGCTTTACGTCAGACAGTTTCATTTCCCAATGCAATACAAGTTGTAGTTACAGCTGTCTTCAGATCTTGTCTCAGGCCTGTCACCACAGCATTGCACAGTAGGCTACTGTATGAGTCTTTGTCAGGCATCAGATCTGAGTGCTGGAGGAAGACTGTCTCCATTCTTTCTATGTAGTCACTTAATTTCTCATCAGTTCCCTGTTTGGTGGAATCGATTTTCTGCCAGTCTGTGCGTTTGAGGAAATCAGCCTTTATTGTGGTAAAAACTGCATCCAGCTGATCACCACGACCATCAACGGGTACATTGCGGTCCCACATGTGTTTATAGTCCTTCCATTAAAATTTCAAGCACTAGTGGAGTATTTCTTCAATTGTTCTGGTGGTGGGGTTGTACTTTGAGATGATTGCTTTTACCTCTTCCTCAAACCTCACAGCTTCCTTGGCTGGGTCAATGAGATCGCCCACTATTGCTTTTATTTCGTCAACATTCTACGTTTTCTCCATTTGTTTTGGGGTTGGGGTAGCGTGTTATTGGAAACATTCCCTCAAGCTGTCACACCCTGACCATAGTTTATTTGTATGTTTCTATGTTTTGGTTGGTCAGGGTGTGATCTGAGTGGGCATTCTATGTTGGATGTCTTGTTTGTCTATTTCTATGTCTGGCCTGATATGGTTCTCAATCAGAGGCAGGTGTTAGTCATTGTCTCTGATTGGGAACCATATTTAGGTAGCCTGGGTTTCACTGTGTGTTTGTGGGTGATTGTTCCTGTCTCTGTGTTTTGCACCAGATAGGGCTGTTTTCGGTTTTCGCACGTTTGTTATTTTGTTAGTTTATCGTGTATAGTTTCTTTATTATAATAAAATGAATCACAACCACACTGCATTTTGGTCCGCTCCTCCTTCCAACAACGAAAGCCGTGACAGAATCACCCACCACAACAGGACCAAGCGGTGTGGTAACGAGAAACAGCAAAGGCAGCAGCAGGAGCAGCGTAAAAAGGACTTTTGGACTTGGGAGGAAATCCTCGACGGGAGAGGACCCTGGGCCAAACCAGGAGAAGTGTAGCCGCCCCAAAGAGCAACAAAAGGAGGAATGGACATGGGAGGAGGAATTATTCGGAGAAGGACCCTGGGATCAGCCTGGAGAATATCGCCGCCCCAAGGAAGAACTGGAGGTGGCGAGAGCTGAGAGGCGCTGGTATGAGGAGGCAGCGCGGTGACACGGATGGAAGCCTGAGAGTCAGCCCCAAATATTTCTTGGGGGGGAGGCTCACAGGGAGTATGGCGACGCTAGGTAGGAGACCTACGCCAACTTCCTGTGGTTACTGGGGGGCTAGAGAGACCGGGCAGGCACTGTGTTATGCTGTGGTGCGCACGGTGTCTTCAGTGCGGGTGCATAGCCCGGTGCGTTCTATTCCAGCTCCGCGTATCGGCCGGGCTAGATTGAGCGTCGAGCCAAATGCCATGAACCCGGCTCTACACATCTGGTCCCCAGTGCGTCTCCTTGGGCCGGCTTACATGGCACCAGCCTTAAGCTCGGTATCCCCGGTTTGCCTGTATAGCCCAGTGCGGGTTATTCCACCTTGCCGCACTGGCAGAGTGACCGGGAGTATTCAACCAGGTAAGGTTGGGCAGGCTCGGTGCTCAAGAGCTCCAGTGCGCCTGCACGGTCCGGTCTACCCAGTACCACCTCCACACCCCAGCCCTCCGGTGGCAGCTCCCCGCACCAGGCTTCCTGTGCGTGTCCTCGGCCCAGTACCACCAGTGCCAGCACCACGCATCAGGCCTACTGTGCGCCTCGCCTCTCCAGCGCTGCCGGAGCCTTCCTCCTCTCCTGCGCTGCCGGAGTCTCCCGCCTGTTCAGCGCAGCCAGAGCCTTCATCCTCTCCTGCGCTGCTGGAGTCTCCCGCCTGTTTAGCGCTGCCAGAGCCTACCGCCTCTACAGCGTTGCCGGAGTCTCCTGCCCGTTTAGCACAGCCAGAGCTGCCAGTCTGCATGGAGCAGCCAGAGCTGTCAGTCTGCATGGAGCAGCCAGAGCTGTCAGTCTGCATGGAGCAGCCAGAGCTGTCAGTCTGCATGGAGCAGCCGGAGCTGTCAGTCTTCATGGAACAGCCGGAGCTGCCAGTCTGCAAGGAGCTGCCAGTCTGCAAGGAGCTGCCAGTCTGCAAGGAGCTGCCAGAGCTGCCAGTCTGCATGGAAGCCAGAGCTGCCAGTCTGCAAGAAGCCGCCAGAGCTGCCAATCTGCACGGAGCAGCCAGAGCCGCCAGTCAGCATGGAGCAGCCAGAGCCGCCAGTCAGCATGGAGCAGCCAGAGCTGCCAGTCAGCATGGAGCAGCCAGAGCTGCCAGTCAGCATGGAGCAGCCAGAGCTGCCAGTCAGCATGGAGCAGCCAGAGCCGCCAGTCTGCCAGGATCTGCCAGTCAGCCAGACTCTTCTAGATCCGCCAGTCAGCCAGACTCTTCCAGATCTGCCAGTCAGCCAGACTCTTCCAGATCCGCCAGTCAGCCAGACTCTTCCAGGTCAGCCAGACCCTTCCAGATCCGCCAGTCAGCCAGACTCTTCCAGATCCGCCAGACTCTTCCAGATCCGCCAGTCAGCCAGACTCTTCCAGATCCGCCAGTCAGCCAGACTCTTCCAGATCCGCCAGTCAGCCAGGATCTGCCAGAGCCTTCCTTCTCTCCGCTGCTGCCGGAGTCTCCCTCCTGTCCGGCGCTGCTGCCGGAGTCTCCCGCCTGTACGGCCGGAGTCTGAGGAGCCCCTCTGTCCCGAGCTGCCCCTCTGTCCCGAGCTGCCCCTCTGTCCCGAGCTGCCCCTCTGTCCCGAGCTGCCCCTCTGTCCCGAGCTGCCCCTCTGTCCCGTGTTATTTAGTAGGGTTGCCGTGGCTAGGACAAGGTGGGGGAGGACTACGGTGAAGTGGGGGCCACGTCCAGCACCGGTTGGTGATCTGAGTGGGCATTCAATGTTGGATATCTTGTTTGTCTATTTCTATGTCTGGCCTGATATGGTTCTCAATCAGAGGCAGGTGTTAGTCAATGTCTCTGATTGGGAACCATATTTAGGTAGCCTGGGTTTCACTGTGTTTGTGGGTGATTGTTCCTGTCTCTGTGTTTTGCACCAGATAGGGCTGTTTTCAGTTTTCGCACGTTTGTTATTTTGTTAGATTATCGTGTATATATTTTCTTTATTATAATAAAATGAATCACAACGACGCTGCATTTTGGTCCGCTCCTCCTTCCCACAACGAAAGCCGTGACACAAGCTTCTTTCTAGAGGTTTTCTTTATATCCTTCTGCTGGCCCTCCATTGCTGTCTTTGCTTCTGCTCCTTTTATCTTTGTCTTGGCTACTTTCTATATCCTCCTGCTTGCACTCCTTCATTTTCTTCTTGTTTCTCTACTGCTTGCACTCCTTAATTTGCTTCCTGTTTCTCTACTTTCCTTTTTTCTCTTACGTTTCTCCAGTTCTTTTGTAAGCTCTTCGAGCTCCTCTTCTTCACTCTCTGTTCCTCTCTGTTTTTTTTCTCTAGCTCCAGCACCTGCAGTGCCTTCAACAGCTCCTAATCCCATGACTCCTTCACCTGGCACAGGCCCAACCCGTCCTGGGTTCAAATCAAAAATCAAATCAAATTTTATTTGTCACATACACATGGTTAGCAGATGTAAATGCGAGTGTAGCGAAATGCTTGTGCTTCTAGTTCCGACAATGCATTAGTAACCAACGAGTAACCTAACCTAACAATTCCACAACTGCTTCCTTATACACACAAGTGTAAAGGGATAAAGAATATGTACATAAAGATATATGAATGAGTGATGGTACAGAACGGCATAGGCAAGATGCAGTAGACGGTATCGAGAACAGTATATACATATGAGATGAGTAATGTAGGGTATGTAAACATAAAAGTGGCATAGTTTAAAGTGGCTTGTGATACATGTATAATATAAAGATGGCAAGATGCAGTAGATGGTATTGAGTACAGTATATACATATGAGATGAGTAATGTAGGGTATGTAAACATAAAAGTGGCATAGTTAAAGGGGCTAGTGATACATGTATTACATAAAGATGCAGTGGATGATATAGAGTACAGTATATATGTGTATATATGAGATGAATAATGTAGGGTATGTAAACATTATATTAGGTAGCATTTAACGTGGCTAGTGATATATTTTACATAATTTCCCATCAATTCCCATTATTAAAGTGGCTGGGGTTGAGTCAGTGTGTTGGCAGCAGCCACTCAATGTTTGTGGTTGCTGTTTAACAGTCTAATGGCCTTGACATAGAAGCTGTTTTTCAGTCTCTCGGTCCCAGCTTTGATGCACCTGTACTGACCTCGCCTTCTGGATGATAGCGGGGTGAACAGGCAGTGGCTCGGGTGGTTGTTGTCCTTGATGATCTTTATGGCCTTCCTGTAACATCGGGTGGTGTAGGTGTCCTGGAGGGCAGGTAGTTTGCCCCCGTTGATGCGTTGTGCAGACCTCACTACCCTCTGGAGAGCCTTATGGTTGTGGGCGGAGCAGTTGCCGTACCGGGCAGTGATACAGCCCGCCAGGATGCTCTCGATTGTGCATCTGTAGAAGTTTGTGAGTGCTTTTGGTGACAAGCCGAATTTCTTCAGCCTCCTGAGGTTGAAGAGGCACTGCTGCGCCTTCTTCACGATGCTGTCTGTGTGGGTGGACCAATTCAGTTTGTCTGTGATGTGTATGCCGAGGAACTTAAAACTTACTACCCTCTCCACTACTGTTCCATCGATGTGGATAGGGGGGTGTTCCCTCTGCTGTTTCCTGAAGTCCAAAATCATCTCCTTAGTTTTGTTGACGTTGAGTGTGAGGTTATTTTCCTGACACCACACTCCGAGGGCCCTCACCTCCTCCCTGTAGGCCGTCTCGTCGTTGTTGGTGATCAAGCTTACCACTGTTGTGTCGTCCGCAAACTGGATGATTGAGTTGGAGTCGTGCGTGGCCACGCAGTCGTGGGTGAACAGGGAGTACAGGAGAGGGCTCAGATAGCACCCTTGTGGGGCACCAGTGTTGAGGATCAGCGGGGTGGAGATGTTGTTGCCTACCCTCACCACCTGGGGTGGCCCATCAGGAAGTCCAGTACCCAGTTGCACAGGGCAGGGTCGAGACCCAGGGTCTCGAGCTTGATGACGAGCTTGGAGGGTACTATGGTGTTAAATGCCGAGCTGTAGTTGATGAACAGTATTCACACATAGGTATTCCTCTTGTCCAGATGGGTTAGGGCAGTGTGCAGTGTGGTTGAGATTGCGTCGTCTGTGGACCTATTTGGGCGGTAAGCAAATTGGAGTGGGTCTAGCGTGTCAGGTAGGGTGGAGGTGATATGGGCCTTGACTAGTCTCTCAAAGCACTTTATGATGACGGAAGTGAGTGCTACGGGGCGGTAGTCATTTAGCTCAGTTACCTTAGCTTTCTTGGGAACAGGAACAATGGTTGCCCTCTTGAAGCATGTGGGAACAGCAGACTGAGATAGGGATTTATTGAATATGTCCGTAAACACACCAGCCAGCTGGTCTGCGCATGCTCTGAGGGCGCGGCTGGGGATGCCATCTGGGCCTGCAGCCTTGCGAGGGTTAACACGTTTAAATGTTTTACTCACCTCGGCTGCAGTGAAGGAGAGTCCGCATGTTTTCGTTGCAGGCTGTGTCAGTGGCACTGTATTGTCCTCAAAGCGGGCAAAAAAGTTATTTAGTCTACCTGGGAGCAAGACATCCTGGTCCGTGACTGGGCTGGTTTTCTTTTTGTAGTCCGTGATTGACTGTAGACCCTGCCACATACCTCTTGTGTCTGAGCCGTTGAAATGAGATTCTACTTTGTCTCTATACTGACGCTTAGATTGTTTGATAGCCTTGCGGAGGGAATAGCTGCACTGTTTGTATTCGTTCATGTTTCCAGTCACCTTGCCCTGATTAAAAGCAGTGGTTCGCGCTTTCAGTTTCACTCGAATGCTGCCATCAATCCACGGTTTCTGGTTTGGGAATGTTTTAATCATTGCTATGGGAATGACATCTTCAACACACGTTCTAATGAACTCGCACACCGAATCAGCGTATTCGTCAATGTTGTTGTCTGACGCAATACGAAACATATCCCAGTCCACGTGATGGAAGCAGTCTTGGAGTGTGGAATCAGCTTGGTCGGACCAGCGTTGGACAGACCTCAGCATGGGAGCTTCTTGTTTTAGTTTCTGTCTGTAGGCAGGGATCAACAAAATGGAGTCGTGGTCAGCTTTTCCGAAAGGAGGGCGGGGCAGGGCCTTACATGCGTCGCGGAAGTTAGAATAACAATGATCCAAGGTTTTAGGAGGGGGTGGGAGGCCACCATTTCCATGTGCTGGTGGAGGATTTGGCAGTGGCGGATACAAGGGGGGCCCCATGCAAGTGTTCCCCTCAGAGAAAAGCCAGCCAGCCAGCCAGTCTTCTTCTTTTTCTTTTTTTCATCGTCCTCTTTCTTCTCCAGTTCCACTTGCTTGACCATCAGTCCTCTTACAACTTTATCCTTTGCATTTTCTGCTTCTCTCTCCCACTTTCTGAAATCGTCCCACTTCACTTTAACCTTCTTGTGTTTTCTTTCTTTACTTTCAAGTTGGCCTTTCACTTACTCCAGTCTTTCTGTGCTCAGTGTCCCATCAACAGGGAAATGTCCATCTGTCCATTTTGTCCAGTACCCCCCTATCATTTTTGTTGTTGTTGCCATTACACTAGACGGCACTTTTGGTTCTCAGCATGGATCCTCCATCCTACTCTTACTATTCCCCTGTCCCATACTCAAACCCTTTGTTGAAATCTTTAGAAAAAAACATCCAGCTTAACACGTCATCCCACACTCACACCGGGTCTTAACCCTTGTTCAGTTAATTAGTCAAGCACATAATACTCTCATCCACATTCACACACTCAGTAATCTCCCATATCACTCGTCATTACCTCCTTTGCATACATATGTATCTTCTGCAGTTCCTCCATAGTTACCATAGTCTCTAGAGTATGAATAGTCCCAATAGAATCCATAGTCCCTATAGGTATAGCATCTATGGTCCCTCAGCACCTACAGTCCCTTATTATCCATAGTATCAATAGTTTATGTAATCATAAATGTTATGGTCTCTATAGACTCTATAGTCTTGCCACTTCCCATACATTGTAGAATAGCACCCTATGCTATTCTCAGTGGTTCCCTGACCATGCAGACACTTCTCTTATAAATGCCTTCAGAAAATTGTCTGTGGGGCCTCTCCTGTCCTCAATCTAACCTTCTCCTAGACTAGTGGTCCCTTCTTCTACATCTTTATTTTCTATTTTATTGATTTTATCTTTTACCGATGCATTTAAATTGACTTACTGAAATGCAGTAGATGTTCGCAGAGCAGGTATCTTCCACCGGGCAGCTCTCAGTAAAAATCTGGTTTGGGCGGGTCGACTTCGATCATATGGGAATTTCCTTTCCACTTTCACCCTAGGGAATGCGGCAACGGTGTCTCCCTCGCAGATCTTCACTGGGATGCTCCACAGGTGGAGGCACTGATCCAGTCCATGACGCCAGATTGTGGTGGGAAATTTGACACCAGGGACACCCGAAGCCAATCTTAAAATGAAGCACTCCTTATTATCAGCAAAATGGAGAGGTTACAACAAGTTGCACTATCAGGTCTATCAGAAGACCTGTTGGGGCGGTTCCAGCAGTTGTCTTATATACGGTGTAGCGAGATCAAGGGTGTGGAGTTTCCACGTCACCAAGTTCAATAACAAACAGGCACCAGTAGCACAAATAGAATGCAAATGGGATGTTTATTAGGGTTTTTTGGTATACCAGGTAAAAGGGGGGAATGCACCAATCACCTCACAGTCCACAAGCAGTTCTCATTCTCTGTTCCGTTTTCCAGGGGTACTCCTCACACTCGGGTCCTCGGGAAATCCGGTCCGGTACACAAGGGGGTAATCCGACAGTCCAGGTCACCACACAGGTATTGCTCTTGCTTCTCCTCGCTGCTTCTCGTTGCTTCTCGCTGCTTCTCGCTCTTCATCACTCTTTCGGTTCGCTCCTCTTCTGCCCCTTTGTGCAGGCTGCTTTCTCCTTTATCCCCAAGCACTCCCAGGCCAGCCCAGCCTCACATCCAATTTGCGCATATATGTACAAAATGTATTTCAGCAGATTTTGTGCGTTTTTGTGCATTTTTTTGTGGTTCAATTCGTGCGAAAAGACACAAATTTATCCAGTAGGCACACAAGCCTTTGCAACAACCATATACGCGACTATACCTTACCCTAACCTTAACCCTAACCTTAACCATTCTACTAACTATACCTAACCCCAACTGGACCTAACCCTAACCCCCACCCTACGGATGGCTTACGCGCATATGTGTGGAGTGCACCCCCTCCCTTCCCGCCTTCGGTTTCCACGTGTCAGAGATGGAAGTGGATCAACCGACTCAAAACTAGAAACCAAACTCCTAGGTTGCACTATGCTTTCCACATCCGTTGACAAGCGGACCTAGACATCATGAACACACCACTCGATATGGACACATGGCAACCAACCGAGGACCAAACCTGCTTAAATCAAGGGATTTTGCCTGATCCTACATCGAGTTTAAGAACAAAAATTAAATATAAACTATCGCATCTATATGGTTGTTGAAAAGGCTTGTGTGTAGCCTACTGGTTAAATTTGTGTCTTTTCGCACTAATTAAGAAGCACATAAATTTGTGTCGTTTCTCACGAATTAAGCCAGAAAAACACACAAAATTTGCTGAAATGCATTTTGTACATATATGCACGAATTGATTGTGAGACTCTGTTGCCCAGTCTTAACGATTCAGTCTTGCCTTGTTGGGGCAGGAAGTCCATATAAGGCTTGGGAGTGGAGCCAGCAACCTGCAAGATATCTCTCCTCAATTACCATTCCCCTCACCTCTCCCTGCTGACTGCCACAATGGCTATACACGGACAAGTTATATTTCCATGTAGCATAAATAATTCATCACTACCGATGGCTCGCACATGTGACTGACCAATACCTCACGAGGCTCTCTCTCTTTCCAAGTTGAAACATTGAAATTGATATTCTGGGCATACTGCCAAGTTGAGGAACAGTGATTGTGAGGATACCTCTATACACGATCAGTCAGTCACCTGCATGAACCTTTCTAATTAGATATTAGAAACTAGCATTGATTTGATACATAAACATATCAACAAAGTCTGGAGAATATTTCTAAGGATAACCACACCTAATTCGGCGAGTGGAGATACTTCTGAAGCTGAGAAAAATGAGTCGGCGTGTGAGAAGAGTCTGACTTTCGGGAAATGGAAATGAATGTAGACTGAATTTAGACTACCAAACGCCAAATGCCTACAGTATTTAGACCCAATCACCATCCATCTCTTCAAAGTAAGTTACAAAACAATTGTGCCGTTTGTAACATTCTCTATGAAATGAGCTTTTAAATGATGCATCATTTAATGTAGTGAGCTTCGCAATTATTTATATAGATCCATTTTAAAATAATTCAAATTCATTAAAATGTTGATGAAAAATATACTTAAAAAAAAATACTAATAGTCATGGACAAAAATACCAACAAATCTCTAAATTGATAGGTAGAAGGAAAAATGTAATTTTAGCCTGTGGTGCCTTGCCATACATTGAATACATACATTGAATGCTCAGTACATGGCCTGGCCTCACACCAATTAATGTTCCCAAGAGGAAGCATTTGGCTGTGGTTTGAGAATAAACACATTTTTTTCTAAAATATGGTCAGTTCTGCGCCATGTAGATTTGCTAAATGTTCTGACGTTGATGCTGCTCTTGAGGCAAGGTGAGTGGATACTTTCCCAGGTTCAATATTGCACTACAATCCCGTCAGTTCCAGATATTATTCACATTCTAAAAACATGCCCAGGCAACCAGTCAGTCAGTATTATCCAATCAAAATCTTAACTTGATGCTTCGCCTGGGGATTACTGATGTTCACAATTCCAACAGTGGAGAATTGATCCGCACCACTGCTGGTGGTTCTTGAGTCATTTTATTTTTGGACCAGAAAGAAGGACAACCCAAGAACAGATTCATACACACTGTTGAGCTTTGAAGACGTCAAGTAAAACCAGCCCTTGGTAAAGTCAAACATTGGCATTTTGTTATATTGCTGTTTAGGTCTGATCAGAACATTAAGAGGTAGTTGAGGTGCAAAATGCATACTGTTTAAAAAAGGATTGTGGATACAGTGGAGGCACAGTCAGGGTTTTATGGATCTTTATCAGAAAAAAACTATATGGGACATAAAAATACAAATTCTGTTTTGATGTATGTTATTGGGATAGATATTTGAGGATATTTTCAGGGCCCTTACCACTACTTTTAGAGTTTCACTCACTAAATATAGTGTGTGATGGAGAAGAGTGTATTTTCACATTTATCCCCTGTCTTTTCAAACACTTCAACTTCTTCCTTTTTCCTTAACGACAATTTCCTTTCAAGTGTCATTTTACATTTCAAAATTGTAGTTTTAGCATTAAGAAATTCAAATTGAGTTCCATTAACCCGATATGAAATTAGTCCTATTGCCTTTGTTGGTTAGCACTGAGCAGGGACTGGATTTCCAGAGAAAAATTGTCTGGCACAGCGGGCTCCTCTGAAGCTGTAATTGCACCAGTCTCTCACAACCATTTAATAAGTTACCCCGATACAATTTTGATATCACGCTGAGAAGGGGGATATCTCTGGGTAATGTTCAGACGGCCCATAAATGTTCAGGGTAACGATTATCAGACTGGGAGATTAATTTCTCCCCCTCAAAAGACCAGAGCAATGATGTACTTGGTATTTTTGGGACACCTGTTGTGTGTCTGCACAGTGAAAATATCACCCTGACCCTGTGTATTTGAGAGCTGCATGGGATGTGCTGAGCAGAAGGGGAGGAGACCCCCCTATCCCACAGACCCCTTCCTTCATGTACCACGTGCCTCTCTCTTTGCTCAGAACTACTTTTGCAAATTGTCCATCTCAGGGGGCACTTTAGCTGTATTACCCAATTCCTGTGTCAATCACTTACAACTCTCAACTCAACTTTTGCCAGTGCCATTTGCCTAGCATATTCCAGGCACATATGGCCTGGCAGAATCAGAATACTGAGCAGACAGACAGTGGCCTGTGCAGACAGAGACGCCCTGACCTTTCTCACTCAGCTGAGGGTTACCTTCGTATTTTCTTTATCAGATTACTGAGGATATAAGTCATTTTATCAGTTCCAAATGAGCAATACATTTTACCCTTGTGTCCATTCTTTTGCCTTTTGGTTTGATATTTGATATTTGCTGCCCTTCAAACTCCTATCAGAACTACCTGCCCAGTTACACTGTGTCTGGATAGGGTTGATATTCAAATCAAATTGATTTATATAGCCCTTCGTACATCAGCTGATATCTCAAAGTGCTGTACAGAAACCCAGCCTAAAACCCCAAACAGCAAGCAATGCAGGTGTAGAAGCACGGTAGTTAGGAAAAGCTCCCTAATAAGGCCAAAACCTAGGAAGAAACCTAGAGAGGAACCAGGCTATGTGGGGTGGCCAGTCCTCTTCTGGCTGTGCCGGGTAGAGATTATAACAGAACATGGCCAAGATGTTCAAATGTTCATAAATGACCAGCATGGTCAAATAATAATAAGGCAGAACAGTTGAAACTGGAGCATATTCAAATCAGAGCCTACATTCAGTGCAGAAGCTCATATGTCAGGTAGTGGGGCAATGCCACGTTTTGAGCGTTGCACTCTGGAGGGATTGCTGTAGCATTTTATGCTAATCTAATCCATAAAATATAAAAAAGAATTGCTAAGGGGACCACATTTTTTGCTCTTTGTTTACTTTTCAGTAAAGCATACTGAGTAGGTCCCGTGTGGCTAGGTTGGTAGAGGTTGGAAGAGGTTGGCACTTGCAACGCCAGTGTTGTGGGTTTGTTTCCCACGGGGGACCAGTATGGAAGAAAACATAAGTATGAATATGTATGTACCCACTACTGTAAATGGCTCTGGATGAGAGCATCAACTAAGTGACTAAAGTATAGAGGTGAACCACAGATCAGCTCAGATCAGCTGAGATACCAGTATGAAAGCGAATTTCATGACTATCATCCCATAATGGTGCCGAAAAGATAGCATATCAACAATACAGACCGAATACACCCGCTCACACCTCTTGGGACACCAATGACGGGAGATTTTAGGGTGAAACAGAATCTACAGAGGAATGCAAAAATAATATGCACAATCTAACTTGTCTAATTCATTTCGTCATACCACATCCATGAAACAACATTTTATTTCGGTGGTTTAACAAAGTAGACCCTATAATATATTAGAACAACAATAGTGTGGAAATTCCTATCCATATGCTTCCATTGTCCAGTCACATAGCACACAGCTCAACCTTTCCCAGATCAGATGAAATGTAGAACATGGTGTCCTCAGATCACTGCCTGTGGACTTTAATTGAATTTTCCGTCTTCTATGCTGTCAAACAAAGTTGTACATTGCGATCATTTCTCTTACCTCTTTTTGTTATTACACCACTCTCACTCAAAATGGCTGGGCTAGCACTGCCTTCAGAGAACAGAATATGTAGTGGTTACTACTATAAATTGGACACAAGGACTGCTTGGCACATCTTAGCATCCTTTATTTGATGAGATACGGAATTATGATAAATATCTCATCCAGTAGATGTTCATGTTTTCCATCATAGTTGAATATTGATTAAACTTCTGGCCTCAGTGTTTCCATGAATATTGTATACACAATTCAACAAAGTAGGAGTCTCTTGATACTATGCAGCTTGCAATTCACTTTCTTGAACAAACTATAATTTCTCGACTGTACTCTCTGTTGAGATATCACTGGAAAATTCCTCCAGCAGAGGTTCGTTAGTGCTAAAAACTTGTATTACTTCTGGCATCTCTTAATTCATCTGAGAACACTGGATTACATTAACCTCGAGTCTGTTTTGGAGGAAACAGCCTAATGTAGCTTTTACAAGTCTTAAGTAAAAAAACTAAAAAAACTTTCTGAGGTCTAAAGGGCCCCTGAGCCATTTTGCTTCCACATGTTTTCTTTAATGCCAAAGAAAATAATGCCAATTAGCCCAGCACAGCGACAGGTGTGTGCACTTTCCATTTACTCCCGTTTCACTTATTTTTTTTCTTCCTGTTTTGGGGTTGAATGGATTTTTGATGTTGAAAGGATCGACGCAGGAGATGAGAAGCAGGTACAGGGAGTGAAGGTTTAATAACTGACGGACACGAAACAGAACAGGAACAGCATCTGGAGAGGAACACAAGAACAATTAGTGCGGACACAGGGAAAACCACCGAGGAACAGACAGTTGTAGAGGGGCAATCAACCACGTGAAGGAGGCCAGATGAGGCCAGATGAGTCCAATGAGCGCTGCTGTGAGTAATGATGGTGACAGGTGCTTGTAAAGACGGACAGCCTGGCGCCCACGAGGAGGAGTGGGAGCAGGCATGACTGTAACCCCCCTTTAGGGGCGCGAGCCGGATGGGCAGGCGGAGGTGTGACAACCTGACGATTCCGCTGCAGCGTAGAAGCCCCATGGGCCAGCGGAAGCATGGCGTGGGATGGGAACCTGCCGAGCCAACCGGGGCAAGGTAACCTCACGAACTAGCTAGTGCATGACAGCCCGACGAACCAGCTAAGGCACCCCAGGGTCCGAAGTCACCAACAAAACAAAACCCCTTAAAACTCCCTGATGCTTCTTGCAATGGTGTCCGCATTCTGAAAGGATCAACGCAGGAGAAGCAGGTACAGGGAGTGAAGGTTTAATAAGTGACGGACATGAAACAGAACAGGAACACATAACAACAATGAGCGCGGACACAGGGAACACCACGTGAAGGAGTCCAATGAGCGCTGCTGTGTGTAATGGTGGTGACAGGTGCGTGTGAAGACGGGTAGCCTGGCACCCTCGAACGCCAGGGAAGGGGAGCGGGAGCAGGCGTGACAGATTTGTCTATCAAAATGGTATGCCCACGTGTTATTTGAGATGCTAAGGGCAAGAACCTATTACAATTTATCTTAAGGTCTCATCCCTCATGCCCAAATATTTATTTTACATGTTATTCTCCCTTTCATGTTTTATACCCTCTGGAAAATAACATGTGGAATTTTTGTAAATGTCACTGTTGTAAATACCCACTATTGGCCCAATGTTTTCACAGTACAGTACAGTACTGTACTGTTTGTGATAGAGATCTGTCCCTTGTGGATCAAATAAGACAATCCTTTAACATCTTTTCTTATCTCATTTTCATTCTCCAGACACACGTCAAACGGGCAAAACAATGTATTACATCAGTTGTGTTTTCCGGACCGACTCCACTCCTGAGACTGCCGGCGTCTTATGAAGCGCATCAACAGGAGCCTACTGATGGGGTGAGGAAACGACAATTATGAAATACCAGTGAATCACAGCCCACAAACGGCCAACTTCACGCCCCTTTCACTTACATCACTCACACAAATAAACCGTCGCAAATTCAGTCATTTGAGTATTCAAGTTGTTACAAAGTGATAGTATCTTTTACCTAGCTAAATTCAGAGATTTTTGATTAACATAGCCTTAAAGCTGAGACCTTGATTACAGGTAATATTAATCGGTTGTGGTGTTCATTCTCATTCTCTCATGTATTAATATAACATTTATATAGCTGCTCAATACATGACATTTTCTACATGTGGTTCAATTCATAATGTGCATAGCTGTATGATACTGACCTTCTTAAAATAGACTACCGATTATACCAATACCTTAATTAGTACCTTGAGAGGAGATACAGTGCATCTTCTCAAGTAAGATATCCCTGTATCTGCAGGCATAAAGAGAGTCTCATAGCAACTAGCCATGTAATAAGTGTATTTCCTTAATGGGGCTGTTTAATTGAAGTCTAATCCAATCGAGTGTTAGGTTCTTTCAGTTGAATTAATGATGTAGAAGGGGATAGCATAATGATGGAATGTGTCTTATTGATTAAGCCTTTTGACCAAATGAAGTCCGCCACTTCTGCTTTTACTCGTGATATGGAACATATTGAGCACCTTTCAACTCCGATCAAGTCAGACTGTTGAAGCGTTGGTGCTCTTTAAGGTTCAGCAGGGTCCTAAAAGACAGCCTTGAACACTCTGGTCCCCAGGAATACAAAGATGGGGGGGGGGGGAAAACACCCTCAAACTACCAAGATGGTAGAATTCACCTTTGATTAGGACTTTTAGAACTGATGTTTGCGATAGGCCTTATAGGCCGTCCTTCTATCCTCAAACAGCCTTTTATAGAATAATTAGTTTTTGCTCTTTGACATGTTTTCTTTTTCTGTTTGTTTTCACTGATCCCGTCTGAAATGTTGGATAGCAGTTGCGTGTCAGTCAGGTGTCAGAAAACCACCGCATCTCATCTGCAGTATTTGTGCAGAGATGGGTTGACATGACAGGATCTGTCAACATATGATAGGAGGAGCTTTGAGAGAAGAAGCCTAGTGGATTTGGACGAGTTGAAAGCACTCGGTGCCTGAAAAAGAGGCTTGAGTCAAACTGGAATGAACTGATGTGCCAGCTGATGTCGAGTAATGATTAATAACCCACAGTCCCGATACCTGTTCCCCTAGAATGGATTGCCTTGCCGTGGGATGTGAAAAGTAATTTATATCACTTTACGTTCCCCCAAACATTAGGCCTTCCTACACAACCACCACCACTGCAATTCTTTACTGCTACAGTCATCTTGCTTTTCACATTGTGGATATGTCATTTTATGAAGATCGGAAACAAAAATGGACTTTGACTGAATAAGATGTGTTAAAGACAATACAAACATGACTTTTCCATCGTTTTTTTTCTGGTTGAAATGTGATCTCAGCCATTGACGCAGGATGTACATTTTTTTTGTTGCAGGACTGTCAGACTCCCGTTAGGCATAGTTCCACTGACTGATGCCAGGTGTCTGTGAGTCAGTCCTGGAGGGGATCTGTCTCTCTGCCCCCTTAAGCAGCACATGCTTTGGCCCATTGCTAACCTCTGACACTCAATGAGCAAAGCACAGAAGAGATATCGAAATCAGTTCTTGTAAAAAAAAAAAGACTATGGACAGATAGCCAGAGTGCAGTTTATTATTGAACATGGCTAAATTAGCATCTACAGTGCATTGCGAAAGTTTTTTCTATTTTTGTCGCATTACAACCTGTTATTTAAATATATTTTTATTTAAATTTCATGTAATGGACATACACAAAATAGTCCAAATTGGTGATGTGAAATTAAAAAATAACCACAGAAATGTGGTTTGTGCATATATATTCACCACCTTTTGCTATGAAGCCCCTAAATAAGATCTGGTGCAACCAATTACCTTCAGAAGTCACATAATTAGTTAAATAAATTCCACCTGTGTGCAATCTAAGTGTCACATGATCTGTCACATGATGTCTGTATTTATCCACCTGGTCTGAAAGGCCCCAGAGTCTGCAACACCACCAAGCAAACGGCACCATGAAGACCAAGGAGCTCTCCAAACAGGTCAGGGACAAATTTGTGGAGAAGTACAGATCAGTTGGGTTCTAAAAAAATATCAGAAACTTTGAACATCTCACGGAGCACCATTAAATCCATTATTAAAAAATGGAAAGAACATTGCACCACAACAAACCTGCCAAGAGAGGGTCGTCCACCAAAACTCACGGACCAGGCAAGGAGGGCATTAATCAGAGAGGCAACAAAGAGACCAAAGATAACCCTGAAGGAGCTGCAAAGCTCCACAGTGGAGAATGGAGTATCTGTCCATAGGACCATTTTATTTATTTAATCTTTATTTATACAGGTTTTTCTCATTGATATAGCATCTCTTTTACAAGAGAGACCTGGTCCGATAGCAGAAGGGGGAACAACATTTCAGACAAAACAATTTACATAAATGAACACAACATTAAACAAAACTATAAACACACATACAGTACAACAATTACATATTATGTTAAAAACACAAAAGTCTTGACTAAAAACAGCTGTCCTAAAGACAATTATATGATATTTCTATGATATATCAAGTGTTTAAACTCCACCAATGAAACAATATCTTTAAATGTTCAGGAGAGAATTCCAGGACAACGGAGCTACAGTTAGCCAAATACATTTAAATTCAGTTTTTCACAATTCCTGAAATTTAATCCTAGTAAAAATTCCCTGTCTTAGGTCAATTATATTCACAACTTTATTTGAAGAATGTGAAATGTCAGAATAATATTAGAGAGAATGATTTATTTCAGCTTTTATTTCTTTCATCACATTCCAAGTGGGTCAGAGGTTTACATACACTCAATTAGTATTTGGTAGGATTGCCTTTAAATTGTTTAACTTGGGTAAAACATTTCTGGCAGCCTTCCACAAGCTTCCGACAATAAGTTGGGTGAATTTTGGCCCATTCCTCCTGACAGAGCTGGTGTAACGGAGTCAGGTTTATAGGCCTCCTTGCTCGCACACGCTTTTTCAGTTCTGCCCACAATTTCTTTTACGGGATTGAGGTCAGGGCTTTGTGATGGCCACTCCAGTACCTTGACTTTGTTGTCCTTAAGCCATTTTCCCACAACTTTGGAAGTATGATTGGGGTCATTGTCCATTTGGAAGACCAATTTGCAACCAAGCTTTAACTTCCTGACTGATGTCTTGAGATGTTGCTTCAATATTTCCACATAAATTTCCCACCTCATGATGCCATCTATTTTGTGAAGTGCCCCAGTCCCTCCTGCAGCAAAGCACCCCCACAACATGATGCTGCCACCCCTGTGATTCACATTTCAGATGGTGTTCTTCGGGTTGCAAGCTTCCCCCTTTTTCCTCCAAACACAACGATGGTCATTATGGCCAAACAGTTCTATTTTTGTTTCATCAGACCAGAGGACATTTCTCCAAAAAGTACGATCTTTGTGTGCAGTTGCAAACCGTATTTTTGCATTTTTATGGCGGTTTTGGAGCAGTGGCTTCTTCCTTGCTGAGCGGCCTTTCAGGTTATGTCGTTATAGGACTCGTTTTACAGTGATTTGCACTGTTCGCACCAAAGTTCATTCATCTCTAGGAGACAGAGCGCGTCTCCTTCCTGAGCGGTATGACCGCTGCGTGGTCCCATGGTGTTTATTCTTGTGTACTATTGTTTGTACAGATGAACGTGGTACCTTCAGGCATTTGAAATTTGCTCCCAAGGGTGAACCAGACTTGTGGAGGTCTACAATAATTTTTTCTGAGGTCTTGCCTGATTTACTTTTATTTTCCCATGATGTCAAGCAAAGAGGCACAGAGTTTGAAGGTAGGCCTTGAAATACATCCACAGGTACACCTCCAATTGACTCAAATTATGTCAATTTGCCTATCAGACGCTTCTAAATCAATGACATTTTCTGGAATGTTCCAAGCTGTTTAAAGGCACAGTCAACTTAGTGTATGTAAACTTCTGACCCACTGGAATTGTGATACAGTGAATTATAAGTGAAATAATCTGTCTGTAAACAATTGTTGGAAAAATTACTTGTCATGCACAAAGTAGATGTCCTAACCGTCTTGCCAAAACTATAGTTTGTTAACAATACATTTGTGGAGTGGTTGAAAAACAAGTTTTAAAGACTCCAACCTAGGTGTATGTAAACTTCAGACTACAACTGTAAGTAACTAAAACTATTTCTACCATGACCTGTTCTAATTTTTGGTACTGTTAGAAGCAAATGAGAATGGGACCGTAATGGCCTTATAAATCAGTGTATTCCAGTGTTTTAGCCTATGCTAGGTCAATGACAATCAGCCAACAGCGCTGTAGAGATCACAATGATGTGTTAGACATGTTTGTTTTGTAATGAACCTGAGGGCTGCATGATATACTGAATCAAGTGCTCTCAGGGTAGTGGTTAGTGGTTTAAGCCATGCACTCCACAGAGCTGGGATTTACGGAAAAGTGGCTAGAAAAAAGCCATTGCTTAAAAAAAAATACGCAAACGCATTTGGTGTTCACCAAAAGGCATGTGCGAGACTCCCCAAACATATGGAAGAAGGTACTCTGGTCAGATGAGACTAAAATGGACCGTTTTGGCCGTCAAGGCAAACACTATGTCTGGCGTTAACCCAACACATCTCATCACCCCGAGGACACAAAAGCATCCCCACAGCATGGTGCTGCCTCCACCATGCTTCACTGTGGGGATGCTTTTGCCAGGGACTGGGAAACTGGTCAGAATTCTACGTGTCAGTTGTTTTGTCTTATTTCTTGTTTGTTTCACAACAAATAATATTTTGCATTTTCAAAGTGGTAGGCATGTTGTGTAACTTTATTTTAATTCCAGGAACTCCCATAAGTGTTCAATTGGGTTGAACACACACACACACATCAATCATATCAAATTTTCTAATCAAACTCTTTACAATTTACTCAATTGTTTCCTTTATTTTGGCAGTTACCTGTATATCTACCTGACATACAGTATGTTGGAAGACGTGTGCTTAAAGTTGAGGAATAATAGGATACAAATTAGATTTTTTTCCCCAATCCTCAATTTGCACCACTTCTGTTGAATGACAAGTATAGGCTATGAAATCGCATAAGTTGCACACAATGACAGGTCTCATCACTGCCCCATCAGCATTCAAATGTGCATATAGGCACGGTGTTGGGGAATAATCAGAATTAGTTGGGTAACATAGATAGGATGTTTTATTTTCATGATATGCTTATGAGTTATTTCTCATAAGAATGTATTTTGTTGTACTATAGTGGTGACCATTGGCAGTTATCTGTTCTCTGTCAGGACTAAGTTGCTTGGGCCGCAGAGAGGGGAGAGGTCAAGGTGTCATCATGTGTAAACATATATTTTGCTCCACTGTGTCTGTGTGCCAGTCACTCCCTACTTTTCCCATCGGGGAGAGGAGGATGGCAGTGTCTGGAATCATTCTATGCTCCCTCTTTTGTTGCCCCTATCTTAACCTATAGCCTCACGCTCCTCTCCGTGAGCTTGTCCAGGATTGGTTGTATTTAGAATTGGTTGTATCTAAATGACAATTTGATAAATATCATAGGGTGGGGTAATGTCTTGGTACCATTTTCTACCAAGGACGAAATAAGAGCTTTGTTTAGGAGACCAAACTGAACGATAATTTATAGCCAACTCTGTCTGGCTAGGGGATACTCCTCTCTGAAGTAAAGTCTTTCTTTGTGTAAGTTCCTAAGACCTGTGGTTTGTCATGTCGTCTAGGGTAGTGGATCTTTGCTATAAAGGATCCCATTTGCCATTATGTTGGGACTCTCAACCTTTTCATTAGAGATACTGAACTGTTGAAAGTCAAAATGCTATTGCAAAAGCTTAATTATTATTAAAGGTGAAGATTAAGAATAACTCTGACTGGTGTGTGGTTTGCTCTCATGATTTGGTAAATAGAGGAAATTTCCACGACAACGGCTAAAAGTGTCACTTCATGATTGCCCTTGAACAATGTGACATCCTGTAATTATGGTAGTGAACAGACTCCAGAGACAGGTGATTGATCATCAGAGGTTGCAAGTCAGAGATGCACTACAGCTGGTATGGTTCTACGGCCAAGCTCCCTGAGAGACAGGAGAAGATGAAGGTTATTTCAGTAGACAAGCTTCGTGTTCCCTTGGCCTCTGAAATACCTTAAAAGCTCATCTTGCGGTTATTGTCAAGTAGTCTTTCTTGGCAGAGTCAAACAGACCACGTTTGTATTTCTCTCTGTGGTTTCTTCTCTTTGGTTACTGCTGGAACATTTTCACACTTTTCAGAGATGATAGGTGTGAGAGCTGCACCATTTCTTTCATCAGTATTATAAAAAATAAAAATAGTTGTTGTTGATCCCATTTCAGAAGGCATGTCTTCACTCACAGCCCACTGGGCACAGACGTCAGTTCTACGTCTAGTTTTGATTTACATTTGGTTGATTTATAAACTAACGTGAATTCAATGTGAAATCAAAAAAACAATTTGGCAGCCCAAATAAATGCTTAACAGACATCTCAAAATCAACTGTTCAGAGGAGCGTGGATCAGGTCTTCATGGTCAAATTGCTGCAAGGAAACCACTACTAAAGGACACCAATAAGAAGAGACTTGATTGGGCCAAGAAACACGAGCAATGGACATTAGACTGGTGGTAATCCGTCCTTTGGTCTGATGAGTCCAAATGTTTGATTTTTGGTTCCAACTGCCATGTCTTTGTGAGATGCAGAGCAGGTGAACGGATGATTTCCGCATATGTGTGGTTCCCACCATGAAGCATGGAGGAGGAGGTGTGATAGTGTGGGGGTGCTTTGCTGGTGACACTGTCTGTAATTTATTTAGAATTTAAGGCACACTTAACCAGCATGTATAAGGACAGACGCTGGAGACGAGAAGCAAGTACTGGGAGTGAACATTTAATAACCAACGGACAGGAACAGAATACGGACAGCATCTGTACAGGGGCAACATTAAATGGCAATAATGCTGACACAGGGATGAAAGAGGAAACAGACAGATATAGGGAAATCAATCAAAACGTGAAGGAGTCCTGGTGAGTCCAATGCGCGTAATGATGGTGACAGGTGTGTGTAATGAAAGGCAGCCTGATGTGACAGTACCCCCCCCTCTCAGAGCGCCCTACCTGGCGTCCCACCTGGGTGAGCCTGGAGGTTCGGCCGAGGCATAGGCGCTGGACAAGCCGGCTGGGATGTAGAAGCCCGACGAGCCGGCAGAGGTGTGGGAGCATAGTGAGCCGGCTGAGGCGTGGGAGCCTGACGATCCCGCTGAGGAGTGGGAGCCCGACGAGCCGGCTGAGGCATGATATGGGATTGGAGCCTGCCGACCCAAATGAGGCAAGGGAACCTCTTGAGCCAGCTACGGCGTGGAAGCCCGACGAGCCAGCATGAGGCATCCCCGGTTCCATCTACGGCGGCTCCTGGTCGCAATGTCACTAACAAAACAAAAAACAAAACCCTCCCTGATGTTTTGTATAGTGGTGTCAGCATTCTATAATCAACATTTAATATCCAACGGACAGGAACAGAATACGGACAGCGACTGGATAGGGGAAATGTAAACAGCAATAATGCTGACATGGGGATGAAACAGAGGAAACAGACTGAAACAGGGAAGGCAATCAAATTGTGAAGGAGTCCAGGTGAGTCCAATGAACAGTGATGCGCATAATGATAGTGACAGGTGTGCGTAATGAAAGGCAGCCTGGGGCCCTCAAGCACCAGAGAGGGAGAGCAGTAGCAAGTGTGACAGCATGGCTACCACAGCATTCTGCAGCGATACGGCATCCCATCTGGTTTGCAGTTAGTGGGACTATCATTTGTTTGTCAACAGGACAATGACCCAACACACCTTCAGGCTGTAAAAGGGCAATTTGACCAAGATGGAGGGCTGCATCAGATGACATGGCCTCCACAATAACCCAACCTCAACCCAGTTGAGATGGTTCAGGATGAGTTGGACTGCAGAATGAAGGAAAATCAGCCAACAAGTGCTCAGCATATATGGGAACTCCTTCAAGACTGTTGGAAAAGCATTCCAGGTGAAGCTGGTTGAGAGAATGCCAAGCGTGTGCAAAGCTGTCATCAAGGCAAAAGATGGCTACTTTTTTGGTTACTACATGATTCCATAGTTTTGATGTCTTCACTACTATTCTACAATGTAGGGAAAAAAAATAAAAAATAAAGAAAAACCCTTGAATGAGTTGGTCGTTGAATCTTGACTGGTACTGTATGTGTACATTTATTTTGCAATGCTCACACACTTAGTGTGAGGAGTGTTGTCAGCATTTAAGAGCTTTCCACACCAGGATTTGCAACATTTTTCCATTATTATTTTTTTAAATTCTTCAAGTTCTGTCAAATTGGTTGTTGACCATTGCTAGACAACCATTTTCAGCCCTTGCCATAGATTTTCTAACAGATTTAAGTCAAAAACTGTGTTTGTGTTGAAGGAATTTAATTCCTCTGTTTTAATTCCCAGTTAAAATTAAACACTCTGTCAATTCATAAGAATTTGTAAGACCCTTATTTTATAGGAATGGACAGAGCCTTAAAAGTTAAGTAACAGCCTTTATTCAAGAGAGTACTGAGTACACACACATTTTATCACAGGTTATAAACTGAAACGTCAGCGTTTTCTAAATGTTCCGTCTCTTCTTGACACTGGTAGAAAGGCTCTATAGCTCTCAAGGCTTCCCTCCTCGCCTAGAGCCAAGGTCAGTCAGTGTAGATAAGCATTCTAGACAGTTTGGAGATATAGTTCATTCATTTGTACCAAGGAACAGACCGTCATTGTTCTAAACTCTTGACCACATTCACTACATTATATTCAATACTGGGATCAAGAGAGAAAATTCATACATGTACAGTAGCATAATGGTATTCTGATTAGTACATCCTGATTTAAATGTATACATAATTAGCCATTATAGATAAAAATTCCCTTAACAGTTTGATATGTACTGCTTCCCATTGGTGTCTCACAGATAATTGTATGTGTGGCGTACATGGATGGGGTTGTATTAAAAAATCTAGTTCAACACTATAATTGCACACAGAGTCCATGCAACTTATTATGTGACATGTTAAGCACATTTTTACTCCAGAATTTACTTAGGCTTGCCATAACAAATGGGTTGAATACATATTGACTCAAGAAATTTCAGCTTTTAATTTTGTATCAATTTGTAAAAAGAATAATTTAAAAACATAATTCCACTTTGACATTACGGGGGTATTGTGTGTAGGCCAGGGTCAAAAACATCTACATTTAATCCATTTTAAATTCAGGCTGTAAAATCAAATCAAATCAAACCTGATTTAAAGTGCATTTCATTAAATTTGAATTGATTTAGTCCTTTTCTTAAACTTAGATTTTTGTGAATCCAACATATAAATGATTCATTTGCAGACAAACTGGAATTAAAGCCAGACTCAATGACACAGATTGTAACGGCATTCACCTGACCAAATAAATGAAGACAAACATAATATACTTTGACCAGGGCATGACAGAACCCCCTCCCCCCCTAAGGTGCGGACTGCCGGACGCACATCAAAACAATAGGGAGGGTCCGGGTGGGCGTCTGTCCATGGTGGCGGCTCCGGCGCGGGACGTGAACCCCACTCTATCAATGTCTTAGTTCCTCCCCCTCGCGTCCTATTATAGTCCACCCTCGCCACCGACCATGACCTAGTAGTCCTCACCCAGAACCCCACTGGACTGAGGGGCAGCTCGGGACTGAGGGGCAGCTCGGGACTGAGGGGCAGCTCGGGACTGAGAGGAAGCTCAGGCAGGTAGTTGGATCCGGCAGATCCTGGCTGGCTGGCGGTTCTGGCAGATCCTGGCTGACTGGCGGATCTGCAAGAGTCTGGTTGACTGGCGGATCTGCAAAAGTCTGGTTGACTGGCGGATCTGCAAGAGTCTGGTTGACTGGCGGATCTGCAAGAGTCTGGTTGACTGGCAGATCTGGTTGACTGGCGGATCTGGAAGAGTCTGGCTGACTGGCAGATCTGGAAAAGTCTGGCTGACTGGCGGATCTGGAAGAGTCTGGCTGACTGGCGGATCCTGGCAGACTGACGGATCTGGCTGCTCCATGCTGACTGGCGGCTCTGGCTGCTCCATGCTGACTGGCGGCTCTGGTTGCTCCATGTAGACTGACAGCTCTGGCGGCTTCTTACAGACTGGCAGCTCTGGCGGCTCCGTGCAGACTGGCAGCTCCTTGCAGACTGGCAGCTCCTTGCAGACTGGCAACTCCTTGCAGCTCTGGATGCTCCATGCAGACTGACAGCTCTGGCTGCTCCTTGCAGACTGACAGCTTCTTGCAGACTGACAGCTCCTTGCAGACTGACAGCTCTGGCTGCTCCATGCAGGCTGGCAGCTCTGGCTGCGCTGAACAGGCAGGAGACTCCAGCAGCGCTGTAGAGGAGGAAGGCTCTGGCAGTGCTGAACAGGCGGGAGACTCCAGCAGCGCTGTAGTGGAGGAAGGCTCTGGCAGCGCTGAACAGGCGGGAGGCTCCGGCAGCGCAGGAGAGGAGGAAGGCGCGGGCAACGCTGAACAGGCGGGAGACTCCAGCAGCGCAGGAGAGGAGAAAGGCTCCGGCAGCGCTGGAGAGGCGAGGCGCACTGTAGGCCTGATGCGTGGTGCTGGCACTGGTGGTACTGGGCCGAGGACACGCACAGGAAGCCTGGTGCGGGGAGCTGCCACCGGAGGACTGGTGTGTGGAGGTGGCACTGGATAGCACTTGAGCACCGAGCCTGCCCAACCTTACATGGCTCGATGCCCACTCTAGCCCGGCCAATACGAGGAGCTGGTATGTACCGCACCGGGCTATTCACCCGCACTGGAGACACCGTGCGCTCCACAGCATAACACGGTGCCTGCCCGGTCTCTTTAGCCCCCCGGTAAGCACAGGAAGTTTGCGCAGGTCTCCTACCTGGCGTAGCCATACTCCCTGTGAGTCCCCCCCCCAAGAAATTTTTGGGGCTGACTCTCGGGCTTCCTAGCCAATCGTGTTCCCTCGTATCACCGGCTCCTCCCTCCGGCTGCCTCTGCTCTCCTAAGTGCCTCCACCTGTTCCCATGGGAGGCAATCTCTTCCAGCCAGTATCTCCTCCCAAGTGTAACAACCCTTGCCATCCAAAACGTCTTCCCATGTCCATTCCTCCTTTCGCTGCACCTGCCTGTTACCACGCCGTTTGGTCCTGTTGTGGTGGGTGATTCTGTAACGCCGTTCGTCTGGTGAAGGAGAAGCGGACCAAAATGCAGCGTGGTGGTTATTCATGTTCTTTAATGAAATTAACTCGACATGAAATAACTAACTAACAAACAAACAATAAATGAACAAACGGAACGTGAAAACCTATACAGCCTGAATATACTGCCTAAATATGGTTCCCAATCAGAGACAACGATAATCACCTGACTCTGATTGAGAACCGCCTCAGGCAGCCATAGACTATGCTAGACAAAACCCCAAGACAAAAACACACCACAATAACCCATGTCACACCCTGGCCTGACCAAATAAATTAAGACAAACATAATATACTTCGACCAGGGCGTGACACAGATGGAGCTATCCAAGCTGGTGATAGTTGACATTTGGTTGCTTTTACAGCTAAACATAATTCAATATCAATTTTGCAATACGGTAAATAGCCTATTAACTTGTCAACAAGTTAAGAAATTATATGTTGGATTCACGTCTCCATTTCAACCAAAAATAAAAGTTTAAGAATAGGATTAAGTCAGTGGCTCAGATGGAACTATCCAAGCAGTAGATACGTCTCCTTTAAAAGTTTTTGTTTGGTTGCATTGTCATCTAAACATGACTAAATTTGACTTCTGTAAGACAGTAAATATCCCAATGTTAAGGCTTACAAACTAATGTAACAGTATTTATTAAATCTTAAAATGAGTAACATCCATGACCACATTTTGAGGTTACTGTAACAATAAATGTCTTCTTTTGTAATCATAGAAAGCATTCAGGGTCTCAGGTCTGTGTAAATCTTCACAATTGCTAAAACATCTGCACAAAATCTCAAATGGCATTGATCAATTGGACCATGCACTTTAATAATCTCAATTGCAATCCAGGTCATTTGGTTGTGCTATTAGATAAAGCACAGGTATAGTTCTTGAATATATAAATGAAGAAAATATCTGACTTTGTATTCCCATTTGAACTTTTTAATGGTTGAAAGTGCAGTGATAAAACATTTAGGTGATAAACAAAAACAAGACATTGATTTTCCATTGGAATTTGGTTGGGCTTTTAGATGGTTGAAAGCATGATGATAACACATTGGGAATTCAACAAACTTTTTGAGTGTGTGAAAATAGGTTGGAATCAATTTTGTGGTGTGCCCAGTGGTTTGGGTCATTTTGGAGTCACTTTTATTTTAAATAAGAAAATAATATGTTGGTCATCCTCTGCATTTCGAGGTTGGTTTTGGATGCATAGGTCCTGATTCGCGGTGGCACACATTGATTGGAGTCACCTCATTAGTCAGGATGTGTTTCACCTGTGCTGGCCTAGCTGGTATTTAAGACCTGCTGGCCCAGTGCATCAGTTGGAGAAGAGACGTTAGCGCTTCCAATTTAGGTAGCCAAACAAAGCCAGAATCTGGCCTTTTTCCTTGTTTAATTTGGTCCATATTTGTTACACCCTATCCTAGGTTGGTGTGGGTTTTTCCTTTGGTTTGTCTTTTCTGAAGAAAATATAGAGTTTCTGTCATTAGCAACCAATGTGGGGGGGTTATACAATTGGTGAAATATGTTTGAAAGTTGCATAAGAAAACCGAAGAAAAAAAACATTAACTTGAATTTGGAACACTTGTGTAAAACTAGATTAATGTATGAAGGAGATACTAGATAAATGTACAAAGGCAAATCTGATCGTCATTGTAAAGCATTATGACATCTGCCCATTCAAAAGCAGTAGTTATGCGATACTGTTTTGGTAGAGAAGGATATCCTACCGGAGGGAGAGGATGATGAAAGCGGTGTTACGGGTAGTAGAGTAAATCCCATAGACGTGCAACCATGGGAGGTAGAACTACATTGGAGCATCAGAGATTAAAGTTTGAGTACAAGAAAGGGGAACTGGAGTTGGAGCATGCCATTTGATTAAAAGGGTTAGATCTGGAAACACTCTGTATCCAGCCAGGCCATCATCCAGCTTGTATTTTTTACTCTGTTGGAGCTGATTGCTGCAATATCTGGTCACTGCTCTTCCAAAGCATTCTTGTGAAAAAAGCTCAGTGTACGCTGCTTTCTCTTGACCCTGTTAAAGCTGCTATTCTTCAGGCTTACGAGTTGGTCCCAGAGGCATACAGACAACAGTAACGTAAATTATAAAAGACAGTCACAAAGTCATGCTGAATTTGGAAGGGAACAAAGCATTTATTTTTGATCTCTGGTGTGCTTCTCAAGAGGTCAAGGACATTGAGGATTTAAAGATTCATACTACTCATGTGGTTAAAGAATTTCCTTCACGATAGGGCTGCTACCTATATTAATGAACACAAGGATCTCACTCTTGAGAATGCTGCAGTCCTTGCAGATGAGTGTGTTGACACACAAAACTACCTTCACATGCAAGGCACCAACAAACAATCCACACAATCCCTACACAAAAAAACAATCCAGAGTCACCTCCCATTCCAAGTCACCTTCCACTACGAGGTTTCAGTCTGCCAAAGACAGGGATGGGCAGAAAACTGCTTCTTTCTATCTGCCAGTTTGCCATTACTGCCATGAGAATGGGCATATTGTCTAATGTCCTAAGTTGAAACAGAAGAATTTGAGAGAAAAATATGTTTTTTCTTGAGGGATCTCTCCAGACCATTACATCTCTGGTTGGGACTGGTTTATCTCCTAAATGAGATTTTGGATCATTTGTATGGAAAAAAAAGTAAGATGGGTTCGTGTCTTCAGAGTGGTGATGCTGTTAAGCAGCCTGTGAATATACTGCGGGACACTGGGTCAGCCCAGTCCTTCATTTTGGAGGGTGTTTTGCCTTTGTTTGACACTACAGATGACAGGATTGGAGATGGGCTGCATGGAAGTTCCTTTGTATAATGTTAAACTCAAGTCTGGTTGTGGGAGTGAGGCCGAGCCTACCTGTGAAGTGAGCCTCATTCATTTTGGGCAACGGTTTGGCTGTTGGGAAGGTTGTGCCAAATCCTGTAATTTGTAAGGTGCCTCGAGTAGAGGAACCTGATTGGTTTTCAGAGAAGTACTCTAGCGTGTCCCCAGCGTGTGCCGTTACACATGCTGTGTCTAAGAAGATTGCCGAGAGCAAGTCTAATTTTGAGGAGGATGTCAGTTATCCCACGAAGTTTGATCTGTCTGAGACATTTATATGTGGTCCTAACTTCAGTGAGCGAGCTGGTACTGTACGACCTCTGAAAGAGGAAAGGGTCCCTACAGTGAACACTTCGACGTCTAGGAAACAGCTGATTGCTGAACAGAGAACATATGGGTTTGACAGAGATGATGTTCTGATGAGGAAATTGTGTTCCCAGGCCAATTCTGGGAAAGACGATAGGCCCAGTGTACCTAAAAATTTTGTTCCAGTTACACTCTGACAAAAGATACTGAGGTTGGCTCATAATGGAAGCATGGCTGGACAATCTTGGGGTCAACAAGACGTGTGACAGTATCTTGTGTAACTTCTGTCCGTGTCTGAAACAGAATGTTGTGGCTTACTGTCAAACCTGTCACATTTGCCAGCTGAAGGGTAAACCGAACCAAACTGTGCCTGGTTCCACCTTTGCCGCCTATACCTGCTTTTGGCTAATCTTTCACCAGGGTTCAGGTGAACTGTGTTGGTCCTTTGCTCAAAGAAAAGAGTAGACACCATCATGTTGTTAGGGTTCGTTCCTTACGTCCTTCCTTGTCAAACATTGGTTCATTGGTGATATTAGCATTATTACAATATCTTTAATTCAATCATTCAAAACCTTTATTAATGCAATTGCAGACAGATGTTGACCAACAGGAACATATCGCGCATGTTTCTGACTCCGTTCTGCATCAAACAAAAGGTCTCAAGTTGTTTTATTAAACTGAAGTCCCACCTTAGTGATGTCACTGACTACGTCATTACCTTTTTACTCCTGAGGCCAAAACACTGCATCCATAGCTATACAAACATAGAGTTTCAGTGTTATAAAAGCTAGGCAATAATTTTCCCCTCCCCAAAGTTGATTTATTTTGGAATGTCTGAGTAGTCTCTTATCTCCTACACTCCCATGCAGAGTTCTGTCTCAGTCACACATCTCTAAGAGGGGTCTTTATATGAGAGAGAGAGAGAGAGAGAGAGAGAGAGAGAGAGAGAGAGAGAGAGAGAGAGAGAGAGAGAGAGAGAGAGAGAGAGAGAGAGAGAGAGAGAGAGAGAGAGAGAGAGAGAGAGAGAGAGAGAGAGAGAGAGAGAGAGAGAGAGAGAGAGAGAGAGAGAGAGAGAGAGAGAGAGAGAGAGAGAGAGAGAGAGAGAGAGAGAGAGAGAGAGAGAGAGAGAGAGAGAGAGTAAACAACTGTGGAACAATTCTAACACTTTATAATGAATATATATTGTTAATCTGTAGTCAAGGACCCTATAAATGTAAGGAGGTAGGGGTCTTATAACCCCTCCCCTTATATTAATAAAACATAAGCATAATAAATTATTCTAATACATCAAACATTTTGGTACAACCCTTTCCATGATCCCGAGGTGAACCCGACAATGTGTGCTGCCACTCGTTTCCTTGAGGCCATTCCATTGAGGAACATCATTGCTCCCAGTATTGTTAAGGCCCTTGTGAAATGATTTTCAACATTTGGGGTTCTGCAGATTTTAACCAAGATTAACATTTCATTTCAAAGGTCTTCAAGTAAATGCTACAGCAGTAGTATGTTTCCCATTGCCCCTTTAGTGCATATCACCCAGAGTCTCAAGGCGCTCTTGAGATTTCATCAGACTTTGAAGTTTACGTTGAAAGCTTTTTGAGTTTGAGAAAGATTGGGATGAAGGGGTGCCTCTAGTGCTATTTGCAGCACAGGAGGTTGTTCAGTAGTCTCTCGGTTTCAGTCCGAATGAGCTGGTGTTTGGATATTATGTCAGGGGTCCATTGAGCTTGCTAAGAGAGAGGTTGTTGCAGGACAACACCTCAAAATCTAAAGACAAATCTGTTGAAGCACGTAAGCACTTTTCAATACAGGTTGCACTGTGCCTGTGAGTTTGCCAGTGAGAAGGTTCAAACAAGAAGGAAAGTCTGGTACAAATCGCACTTTCAATGGGGGTGATCAAGTCTTGGTTTTGTTGACCGTACTGGGATCACCGTTGAAAGATCACTTTTAAAGACCCTTACACCATAAAAAGTTAGTAATCCGGATTAGCTCTTCGCCACACCGGAGCAAAAAACACCCATAGAAAAACAGGCTGTGTCATGTAAACATGCTGAAGCCATACTTCTCCCATTGCAATCGGGCAGAGAAGTTGGTGGGAACCGGTAACGTTTCCTCTGCCTGCGGCCACTGTTGTCCATTTGAATTCAATCACTTTTTGACAGCAGCCCTTTTGATTGGAAACCTTTCATACATATTTGCCCATTGTAGAAGTGCTCAAAAAGTGACTTTTTAGACATCATCACTGGAAAAGATAAACGGTTGAGATTGATATAATTTAAAAGCTTACAAACATTGTTGTCAAACTATTTTATAATTTCTGTCAAAATAATGTCCTTTTTTTAACCTAAAATCCAGAATTTCCCAAGTGATTCCATACACTGAAAAGTGGAAATACGAAGAGATGGAATCAAAACCAGGCTGGTATTCGGTCCCTGGCTGCACTTTATATAAGAAATCTAGGGAAGAAGGCACAAAATGTCACTACAAGGTACAGACAGATGCAGAAGAAGGCTAGAAACAATAAAAACTGTAAATATGATATAAACACTCATACAGCCAATCTTGCAAATCTACATGTGTAAGGACCGATGCCGGGGATGAGAAGCAGGTATGGGGAGTCAAACATTTAAAAATACTTAAGGCTAGGCATAACACTGCCCCCTTTGGATGAATTACATGCCCATAGTAAACTGAAAAAAAATCTGTCCAAAATTGCTAATCTATGCATATAATAATTATTATTGGATATAAAACACTCTAAAGCTTCTAAAACCGTTTGAATTATGTCTGTAAGTATAGCAGAACACACAGGGCAGGCAATCTCCCAAACTAGTTTTGGAATCCTGAAAGTTGGGGCAACTTTGACATCATCGCCCCCACCCTTCCCAACCAGCAATGGATCTGGAAACACTTTCTATGTCTTCCACTAGATGTCCTCATTCAGTAGAGCATTTAATTGTGCAAATCCCGTGAGCTTTGACCCTTTGGGAGGCAAAAGAGTGGGTGTCGTGAGAAAATACATGTGCGTTAGGGCGCGAATTGGACACAGACCTTCCTCTGTTCCAGCTTGCCTGAGAAGAACTACTATTGTCCGGTTGAATTGCCAATTGTTTTGTACATTTATAACATCCTAAAGCTTGATTCTGCACTTAGTTTGACCAGTTTAGTCGACATATAATATGTAATTTTGAAGTTTTGATGCGCAACTGTTCGGGACCAGAAGTCATTTTGGATGCATTTCAGCTGAAAGTGGTAGCAGATGCTAATATAATGACACACTAATTGAAACAAAACGATGTATTGGGTAAGTATGACTCCTTCCACTACATTCTGATCGAAGACCATCAAAGGTAAGGGAATATTTATGTTGTAATTTTGTATTTCTGTTGACTCCAACATAGCGGAGAAATATTGCTTACGTCTGAGCGCCGCCTCAGATTATTGCATAGTGAACTAATTCTGTAACGTTTAAAATAAATGTGACATAGCGGTTGCATTAAGAAGCAGTGTATCTTTCTAACTATATGTAGAACATGTATATTTAGTCAAAGTTTATGATGTGTATTTCTGTTATCTGGCGGAGCTATCTATAATTTCTCCTGACATTTTTGAGGATTTTCTGAACATGGCATCAATGTAAAGGGAGATTTATGGATATAAATTGCATATTATTGAAAAAAACATAAATGTACTGTGTAACATGTCCTATTACTGTCATCTGATGAAGATTTTCAAAAGGTTAGTGAATTATTTTTCTTTTAATCCTGCGTTTGTGATTGCATCTTTTGTTCGACAAAATGGCTGTATATCGTCTGTGTCTTTGTGGTGGTTTGACATAAATATGTGCTATGTTTTCGCCGTAAAACATTTTAGAAATCTGACACGCTGGGTAGATGCACAAGGTGTTTATCTTTCATTTGAGCTATTGGACTTGTTAATGTGGGGAGGTTGAATATTTCTCAGAATATTTTTGCATTCTGTGCGCCACCGTTTGAGTTGAGGGGGGGGGGGGTGTGGTACCCCCTTGGGAACCTGTACCGTTAACAAGTTTTAACAGGACAGAAATAGCGTCAGCACACGGGTACAAGGACATATGAACATTAATGCAGAAGCTGGGAACAGAGTGGGGAATCAGACAGATATAGGGAAGGTAATGACAGAGGTGACTGAGTCCAGGTGAGTCCAATAATCGCTGATGCGCGTGACGGAGGGAATCAAATCAAATCAAATTTATTTATATAGCCCTTCATACATCAGCTGATATCTCAAAGTGCTGTACAGAAACCCAGCCTAAAACCCCAAACAGCAAGCAATGCAGTTGTAGAAGCACGGTGGTTAGGAAAAACTCCCTAGAAAGGCCAAAACCTAGAAAGAAACCTAGAGAGGAACCAGGCTATGTGGGGTGGCCAGTCCTCTTCTGGCTGTGCCGGGTAGAGATTATAACAGAACATGGCCAAGATGTTCAAATGTTCATAAATGACCAGCATGGTCGAATAATAAGGCAGAACAGTTGAAACTGGAGCAGCAGCACGGCCAGGTGGACTGGGGACAGCAAGGAGTCATCATGTCAGGTAGTCCTGGGGCATGGTCCTAGGGCTCAGGTCCTCCGAGAGAGAGAAGGAGAGAATTAGAGAACACACACTTAGATTCACACAGGACACCGAATTGGACAGGAGAAGTACTCCAGATATAACAAACTGACCCCAGCCCCCCGACACATAAAATACTGCAGCATAAATACTGGAGGCTGAGACAGGAGGGGTCAGGAGACACTGTGGCCCCATCCGAGGACACCCCCGGACAGGGCCAAACAGGAAGGATATAACCCCACCCACTTTGCCAAAGCACAGCCCCCACACCACTAGAGGGATATCTTCAACCACCAACTTACCATCCTGAGACAAAGCTGAGTATAGCCCGCAAAGATCCCCACCATGGCACAACCCAAGGGGGGGGGCGCCAACCCAGACAGGATGACCACATCAGTGAATCAACCCACTCAGGTGACGCACCCCTTCCAGGGACGGCATGAGAGAGCCCCAGTAAGCCAGTGACTCAGCCCCTGTAATAGGGTTAGAGGCAGAGAATCCCAGTGGAAAGAGGGGAACCGGCCGGGCAGAGACAGCAAGGGTGGTTCGTTGCTCCAGAGCCTTTCCGTTCACCTTTCCACTCCTGGGCCAGACTACACTCAATCATATGACCCACTGAAGAGATGAGTCTTCAGTAAAGACTTAAAGGTTGAGACCGAGTTTGCGTCTCTGACATGGGTGGGCAGACCATTCCATAAACATTGAACTCTATAGGAGAAAGCCCTGCCTCCAGCTGTTTGCTTAGAAATTCTAGGGACAATTAGGAGGCCTGCGTCTTGTGACCGTAGCGTACGTGTAAGTATGTACGGCAGGACCAAATCAGAGAGATAGGTAGGAGCAAGCCCATGTAATGCTTTGTAGGTTAGCAGTAAAACCTTGAAATCAGCCCTTGTTTTGACAGGAAGCCAGTGTAGGGAGGCTAGCACTGGAGTAATATGTTCAAATTTTTTGGTTCTAGTCAGGATTCTAGCAGCCGTATTTAGCACTAACTGAAGTTTATTTAGTGCTTTATCCGGGTAGCCGGAAAGTAGAGCATTGCAGTAGTCTAACCTAGAAGTGACAAAAGCATGGATAAATTTTTCTGCATCATTTTTGGACAAAGTTTCTGACTTTTGCAATGTTACGTAGATGGAAAAAAGCTGTCCTTGAAATGGTCTTGATATGTTCTTCAAAAGAGAGATCAGGGTCCAGAGTAACGCCGAGGTCCTTCACAGTTTTATTTGAGACGACTGTACAACCATTAAGATTAATTGTCAGATTCAACAGAAGATCTCTTTGTTTCTTGGGACCTAGAACAAGCATCTCTGTTTTGTCCGAGTTTAAAAGTAGAAAGTTTGCAGCCATCCACTTCCTTATTTCTGAAACACATGCTTCTAGCAAGGGCAATTTTGGGGCTTCACCATGTTTCATTTAAATGTACAGCTGTGTGTCATCCGCATAGCAGTGAAAGTTAAAATTATGTTTAACAGGTGTGCGTAATGATGGGGAAGTGTGCAATGTGGGGAAGATAGGTGTGCGTAATGATGATGGCAGGAGTGTGCAATGCTGGGGAGCCTGGCGCTGGGGAGCCTGGCGCTCGAGCAAGAGCAGGTGTGACAACGTGTGTAGTAAGCACTTCATTGACAATGATTATGTGTGGAGGTATAGTACGTAGTCTAACAATTGCAGTTTGAGTTGATCTTATTGTGTTGTAACCATTGCACCGTATCATGTGGACATAGCCTAGGCGCTCTACCCTCTAGCATATCAAATCAAATCTTATTTGTCACAGGTGCGGAACACAACACAACTTACAGTGAAATGCTTACTTGCAAGCCCTTAACCAACAATGCAGTTTTAACAATAAATAAGTGTTAAGTAAAAAATAGATGAGTAAAAAAACACAGTAACTAATCATTCAAAAGCAGCAGTACCATAACAATAGCGAGGCTATATACAGAGGGGTACCGGTACAGAGTCAATTGAGGTAATATGTACATGTAGGTAGAGTTAAAGTGACTATGCATAGATAATAAACAGAGAGCAGCAGCAGCGTTAAAGAAGGGGGGATTGCAAATAGTCTGTGTAGCCATTTAATTAGCTGTTCAGGATTCTTATGGTTTGGGGGTAGAAGTTGTTAAGAAGTCTTTTGGACCTAGACTTGGCGCTCCGGTACCATTTGTCGTGCGGTAACAGAGAAAACAGTAGGGGTGGCTGGAGTCTTTGACAATTTTTAGGAACTTCCTCTGACACCGCCTGGTATAGAGATCCTGGATGGCAGGAAGCTTGGCACCAGTGATGTACTGGGCCATACGCACTACCCTCTGTAGTGCCTTGCGGTCGGAGGCCGAGCAGTTGCCATACCAGGCAGTGAGTCAAACAATCAGGATGCTCTCTTTGGTGCAGCTATAGAACTTTTTGAGGATCTGAGGACCCATGTCAAATCTTTTCAGTCTCCTGAGGGGAAATAGGCTTTGTCGTGCCCTCTTCACGACTGTCTTGGTGTATTTGGACCATGACAGTTAGTTGGTGATGGGGACACCAAGGAACTTGAAGCTCTCAACCTGCTCCACTACAGCGCCGTCGATGAGAATGGCGTGCTTCGTCCTCCTTTTCCTGTAGATCACAATCATCTCCTTTGTCTTCATCACGTTGAGGGAGAGTTTGATGTCCTGGCACCAAACGGCCAGGTGTCTGACCTCCCTCCTCACTATAAGCTGTCTCATCGTTGTCGGTGATCAAGCCTACCACTGTTGTGCCATCAGAAAACTTAACAATGGTGTTGGGGGTCCCTCAAGGGGACTCCATGTTGAGGATCAGTGTGGCACATGTGTTGTTACCTATCCATCAGGAAGACCAGGGTCCAGTTGCAGGGGGAGGTGTTTAATCTCAGGGTCCTTACCTTAGTGTTGAGCTTTGAGGGCACTCTCACATAGGTGTTCATTTTGTTCAAGTGGGAAAGGGGAGTGTGGAGTGCAATAGAGATTGCATCATCTGTGGATCTGTTGAGGCGGTATGTAAATTGGAGTGGGTCTAGGTTTTCTGGGATAATGGTGTTGATGTGAGCCATGATCAGCCTTTCAAAGCAATTCATGGCTACAGACATGAGCACTACGGGTTGGTAGTCATTTAGGCAGGTTACCTTAGTGTTCTTGGGCATAGGGACTATGTTGGTCTGCTTGAAAACATGTTGGCATTACAGACTCGGTCAGGGCCAGGTTGAAAATGTCAGTGAGACACTTGCCAGCTGGTCAGTACATGCTCGGAGTACATGTCCTGGTAATCCATCCGTGAATGTTGACCTGTTTAAAGGTCTTACTCACGGCTATGGAGAGTGTGATCACACAGTTGTTCGGAACAGCTGATGCTCTCATGCATGTTTCATTGTTACTTGCCTCGAAGCGAGCATAAAAGTAATTTAGCTCGTCTGGTAGGTTCGTGTCACTGGGCAGCTAGCGGCTGTGCTTCCCTTTGTACTCTGTAATAGTTTGCAAGCCCAAGCCCCACATTCGACGAGCATCAGTGCCAGTGTAGTATGATTCAATCTTAGTCCTGTATTGACTCTTTGGAGGGCATAGTGGGATTTCTTATAAGCTTCCGGGTTTGAGTCCCACACCTTGAAAGAGGCAGCTCTACCCTTTAGTTCAGTACGGATGTTGCCTGTAATCCATGGCCTCTGGTTGGGGTATGTACGTACAGTCACTGTGGGGACGATGTAATCGATGCACTTATTGATGAAGCCAGTAACTGATGTGTACTCCTCAATGCCATCGGAAGAATCCTGGAACATATTCCAGTCTGTGCTAGCAAAACAGTCCTGTAGCTTAGCATCTAACCACTTTTTTATTGATCAAGTCACTGGTGCTTCCTGCTTTAATTTTTGTATGTATGCAGGAATCAGGAGGATATAATTATGGTCAGATTTGCCAAATGGAGGGAGAGGGAGAGCTTTCTACTCTGTACTCTGTGTGTGGAGTAAAGGTGGTCTAAAGTTTTTTCCCTCTGGTTGCACATTTAACATGCTAGTAGAAGTTATTTAATATATTTAATTTTCCCTGCATTAAAGTCCCCAGTCACTAGGAGCACCGCCTCTCAATGAGTGTCTTCCTGTTTGCTTAATACCGTATACAGCTCATTGAGTGTGGGGTTAGTGCCAGCATCAGGTTGTGGTGGTAAAGAGACAGCTACAAGTAATATCGATGAAAACTCTTTTGGTAAATAGTGTGGTCCACAGCTTATCATGAGTTACTCTACCTCAGGCGAGCAGAACCTCGAGACTTCCTTATATTTCATGCACCAGCTGTTGTTTACAAATATACATAGACCACCACCCCTTGTCTTACCATAGGCAGCTGTTCTAGCCTGCCAAAAAAGTGTAAAACCCGCCAGCTGTATGTTATTCATGTCGTTGTTCAGCCACGACTCGGTGAAACATAAGATATTACAGGTTTTAATGTCCTGTTGGTAGGATATACGTGCCTGTAGTTCATCTATTTTATTATCCAGTGATTGTACGTTAGCTAATAGGATGGATGGCAAAGGCAGATTACCCACTCGCTGTTGGTTTCTTACAAGACACCTAGACCTACGTCCCCAATATCACTGTCTCTTTCTCCTGCGAATGACGGGGATGAGGGCCTTGTCAGGTGTCTGGAATAAATCCTTCGCATCTGACTCGTTAAAGAAAAAAAAAGTTTTTCCAGTAAGGGGTGAGTAATCGCTGTTCTGACGTCTAGAAGCACTTTTTTACATTCATAAGAGACGGTGGGAGAAACATAATGAACAAAATGAATAACTTGAAAAAACACACACAATAGCACAATTGATCAAGGGACTGTAAAACGGCATCCATCTCATCCGGTGCCATTTGTGACTCATTTAAGGAAACTAGGCGTATGTCACATGTCACTACTGTACTTCACAGGAGAGGCATTTGAACGCTAGCTAGGTATGACATTGAACCTAGTTGGTTAGCTTTAGCTACCTGCAGATTCATGCATTTTAGCTAGCTATGACAATCCGTTTGTATTGCTAGTAGTATGGGTTGGAATTATTACCACGTTCAAAAGAACTGGAAACTCACAAATCTTCTGACATCAGTGCGTTCAAGACAACTGGGAACTCAGGGGGAAAAAAATAGCTTCAACTGGAATAAAGCGTTTTCAACAGTCAGAACACTCAGAATTCCAACTTGGGAACTCTAGCCTCTTTCTAGAGCCCCAACTTTCTGAACTGAAGATCACTGACTTCATGATTTGACCTCGTATTTTTCCAAGTTCCCAGTTAGTTTTCTTGAAAGCACAATTGTTTACATGTCTTATTAACAAAAGACTCCACTTCACCATCAAGTTAGCCAGGTGTGTCTGGAGGTGATCTACATTCATCTATTGTATTTCATGAACATGTGTACATGTCTAGACAATAATGACCCATCCACCAGTTTATTTCACATTTATTTTACCAGGCAAGTCAGCTAAGAACAAAATCTTATTTTCAATAATGGCTGAGGAACAGCAGGTTAAATGCCTTGTTCAGGGGCAGAAGAACAGGTTTTTACCTTGTCAGCTCAGGGATTCGGTCTTGCAACCTTTCGGTTACTCGTTCAACGCACCCTCGGTATCCTGTGCATGTGACAAATTAACATTGATTTTATTTGAAATAGTGTGTGTTTACCAGAGACGGTAATGTGAAGAACAACATGACCTGCACCAAAGTCAGATTAGGAGGACTAGATGAAGTGCCAAGGACGAGCTGAAGTGTATTTTTGCTACTACTTTCACCATTTTTTTGTCTTGAAATCTTTGGTTGTTTACTACACTACCTTACTATTCTGTTTAGCACATGGTGATTGTGGAGGCAAGGTCATCTAATGCAGCACTCCATCACTCTCCATCTTGTTCACATAGCCCTTACACAGCCTGGAGGTGTGTTGGGTCATTGTCCTGTTGAAAAACAAATTATGGTCCCACTAAGCGCAAACCAGGTGGGATGGTGTATTGCTGCAGAATGCTGTGGTAGTAGGTTAAGTGTGCCTTGAATTTGAAATAAATCACTGACAGTGTCACCAGCAAAGCACCCCCACACCATCACACCTCCTCCTCCTCCATGCTTCACAGTGGGAATCACACATGCCGAAATCATCCATTCACCTACTCTGCGTTGGAAACAAAAATCTAAAATTTGGGCTCATCAGACCAAAGGACATATTTCCACAGGTCTAATGTCCATTGCTTGTGTTTCTTGGCCCAAGCAAGTCTCTTCTTATTATTGTTGTCCTTTAGTAGTGGTTTCTTTGCAGAAATTCGACCTGATTCACACAGTCTCCTCTGAACAGTTGAAGTTGAGATGTGTCTGTTATTTGAACTCAATGAAGCATTTATTTGGGCTGCAATTTCTGAGGCTGGTAAATCTAATGAACTTATCCTCTTCAGCAGAGGTAACTCTGGGTCTTCTATTCCTGTGGCGGTCTTCATGAGAGCCAGTTTCATCACAGCGCTTGATGTTTTTTGTGACTGCACTTGCAAAGTTCTTGAAGTTTTCCGAATTGACTGACCTCCGTGTCTTAAATGGACTGTCGTTTCTCTTTGCTTATTTGAGCTGTTCGTGCCATAATATGGACTTGGTCTTTTACCAAATAGTGCTATCTTCTGTATACCACCCCTACATTGTACTGAACTGATTGTCTCAAACACATTAAGAATGAAAGATGTTCCACAAATGAACTTTTAACAAGGCACACCTGTTAATTGAAATGCAGTCCAGGTGACTACCTGTCTTCACTATTATTCCACAATGTAAAAAATAAAAACCCTTGAATGAGTAGGTATGTCTAAACTTTTGACTGGTACTGTACATGTAGTTCTGAGTTACTGAGGAAGTCGGTTTTGCATACACACAGTGGTATTCTTGAGTCTATAATGTATTCCTAAGCACATATTAGGGTGGCATGTTCCATTTCTCAATGGGAAGAGTAGGGTAAAGTTATTGTAAACAGAAAGGTTATATTTACAGTGACTTTACCCCAACTGGTGACCGGTTCCATTTTCTATATAACACAAATACCCTGGGGGAGAGTCAGCCACGGTGGTGGATTGCTTGGGCAGAGAGGTGGGATTATTAAAATCAAACCTTCTCAAATAAAACACCTCATCCTCCACTGATTCAAGCTCTCGGGTCTGTAAGGTTACCTGCTTTGGTCCAGATCTATATTTCATAAGCTTTAAGGGTTATAGCTAACGATGTTATTTTCTCAGCACTGTCTGGGAACAATCTACAAACCCAACATGGGTCCACAAACCCATCAGATACATTCTGTAGCACAGAAACATTGCTAGCTAATTGTAAGAAAGTGTTTGACCTGGGGGAAAACCCTATGATGTTCATGTCCTCTTTTTCTTCTTTTCAGGTCTGCTGGGTCATCAGCGCCCAGGTTCAGGTTTGCAGGGTTATCAGAGTCCAGGTTCAGGGGGTGAAGGTCATCTACTTCTGGGCTTCCCCCCCTTGTTGGAGCGGAGAGGTCGGGGAGAGGTTACTAGCACGTTCACCCTACTCTGGCTCGAAGTCTGCTACCACCCAGAAGATGCCCACAGCCACTACAGCTGTGAGTCCTAGGGTAAGCAGAGTGCCCCTACTGGGTTGTAACAGGAGTAACATCTTGTCTCTGCTATTTTCTTACAGTGGGATGCGTAGATGCAGGTGTCTTTCCCTAAGCACTTTGCTTGAGGGCTATCTGATGTGTCCTTTCCACCTGGGTTTCAAAGGTTTTTTATCTTTGTCATGCCTCCTGACCGTTGACCCAACCCCAGGGCTAGAGATCGTGATGGGGACAGTTGTCTGGGGGAGTTTTGGCAGCAGAGACCTGTGAGTGAACAGCTTGAAAACAGTTACTCAGAGCTATACAGTACTTCATCATAATGTCATCCAACAGCTGCAGATCTGGGACTGCAGCTGGTGGTGACACGGGGGTCCTCATGGGACGGGCCATCAGTACCTCATGTGGACTGAGGCCAGTTTTCCGGACTGGGGTGGAACGCATTGAAAACAAGGCAATGGGTAGCGCATCCACCCAGGTAAGTCCTGTGTGAGCACACCTTTTTGCCAGTTTATTTTTCAGAATGCCAATGTAGCGTTCTTTTAAACTTGCATCATATCACACAGCTCTTTCTTTATCTTTGAGTTGAAATGTGTACCCCTATCGCTGTCTAGACTTTGTGGTACACCGAATTGTGGAATAATATCATATAAAAGGCATTTAGCCACAGTCTTTGTTTGCTTCCTCATTAGATGTGGGGAAGACTTCATTCCATTTGGAGTATCTGTCAACTATTACCAAAATATATTATTTATTTTACAGGCAAGCATGTGAACAAACTCAATTTGCATATTTACCAAAGGGCCCCAGGGGACTGGTAGGCTTGACAAAGAAGTCAGTTATGTTGTGTTCTTGGCAAATTAGACATTGGGCACAGATTTGTGCGGCAATCATAATACATCTCACACCACTCATGCACTTGTTGTGTGTGAGTAGCACACCCGCCCCCTCCCTTTGTGCTTTCTTCACAGTTCAGGGACAGCGCTCTGTGTCTCTCTTTCTCGCCCGTCTGAATTAGAATTGGAACTATTGACAAATTATAAAGGGTATTATTTATAAGTATAGACGAGTGGGTTATGTGTGCGTGCAGGTGTGTGTGTGTGATAAAATGTAGGGCAAAAACAAACAAATGGCCAGGCATTTCTTAATTTAGGCACCTTCTAAAATGAGCAATCCCAGAGTCCCTTTCTTGTTATCTTATCATCTACACCTGTTGCATTGACGTATGGCGTGTGTTCTGTACATTCTGTCCCCAGGACATCAACTAGTCAGAATATGAAACCTGTTGTTAAACACATCTGCTAGGGCCTTCAGCTTCTTTTTTTCTCTCACAGCCCTGGTACTAAAAACATTTATTTGGATCTGCTTCAATTTTGGACAGTGTTCCACATAATGTAAACAAATTATTGTTTTGGATGACATTACCTTCTTACTTAAATCACTGGTGTTATTCAACCTCATTCGAATTGAGAAATAATAATTGTAAATTGTCATGTCAGATTAACAAAACTGTATCCTACTAAATTAATCATACCTCTGTTCCAAATTTTCCCACTGTGTTCCATACAGCCTGTTTGTATTCAGTGAGTGTGTCACGTTGTGACCATAGTTCCTTTGTTTTGTCTTTTGTTTTAGTATGGTCAGGGCGTGAGTTAGGTGGGTTGTCTATGTTAGTTTTTCTATGATTTTCTATTTCTGTGTTTGGCCTGGTATGGTTCTCAATCAGAAGCAGCTGTCAATCCTTGTCCCTGATTGAGAACCATATTTAGGTAGCCTGTTTTCGATTGTCTTTTGTGGGTGGTTGTTTTCAGTCTTTGTGTGTACACCAGACAGAACTGTTCCGGTTGTTTCTTTGTTATTCAGTGTCCAGTTTACTTTATTAAAAAGATGAACATGTACCACGCTGCACATTGGTCCTCACCTTCTTCCCACGACAGCCGTTACAAAGTGCCACTCACTTTCAATGGCAGCTTATCCATGGGTTCACAGGAAGCGTATATATAACCCTAAACACCAGATGGCGGCCTCTGATTTAATATCAGTCCCAAGGCTCAATTGCTCTGTTCGCTTAGGCACATAATAAAACCAAACATTGGCAACCAAATGCTGTCAAACTACTAAGATATTGCATTATTAGAGTGCTATCTGAAAGCTACTAATAACATACAACATTACCATTCACCATACTGTCAACATTCATTAAATGTTATATACCAATCAAGTGATAGACCATGAGTACTATGAATCTGCCCACTTTATTTTTTTAAATCCCTTTCTTTGTTTCTTTCACTAGTCTCCATATATGATTCCTTCAACTAAGACCCTTCTAGTCTTCCAAATAGGAAAGCCCTCTCAATTACTACTGTTAATACACACATCACTCTCCAAAAATATTCTGCTTTTAACCTTATTGTAAGGTTTAAAAACAAACAAAACAAACATGATAATTTCTGTTTACCGGGATGCCGTTTTCTCCTTTTACTTTCTCCTTATTGGAAAGCATTGTTTGCATTATAGTCTACCCTAACAATGTTACTGCTTATATTTATTACCAATTTCCATAGAAAATTCACTTTTTGCTTTCTACTCATTCTACCTTTTAACCTTTTCTCACATACCAACAAACAGGTGTGATCATTCTATAGTGGTCTCTGCGGTGTACACACAATTTAGAAAGTTATTTAGAAAATCCAGTTTGAATTGACGCGACAGTCAGCATTTGAGCTGGCCACAATCGTTTTTCATTTTGCACAAACACAGTCCTTACAAAGTTATGTCCTGAATGTGACCAGTTTATTTTTTTGGATGCAATGTTCAGATATTCACAGAAGCACCGAAAACATAACACAATCATCCAAACCGTTAAATGTAGGCTAATTAGTCCTAGCGCTAACTGAGGAAAGATTGACATAACACAAGCTGTCATATTTAGAGAACTCTCCGCTGACAGAAACCACAATATGAATTAGCTAATAGCAATAACTATTTATAATTCATCACATCACGGATGAGCTCAACACTGATTGACATGATTGTGTAAAACATTTTCTAGAAATAGAAAGTAATCCTACGATGGGTAGTTTGTGCACGCCTCCACGTTTGTTTTTTATCGTGTCAACCAAAGATAATAAGAGGAGACGAGGAGTTTGGTCTGTTTGCAGTATGTATGTCGAAGAGGGTGTGTCGTCTATGATCATTCACTTCCGGAAGTTTATTCGAAAGATGAGTGAACCATTCCTTCACCTCATTATAACAACTTTGGTTTGACAGAAGTTTATGAGACACCCAGAATGCATTGTATAATGTCAACAAATATGGCGCCACACATAGCTGGCAAATAGCTTTGCATTAGCTCATTACAATCAGTACAACCTTCAAGAAAGTATTTTACACACATCATAGGTGTCCATTATAATATATGCAATAATCGGAATTCATTATTTGTCACCAGTACTTGAAAACATGAATAAAACTGTAAATACATTAGGCTCCATCCATCCATACATACATACAGTGCCTTGCGAAAGTATTCGGCCCCCTTGAACTTTGTGACCTTTTGCCACATTTCAGGCTTCAAACATAAAGATATAAAACTGTATTTTTTTGTGAAGAATCAACAACAAGTGGGACACAATCATGAAGTGGAACAACATTTATTGGATATTTAAAACTTTTTTAACAAATCAAAAACTGAAAAATTGGGCGTGCAAAATTATTCAGCCCCTTTACTTTCAGTGCAGCAAACTCTCTCCAGAAGTTCAGTGAGGATCTCTGAATGATCCAATGTTGACCTAAATGACTAATGATGATAAATACAATCCACCTATGTGTAATCAAGTCTCTGTATAAATGCACCTGCACTGTGATAGTCTCAGAGGTCCGTTAAAAGCGCAGAGAGCATCATGAAGAACAATGAACACACCAGGCAGGTCCGAGATATTGTTGTGAAGAAGTTTAAAGCCGGATTTGGATACAAAAAGATTTCCCAAGCTTTAATCATCCCAAGGAGCACTGTGCAAGCGATAATATTGAAATGGAAGGAGTATCAGACCACTGCAAATCTACCAAGACCTGGCCGTCCCTCTAAACTTTCAGCTCATACAAGGAGAAGACTGATCAGAGATGCAGTCAAGAGGCCCATGATCACTCTGGATGAACTGCAGAGATCTACAGCTGAGGTGGGAGACTCTGTCCATAGGACAACAATCAGTCGTATATTGCACAAATCTGGCCTTAATGGAAGAGTGGCAAGAAGAAAGCCATTTCATAAAGATATCCATAAAAAGTGTTGTTTAAAGTTTGCCACAAGCCACGTGGGAGACACACCAAACATGTGGAAGAAGGTGCTCTGGTCAGATGAAACCAAAATGTCTGGCGTAAAAGCAACACAGCTCATCACCCTGAACACACCATCCCCACTGTCAAACATGGTGGTGGCAGCATCATGGTTTGGGCCTGCTTTTCTTCAGCAGGGACAGAAGATGGTTAAAATTGATGGGAAGATGGATGGAGCCAAATACAGGACCATTCTGGAAGAAAACCTGATGGAGTCTGCAAAAGACCTGAGACTGGGACGGAGATTTGTCTTCCAACAAGACAATGATCCAAAACATAAAGCTAAATCTACAATGGAATGGTTCAAAAATAAACATATCCAGGTGTTAGAATGGCCAAGTCAAAGTCCAGACCTGATTCCAATCGAGAATCTGTGGAAAGAACTGAAAACTGCTGTTCACACATGCTCTCCATCCAACCTCACTGAGCTCGAGCTGTTTTGCAAGGAGGAATGGGAAAAAATTTCAGTCTCTCGATGTGCAAAACTGATAGAGACATACCCCAAGCGACTTACAGCTGTAATCACAGCAAAAGGTGGCACTACAAAGTATTAACTTAAGGGGGCTGAATAATTTTGCACGCCCAATTTTTCAGTTTTTGATTTGTTAAAAAAGTTTGAAATATCCAATAAATGTCGTTCCACTTCATGATTGTGTCCCACTTGTTGATTCTTCACAAAGAAATACAGTTTTATATCTTTGTTTGAAGCCTGAAATGTGGCAAAAGGTCGCAAAGTTCAATGGGGCCAAATACTTTCGCAAGGCAATGTACATACATACTGTATTCTACAGTAGAAACAAAAATGATATAGAGAAAATAAGGCACTTACTTTGATAGGAACTTACACATGTCCAAAGAAAGAAGAAAGTTTGTCCGGCTCAGTAACGCCTCAAACATAAATTTTCCTCATCACTGAAATAGGCTACTTCTATGTCAATTAATGAGGAGGCGGATCACACACCTCAATTCAAACTGTTGTTAGAAAATACAACTTGGCAGAAAATCATTTGAAATTGACAAGTTGAAACATAGCCTGTAGATAATTAGCAGGCAGCGTGTGTTAACTGTCCTATTGCGTATAAATCAAATTTTCAAACAGTGAGTGCATTCTGACATCACGTGCTTCAAACAACTCACGCTGGGGCGACCGTTAGAGATATTTGGAACTTCACACGTGAAAAGGTTAAGGTAGCTCTCGAGACAAGAGTGTCTTTCTAGAATCAACATTTATTATTCCTGGGCTAGCACTGCCTACCAGTCCACTGTCATTGGAGTGCTCTGTCCATTATGAGTCTGGAACTTGAGACATAATCGACTGAGACAGAAAACAGGGAAAACGGGAGTACAATACATTTTAGCGTTTAGTGTGGTCGGCAAGTCTCTTCCCAGTAAATGGTTGAGTGGATGAATACATATATAATCATCTTCAACGTTTACTGGTCCTATACAACAGGGCATGGGTTTTGTTTCAAATTGTACTATTTTTCCTTTCTAGTATTCTTAAGTGGTTGGGGTCGCGACAATAGAAGCTGCCTTTATCTCTATTCCTATATCTCTATTCCTATCCCTCTCTCTATCTCCCTAGCTGCTCCATTGTTACCACCCCCACGGCTGCGACCCCATCCCCTGCTGCAACCGCGGCCCCCAGCTCCTGCCATGTAAAACTGTAGCTGAGCTGCCTGTAAGTGACGGACAGTTTTGGTGGATTCATGTTTAATACTTTGCAATTCTGAGCTAGGAGTGTAATTTCCAGTAGGGTTTTTGCCTGCCAACCTGAAGTACCGGAGACCGTCTTAGGTAACCCACACACGTATGCTGATACCAGGCGGCCGTTAAGCCCCTCCACATCAGACGTCATTCCAGAGTGTTTGAAAAAGATGTCTCTCATTCTGCTCTAAAACCGTGGGCATCTTCCCACTCAGTCATAACACAGGATGTAGTTTTGGTCCAATCAACTCGAGTAGGGTAGCGGTGTAACACTGCTGCTGTTATGGCTCCTATTTTCAGTGGAGGATACCCCAAACAATTACAGTTACTTTTATCAACTTCTCTCTCATGTGTGCAAACAGATAATATATATATATATATATATATATATATATATATATATATATATATATATATATTATAACTAATCTATTTTTCTGATTCCAGCTATAAAGCCATTTTCCCAGATGCAGGCTATCCAATTCCTACTGGCAGGCTATCTGATTCCTGCTATCATGTGATTGTAGGTAAACCGATCCCAACATGTGGGCAAACCGATTCCCACTATTGGAGACACCAGACAGATTCAGTATTATAGGAAAATAGTTCTGCCAAATTGAACCCCAAAATGTTGTGGATGAGGAGGACAAGAGATCTTGCACCAGTAACCATTAAGACTCGGCTGGAAAACAGACAGTCCCTCACAGAGATTTTTTTTAAAGGGTCTCTTAACTTTTTAAAGTTGTGGCCAGAGGGATGTCTGGGCTCAAGACTAGCGAAACGGGTCAAAAAATCAAGTCACTCTCATCTGGGTCACGGGCACCAAATGTTGTGGAAAATTAGTTCCAAATATTATTCAGACTAATTACATTTTATAACAGGGAATCCTTAATACATACAATCAGCTGCAAAGTAGATCCCTCTATGATCACAGTCAGGGAAGGAGCTCCAAGAGTAAATGGTTCCATGTCCCTTATATAGTGGGAGGCGATACATGCAACAGCAGCTTACCGATCGTTGTAGCTGTACACAGCCCATCTGTAAATAGCCCATCCAACCAACTACCTACCTCAATCCCCATATTTGTTTTTGTTTTTCTGCTCTTTTGCACACCATTATTTCTACTTTCATATCCTCATCTGCACATCTATCACTCCAGTGTTAATTACTAAATTGTAATTACTTCACAACTATGGCCTATTTATTGCCTTACCTCCTTACATCATTTGCACACACTGTATACGCATTTTTCTATTGTGTTATTGACTGTACGTTTGTTTATCCTCTCTGGTACAAGTAGGACGGTAGCGTCCCACCTCGACAACAGCCAGTGAAATTGCAGGGCGCCAAGTTCAAAACAACAGAAATCCCATAATTAAAATACCTCAAACATGCAAGTATTACACACCATTTTAAAGATAAACTTCTTGTAAATCCAATCACAGTGTCCGATTTCAAAAAGGTTTTACTGCGAAAGCACACCATGCGATTATGTTAGGTCAGTGCCTAGTCACAGAAAACCATACAGCCATTTTCCAGCCAAGGAGAAGGGCTCACAAAAGACAGAAATAACGATTAAATTAATCACTAACCTTTGATGATCTTCATCAGATGGCACTCATAGGACTTCATGTTACACAATACATGTATGTTTTGTTCAATGAAGTTCATATTTATATCCGAAAATCTCAGTTTACATTGGCGCGTCATGTTCAGAAATGCATTGCCTCCAGCAAACATCCGGTGAAAGTGCAAAGAGCCACATCAACTTACAGAAATACTCATCATAAACATTGATAAAAGATAGTGTTAAACATACCAATAAAGATACATTTCTCCTTAATGCAACCGCTGTGTTAGATTTCAAAAAGGCTTTACGCCGAAAGCACACTTTGCGATTATGTTAGGTCAGCGCCTAGCTACAGAAACCCATACAGCCATTTTCCAGCCAAGGAGAGGGCTCACAAAAGTCAGAAATAGCATTAAAATTAATCACTTACCTTTGATGATCTTCATCTGGTGGCACTCCCAGGTCTCCATTAGACAATAAATGTTTGTTTTGTTCGATAATGTCCCTCTTTATGACCTAAAACCTCCTTTTTGTTTGCGCGTTTTGACCAGCAATCCGAATACACAAGGCGCGGGCACTAAGTCCAGACGAAAAGTTTTTAAAAAGTACAATAAAAGTTTGTAGAAACATGCCAAACGATGTTTAAAATCAATCAATCCTTTTTGTCATAAATAATCAATAATATTTCAACCGGACCAAAGCTTCGTCAATAGAAAGGAGAAACAAGAAAGGCATGTTCCCGATCAGGCGCATGGCTGATGTCTGGAAATTTCCACCGTCCACTGATTGAAAGTGGTGTATCTCCCTCATTTTAAGAGTAAAAGCCTGAAACAATGCCTAAAGACTGACCACATGTAGAGGAAGCCATAGAGCTTGTGAACTGGGTCATAACTCTGTATGGTGGATAGGCTTACAATGGAAAAACAGCCTTTCAAAATAATAGTACTTCCGGGTTGGATTTTCCTTGGGTTTTCGCCTGCCATATCAGTTCTGTTATACTCACACAGACACTGTTTATTAAACAGTTTTGGAAACGTTAGAGTTTTCTATCCAAATCTACTAATTATATGCATATCCTAACTTCCGGGCCTGAGTAGCAGGCAGTTTAATTTGGGCACGCTTTTCATCCAAAATTCCGAATGCTGCTCCCTACCCTAGTGAAGTTATCCTATGTGTAACTCTGTATTGTTTTTGTCGCACTGCTTTGCTTTATCTTGGCCAGGTCACAGTTGTAAATGAAAACTTGTTCTCAACTGGCCTACTTGGTTAAAATAAAGCTGAAACAAAATAAAAAATGGAACATACAGTAATTGTGCTCTTCAAATTGGGTCTCTAATTCCCTTTTCATACTTTTTCAGAGAACCAAAATTCATACTATAAGTCAGTTCTGTCGTTTGAAGATGTAACATGGGGCTCTTTGTTATTGCTCAAAAAGCACAGGGCCAGGTCACATTCTGGTACTCTTAGAGCTGTGCTGACAAGAATGAGATCGGACAGTCACAAGATTGTGTCCCAGAGGAGGGACGGGTTCCATGGCAGATCAAAGGATCCGTTATTCTCTCTTTGTGGCATGAAAGTTGAGCACAGAACAACCGTATCGACTTGCTAGACACTTGGAAGCAAGCATTCAAGTAAGTTTGATACCCATTACAGAAAGAAATCTAGGAACATCTATGTAAATAACCAGGTATGTTGGCCAGTATTGACATTGTTACTTTATTTGGACAGTGAAGCTAAAACCTAGAATTTGGCTCTATACTCTAGCATTTTGAATTTGAGATCAAATGTTTTATATGAAGCGAAAGTACAGAATGTAATATCTGACATATTAGTATTACCGTTTAACAATGAAAACACTTTATGTATCTACAGTCGTGGTCAAAGGTTTTGAGAATGACACAAATATGCATTTTCACAAAGTCTGCTGCCTCAGTTTGTATGATGGCAATTTGCATATAAGCCAGAATGTTATGAAGAGTGATCAGATTAATTGCAATTAATTGCAAAGTTTCTCTTTTCCATGCAAATGAACTGAATCCCACAAAAACATTTCCACTGCATTTCAGTCCTGCCACAAAAGGACCAGCTGACATCATGTCAGTGATTCTCTCATTAACACAGGCGTCAGTGTTGACGAGGACAAGGCTGGAGATCACTGTGTCATGCTGATATGAGTTCGAATAACAGACTGGAAGCTTCAAAAGGAGGGTGGTGCATGGAATCATTGTTCTTCCCCTGCCAACCATGGTTACCTGCAAGGAAACACGTGCCGTCGTCATTGCCTTGCACAAAAAGGGCTTCACAGGCAAGGATATTGCTGCCAGTAAGATTGCACCTAAATCAACCATTTATCGGAAGAAGAACTTCAAGGAGAGCGGTTCAATTGTTGGAAGAAGAAGGCTTCAGGGCACCCAAGAAAGTATAGCAAGCGCCAGAACCGTCTCCTAAAGTTGATTCAGCTGCGGGATCGGGGCACCACCAATATAGAGCTTACTCAGGAATAGCAGCAGGCAGGTGTGAGTGCATCTGCATGCACAGTGAAGTGAGGACTTTTGGAGGATGGCCTGGTGTCAAGAAGGGCAGCAAAGAAGCCACTTCTCTCCAGGAAAAACATCGGGGACAGACTGATATTCTGCAAAAGCTACAGCAATTGGACTGCTGAGGACTGGGGTAAAGAAATTTTCTCTGATGAATCCCCTTTCCGATTGTTTGGGGCATCTGGAAAAAGCTTGTCCAGAGAAGACAAGGTGAGCGCTACCATCATTTTGCAATGAGCATGGCAGCTGTAGTTTCGTTAGCGACCTGATGCATGCTCCTTGGGTTTTGTGTGTGTATGTAAGTGTATTACACTAATATTACAACTGTTGGCTCTGTGGGCTACTCTGGGGAAAAGACCAGAAGGGAACACACTCGGGCCCTGCTGTAGGCTTGTTTTTCTCAGTGGTGTAAAGTACTTAAGTAAACATATTTTAAGGAATACTTAAGGAGTTTTTTGAGGTATCTGTACTTTACTTTAATACTTATGTTTTTGAAAACTTTTACTACACCATATTCCTAAAGAAAATAATGTTATTTTTACTCTGTACATTTTCCCTGACACCCGAAAGTACTAGTTACATTTTGATTGCTTCGCAGGAAAGGAAAATGGTCCAATTCAAGCACAAGTTTCTTTTTCTTTCTTTCTTTTAAATAGCAATTCAAGGGCTTAATTGGCATGGGAAACGTGTTTACATTGCCAAAGCAAGTGAAATAGATAATAAACAAAAGTAGAAAGTAACACAAGTTTCAAAAGAATAGAGACCTTTCACATTATATTATGGATATGCACCGTGTTGTAACAATCTGCAAATAGCTTAAGCCCAAAAAATAAATAAACAGAATCTCTGTCTCGCTTTCTCCATCCTTAACTCTGTATGTTATGCCACAATAAGGGTTATATTATGCAATATTATGATACTTCTAATTAATTTCTAAACACATTATATTGCAACTTTCACATAGGTTTGCAACTCATGCCCACCTAATGGCCTTCTGAATGCTCATCGAACCTGACACACGCAAGATGATGAGTGTAACGAGAGCAAGAGCCGCGGCAAAGGTCACATTCACAAGCAATGCAAAAGGTAAATACAATCTTTTTTTTAAACTGTTTTTGTCAAAGTGTCTGTCTTTTTTAAAAGAAACACCGCAGCATCAGTCTATACATTGCAAATGTTACAGTTCCCTACTGAGCAATATCACTGTCAGTAGCCCGGTTCCATCTTTCATTCAAAGCCAACTGGACTAATGATATTAATTCCTGGGTTAAGGAGAGTTAATACTGTGAATGGTTCCTGGAATTGTTATTGAGGCATGATTTCTCTTCCCTCTGAGGCAGTGGTATTTAAACGTTTACAGCGGGGACGCCATTTCCTTTGCCAGAATTTCTGGGGAACCCATTTTGTTGGCCAGAATTTCTGGGGACCCCGCCCCTCTCCAAATCTTAAAATCGGTACATTTCTATTTTTACATCAGCAAATAACCTTCAATTCGTTACATTTTCATCTGTCTTATCAATTTATCTTTCACCAAACGATTGTATTTTGTCACATACAATAATCTGTAATCTTATTTTTTTGTTCCAACCCAGACTTCGAATACCACTTCTCTAAGGGCTAAACTTTTTTTGTTATTGTATTGGATGTTCATGTACATTATGATTATGTTGTTTTTTGTGGGTTTTTTACTTTCTTCAACAGACAGTTCTGCAGCCCATAGATGAATCATTCTTCTTCATGACACACCTCTCTTTGAGGGATTTGGATCACAGATTTAACATCAACCAGTCCGACTGTGAGTCGGATCATCCTTACATGGGCCAACTTCCTCTACGCTTTGCTTGGTGTCAAGTGTCTCTGGATGTCAGAGAAAGAAATGGAGGCAGTGTAAAGTACATGACCAGCTTTCCTCTCAAGGAGGACCCAGATGCCAGCCTTAGATGTACGTCAGACCCAGTCAATCGCTCGATTGAGAGTTCATATGGAGAGATGTATCAGGAGGGTGAAGGAGAAGAACTGTTCAACACCATCATCCTGCTCTCAATCATAGCTAGCATCAAACAGATGTACTCGGTTGCATGTTTCCTGGTTGACTACCAGAATGGACCTCTGGTCAAAGCCTGGGCAAAGGAGAAGTGAGCCCACAACCCCCTAGGCAGCCACCCAATACCCATAGCCAGCCTGAGCACCCATAACTGTCACTCAGGGCATCTTGATGAACTCCAATGTCCTAGGTGCCTTTGATTTTTGATGTTGGAATCAGTTCATTTTATAATTATGTTTTATAGGATTAGCCTACATGATTCACTTTTAACTTAGCCCCTTTTTCCTCAATTTCCGACCTGAATGACATGCCCAAAGTAAGCTGCATGTTGCTCAGGCCTTGAAGCCAGGATATGCATATAATTGGTACCATTGGAAAGAAAACACTTTGAAGTTTGTAGAAATGTTAAAATAATGTCGGAGAAAATCCAAAGAAAAACCAACCAGAATATATTTTTGGAGAGATCATGCTCTTACAATGGCATGAATAAGGGCCTTCTCAATTCTAGCTCCCAGGATGCAATTCCTATGGCTTCCACCGGGAGTCAGCAGTCTATGTTCAAGGTTTCAGGCTTGTAACTTCCAAAATTAATAAGAAATATCCATTTTAGTACAGGGACACAGTCTTGGAAATTCGTGTTTGCGTGCGCCATGTAGAAATGACGCACCAGTTTCCTATTGAACATACTTCTTTCCGTAAGAAATATTATAGTTTGATTACATTTTAGGGTATCTGAGGGGTTAATAGAAACGTATTTTGACTTGTTGAAACATAGTTTAGGGGTAGATTTTTGGATTCCTTTCTCTGCACGTTGAACGAGTGGATTACTCAAATCGATGGCGCCAACTAAACTGACATTTTGGGATATAAAGAAGGATTTTATCTAACAAAACAACACTACATGTTATAGCTGGGACCCTTTGGATGATAAATCAGGAAGATTCTCAAAAAGTAAGTGAATATTTAATCACTATTTGTGAATTTATGAAACCTGTGCCGGTGGAAAAATATTTTGATGTGGGGCGCCGTCCTCAAACAAACACATGGCATGTTTTCGCTGTAATAGCTACTGTAAATCAGACAGTGCAGTTAGATTAACACGAATTTCAGCTTTCAACAGATATAAGACACTTGTATGTACCTACATTTTTATGATTATTTATTTGAATTGCGCGCCCTCCAGTTTCACTGGAAGTTGTCCCGCTAGGGTCCTGTGTGGCTCAGTCGGTAGAGCATGGCGCTTGCAACGCCAAGCGTCGTGGGTTCGATTCCCGCTGGGACCACCCATATGTAAAAGTAGTGGCCCCAGCCGACTTGTAAGTCGCTTTGGACAAAAGCGTCTGCTAAATGGGATATATTATATTATTATTATTATATTAGCGGGATGCCTAGGATTAAGACGTTTTTGAAGGAGAATTATCCTATTTCTGATATAAAGCTCTATTTTTTTATGTAAATGGTATGTTATAGAAGGGTCCACAGACTTTATTTGTGATTTAGTTTGTTTTTGATACACTTCCTCTTTGCTCATTGTACAGTATCAGAGCAAGCAAAAAACATGAACAAAAGCTAAAACTAAACACGGAAAATGACCATTTCATGTCTAACGATCTACATCACTATCCTGAGAGTGTCCGTTTCTAAAAGGACATATTTGGGTGTTTTTTGTGTTTTATGTCCTTTGCTGGACTGAGTTCCTTGAACAAGCCAAATCCCCCAAAACATGTGTGCCACCCTTCTGTAACATGCCATTTACATCAAAACATTTCTTCAGAAATAGAAAAATTATCCTTTAAGTCCTTTAATCAGTTCATTATAATCCTGTTTGATAGAATAATATGATTCACTTCTAAATCTTTTGACCAGACTCCATGTTTTTAAATAATCATCTTTATTCTGGTTATTAGTGACCATGTAATTTAATCCAGTAGATTAATCAATACAATGAGTTGTCTTTCTTGTCTTGATACGTGCATGTTGTGTGTCGAGTCAATGAATGTACATATTAATTGTGTATTACAAACTTAAAGTTATCAATAAAGACTGTCTCATCTTGTTGCACTACCACTATGACACCTCTTCACCTGCCAACCAGTTTAGGAGAATTGGAACACACAATTAACCTGTAGGCTCCACAAGGAGCTGTAACATGTTTTAGCAGTCAACATCAATGATGAAGATAGGATGCACTCAAATTGTAAACCAAAACACATTCTTATTTGTTCTACATCTTTCAGGCATAGCCATGTATGAAGTTAAGCATTTCATGTAGACATCTAGGCATGTAGAACCCAACTGTAGATGCGCTGTATCTGTATGTCTTCTTCAGCGAACATCACAAAGTCACACCACTCCAGCCTTGCTATTAGCATCTGGCCTTATACCTGCTAGTAGTAGGCATGATGTGGCTTTAGCTCTAGATTGCCATGATGGAACTTCAGGTAGGAGCAGTCAACATAACTCAAGTCAAGTTTGGACACTTGATCTCCAGTAAGCCAAATGGTGGGCTTTCAATGGGGTCGTAGGTCAGCCCGTCAGGCGAAGACCCCAGCCAAGGGGAGTGTAGTTCATATTATTGATGTGACTGTATTCACAGACAACAGCAGGCTCCATGGCCAGAGGCCTCTTCGTCGCTGCCGTCTGAGTAGATCCTTTGAAGAAGGTGCCCTGGTCAGATGAAACCAAAATGTCTGGCGTAAAAGCAACACAGCTCATCACCCTGAACACACCATCCCCACTGTCAAACATGGTGGTGGCAGCATCATGGTTTGGGCCTGCTTTTCTTCAGCAGGGACAGGGAAGATGGTTAAAATTGATGGGAAGATGGATGGAGCCAAATACAGGACCATTCTGGAAGAAAACCTGATGGAGTCTGCAAAAGACCTGAGACTGGGACGGAGATTTGTCTTCCAACAAGACAATGATCCAAAACATAAAGCAAAATCTACAATGGAATGGTTCAAAAATAAACATATCCAGGTGTTAGAATGGCCAAGTCAAAGTCCAGACCTGAATCCAATCGAGAATCTGTGGAAAGAACTGAAAACTGCTGTTCACAAATGCTCTCCATCCAACCTCACTGAGCTCGAGCTGTTTTGCAAGGAGGAATGGGAAAGAATTTCAGTCTCTCGATGTGCAAAACTGATAGAGACATACCCCAAGCGACTTACAGCTGTAATCGCAGCAAAAGGTGGCACTACAAAGTATTAACTTAAGGGGGCTGAATAATTTTGCACGCCCAATTTTTCAGTTTTTGATTTGTTAAAAAAGTTTGAAATATCCAATAAATGTCGTTCCACTTCATGATTGTGTCCCACTTGTTGATTCTTCACAAAACAATACAGTTTTATATCTTTGTTTGAAGCCTGAAATGTGGCAAAAGGTCGCAAAGTTCAAAGGGGCCGAATACTTTCGCAAGGCACTGTACATACATACTGTATTCTACAGTAGAAACAACATGATATAGAGAAAATAAGGCACTTACTTTGATAGGAACTTACACATGTCCAAAGAAAGAAGAAAGTTTGTCCGGCTCAGTAACGCCTCAAACATAAATTTTCCTCATCACTGAAATAGGCTACTTCTATGTCAATTAATGAGGAGGCGGATCACACACCTCAATTCAAACTGTTGTTAGAAAATACAACTTGGCAGAAAATCATTTGAAATTGACAAGTTGAAACATAGCCTGTAGATAATTAGCAGGCAGCGTGTGTTAACTGTCCTATTGCGTATAAATCAAATTTTCAAACAGTGAGTGCATTCTGACATCACGTGCTTCAAACAACTCACGCTGGGGCGACCGTTAGAGATATTTGGAACTTCACACGTGAAAAGGTTAAGGTAGCTCTCGAGACAAGAGTGTCTTTCTAGAATCAACATTTATTATTCCTGGGCTAGCACTGCCTACCAGTCCACTGTCATTGGAGTGCTCTGTCCATTATGAGTCTGGAACTTGAGACATAATCGACTGAGACAGAAAACAGGGAAAACGGGAGTACAATACATTTTAGCGTTTAGTGTGGTCGGCAAGTCTCTTCCCAGTAAATGGTTGAGTGGATGAATACATATATAATCATCTTCAACGTTTACTGGTCCTATACAACAGGGCATGGGTTTTGTTTCAAATTGTACTATTTTTCCTTTCTAGTATTCTTAAGTGGTTGGGGTCGCGACAATAGAAGCTGCCTTTATCTCTATTCCTATATTTCTATTCCTATCCCTCTCTCTATCTCCCTATCTCCCTAGCTGCTCCATTGTTACCACCCCCACGGCTGCGACCCCATCCCCTGCTACGACTGCGGGCCCCAGCTCCTGCCATGTAAAACTGTAGCTGAGCTGCCTGTAAGTGACGGTCAGTTTTGGTGGATTCATGTTTAATACTTTGCAATTCTGAGCTAGGAGTGTAATTTCCAGTAGGGTTTTTGCCTGCCAACCTGAAGTACCGGAGACCGTCTTAGGTAACCCACACACGTATGCTGATACCAGGCGGCTGTTAAGCCCCTCCACATCAGACGTCATTCCAGAGTGTTTGAAAAAGATGTCTCTCATTCTGCTCTAAAACCGTGGGCATCTTCCCACTCAGTCATAACACAGGATGTAGTTTTGGTCCAATCAACTCGAGTAGGGTAGCGGTGTAACACTGCTGCTGTTATGGCTCCTATTTTCAGTGGAGGATACCCAAAAAAATTAGTTACTTTTATCAACTTCTCTGTCATGTGTGCAAACAGATATATATATATATTATAACTAATCTATTTTTCTGATTCCAGCTATAAAGCCATTTTCCCAGATGTAGGCTATCCAATTCCTACTGGCAGGCTATCTGATTCCTGCTATCATGTGATTGTAGGTAAACCGATCCCAACATGTGGGCAAACCGATTCCCACTATTGGAGACACCAGACAGATTCAGTATTATAGGAAAATAGTTCTGCCAAATTGAACCACAAAATGTTGTGGATGAGGAGGACAAGAGATCTTGCACCAGTAACCATTAAGACTCGGCTGGAAAACAGACAGTCCCTCACAGAGATTTCTTTTAAAGGGTCTCTTAACTTTTTAAAGTTGTGGCCAGAGGGATGTCTGGGCTCAAGACTAGCGAAACGGGTCAAAAAATCAAGTCACTCTCATCTGGGTCACGGGCACCAAATGTTGTGGAAAATTAGTTCCAAATATTATTCAGAGACTAATTACATTTTATAACAGGGAATCCTTAATACATACAATCAGCTGCAAAGTAGATCCCTCTATGATCACAGTCAGGGAAGGAGCTCCAAGAGTAAATGGTTCCATGTCCCTTATATAGTGGGAGGCGATACATGCAACAGCAGCTTACCGATCGTTGTAGCTGTACACAGCCCATCTGTAAATAGCCCATCCAACCAACTACCTACCTCAATCCCCATATTTGTTTTTGTTTTTCTGCTCTTTTGCACACCATTATTTCTACTTTCATATCCTCATCTGCACATCTATCACTCCAGTGTTAATTGCTAAATTGTAATTACTTCACAACTATGGCCTATTTATTGCCTTACCTCCTTACATCATTTGCACACACTGTATACGCATTTTTCTATTGTGTTATTGACTGTACGTTTGTTTATCCTCTCTGGTACAAGTAGGACGGTAGCGTCCCACCTCGACAACAGCCAGTGAAATTGCAGGGCGCCAAGTTCAAAACAACAGAAATCCCATAATTAAAATACCTCAAACATGCAAGTATTACACACCATTTTAAAGATAAACTTCTTGTAAATCCAATCACAGTGTCCGATTTCAAAAAGGTTTTACTGCGAAAGCACACCATGTGATTATGTTAGGTCAGTGCCTAGTCACAGAAAACCATACAGCCATTTTACAGCCAAGGAGAAGGGCTCACAAAAGACAGAAATAACGATTAAATTAATCACTAACCTTTGATGATCTTCATCAGATGGCACTCATAGGACTTCATGTTACACAATACATGTATGTTTTGTTCAATGAAGTTCATATTTATATCCAAAAATCTCAGTTTACATTGGCGCGTCATGTTCAGAAATGCATTGCCTCCAGCAAACATCCGGTGAAAGTGCAGAGAGCCACATCAAATTACAGAAATACTCATCATAAACATTGATAAAAGATAGTGTTGTACATACCAATAAAGATACATTTCTCCTTAATGCAACCGCTGTGTTAGATTTCAAAAAGGCTTTACGCCGAAAGCACACTTTGCGATTATGTTAGGTCAGCGCCTAGCTACAGAAACCCATACAGCCATTTTCCAGCCAAGGAGAGGGCTCACAAAAGTCAGAAATAGCATTAAAATTAATCACTTACCTTTGATGATCTTCATCTGGTGGCACTCCCAGGTCTCCATTAGACAATAAATGTTTGTTTTGTTCGATAATGTCCCTCTTTATGACCAAAAACCTCCTTTTTGTTTGCGCGTTTTGACCAGCAATCCGAATACACAAGGCGCGGGCACTAAGTCCAGACGAAACGTTTTTAAAAAGTACAATAAAAGTTTGTAGAAACATGCCAAACGATGTTTAAAATCAATCAATCCTTTTTGTCATAAATAATCAATAATATTTCAACCGGACCAAAGCTTCGTCAATAGAAAGGAGAAACAAGAAAGGCATGTTCCCGATCAGGCGCATGGCTGATGTCTGGAAATTTCCACCGTCCACTGATTGAAAGTGGTGTATCTCCCTCATTTTAAGAGTAAAAGCCTGAAACAATGCCTAAAGACTGACCACATGTAGAGGAAGCCATAGAGCTTGTGAACTGGGTCATAACTCTGTATGGTGGATAGGCTTACAATGGAAAAACAGCCTTTCAAAATAATAGTACTTCCGGTTGGATTTTCCTTGGGTTTTCGCCTGCCATATATGTTCTGTTATACTCACACAGACACTGTTTATTAAACAGTTTTGGAAACGTTAGAGTTTTCTATCCAAATCTACTAATTATATGCATATCCTAACTTCCGGGCCTGAGTAGCAGGCAGTTTAATTTGGGCACGCTTTTCATCCAAAATTCCGAATGCTGCTCCCTACCCTAGTGAAGTTATCCTATGTGTAACTCTGTATTGTTTTTGTCGCACTGCTTTGCTTTATCTTGGCCAGGTCACAGTTGTAAATGAAAACTTGTTCTCAACTGGCCTACTTGGTTAAAATAAAGCTGAAACAAAATAAAAAATTGAACATACAGTAATTGTGCTCTTCAAATTGGGTCTCTAATTCCCTTTTCATACTTTTTCAGAGAACCAAAATTCATACTATAAGTCAGTTCTGTCGTTTGAAGATGTAACATGGGGCTCTTTGTTATTCCTCAAAAAGCACAGGGCCAGGTCACATTCTGGTACTCTTAGAGCTGTGCTGACAAGAATGAGATCGGACAGTCACAAGATTGTGTCCCAGAGGAGGGACGGGTTCCATGGCAGATCAAAGGATCCGTTATTCTCTCTTTGTGGCATGAAAGTTGAGCACAGAACAACCGTATCGACTTGCTAGACACTTGGAAGCAAGCATTCAAGTAAGTTTGATACCCATTACAGAAAGAAATCTAGGAACATCTATGTAAATAACCAGGTATGTTGGCCAGTATTGACATTGTTACTTTATTTGGACAGTGAAGCTAAAACTTAGAATTTGGCTCTATACTCTAGCATTTTGAATTTGAGATCAAATGTTTTATATGAAGCGAAAGTACAGAATGTAATATGACATATTAGTATTACCGTTTAACAATGAAAACACTTTATGTATCTACAGTCGTGGTCAAAGGTTTTGAGAATGACACAAATATGCATTTTCACAAAGTCTGCTGCCTCAGTTTGTATGATGGCAATTTGCATATAAGCCAGAATGTTATGAAGAGTGATCAGATTAATTGCAATTAATTGCAAAGTTTCTCTTTTCCATGCAAATGAACTGAATCCCACAAAAACATTTCCACTGCATTTCAGTCCTGCCACAAAAGGACCAGCTGACATCATGTCAGTGATTCTCTCATTAACACAGGCGTCAGTGTTGACGAGGACAAGGCTGGAGATCACCGTGTCATGCTGATATGAGTTCGAATAACAGACTGGAAGCTTCAAAAGGAGGGTGGTGCATGGAATCATTGTTCTTCCCCTGCCAACCATGGTTACCTGCAAGGAAACACGTGCCGTCGTCATTGCCTTGCACAAAAAGGACTTCACAGGCAAGGATATTGCTGCCAGTAAGATTGCACCTAAATCAACCATTTATCGGATCATGAAGAACTTCAAGGAGAGTGGTTCAATTGTTGTGAAGAAGGCTTCAGGGCGCCCAAGAAAGTATAGCAAGCGCCAGGACCGTCTCCTAAAGTTGATTCAGCTGCGGGATCGTGGGCACCACCAATACAGAGCTTACTCAGGAATAGCAGCAGGCAGGTGTGAGTGCATCTGCACGCACAGTGAAGCGAGGACTTTTGGAGGATAGCCTGGTGTCAAGAAGGGCAGCAAAGAAGCCACTTCTCTCCAGGAAAAACATCGGGGACAGACTGATATTCTGCAAAAGCTACAGCAATTGGACTGCTGAGGACTGGGGTAAAGAAATTTTCTCTGATGAATCCCCTTTCCGATTGTTTGGGGCATCTGGAAAAAGCTTGTCCAGAGAAGACAAGGTGAGCGCTACCATCATTTTGCAATGAGCATGGCAGCTGTAGTTTCGTTAGCGACCTGATGCATGCTCCTTGGGTTTTGTGTGTGTATGTAAGTGTATTACACTAATATTACAACTGTTGTCTCTGTGGGCTACTCTGGGGAAAAGACCAGAAGGGAACACACTCAGGCCCTGCTGTAGGCTTGTTTTTCTCAGTGGTGTAAAGTACTTAAGTAAACATATTTTAAGGAATACTTAAGGAGTTTTTTGAGGTATCTGTACTTTACTTTAATACTTATGTTTTTGAAAACTTTTACTACACCATATTCCTAAAGAAAATAATGTTATTTTTACTCTGTACATTTTCCCTGACACCCGAAAGTACTAGTTACATTTTGATTGCTTCGCAGGAAAGGAAAATGGTCCAATTCAAGCACAAGAGAACATCTCTCATCATCCCCAATGCCTCTGTTCTGGCGGACTCACTGAACACTAATGCTTCGCTTGTAAATGATGTCCAAGTGTTGGAGTGTGCCCTTGGATAGCCGCAAATTAAAAAAAATAGAAAATGGTGCTGTCTGATTTGCTTGATATAAAGGAATTTGAAATGATTTATACCTTAAATTTTGATAAGTAAGTATATTTTAGCAATTGTATTTACTTATGATACTTAAGTATACCAAAACCAAATCATTTTACTGAAGTAGTATTTCTCTGGGTGACTTTTACTTGTAAATGTGTCTTTACTTTGACAATTCTGTACTTTTTCCATCACTGGTCTCTCTCTCCCTCTTTTTTCTTTTTTCTTTTTCTTTCTTTCTTTTAAATAGCAATTCAAGGGCTTAATTGGCATGGGAAACGTGTTTACATTGCCAAAGCAAGTGAAATAGATAATAAACAAAAGTAGAAAGTAACACAAGTTTCAAAAGAATAGAGACCTTTCACATTATATTATGGATATGCACCGTGTTGTAACAATCTGCAAATAGCTTAAGCCCAAAAGGGAAAATAAATAAACAGAATCTCTGTCTCGCTTTCTCCATCCTTAACTCTGTATGTTATGCCACAATAAGGGTTATATTATGCAATATATTGTTACTTCTAATTAATTTCTAAACACATTAAGTTGCAACTTTCACATAGGTTTGCCCTATGTAACATGCCATTTACATCAAAACATTTCTTCAGAAATAGAAAAATTCTCCTTTAAGTCCTTTAATCAGTTCATTATAATCCTGTTTGATAGAATAATAAGATTCACTTCTAAATCTTTTGACCAGACTCCATGTTTTTAAATAATCATCTTTATTCTGGTGATTAGTGACCATGTAATTTAATCCAGTAGATTAATCAATACAATGAGTTGTCTTTCTTGTCTTGATACGTGCATGTTGTGTGTCGAGTCAATGAATGTACATATTAATTGTGTATTACAAACTTAAAGTTATCAATAAAGACTGTCTCATCTTGTTGCACTACCACTATGACACCTCTTCACCTGCCAACCAGTTTAGGAGAATTGGAACACACAATTAACCTGTAGGCTCCACAAGGAGCTGTAACATGTTTTAGCAGTCAACATCAATGATGAAGATAGGATGCACTCAAATTGTAAACCAAAACACATTCTTATTTGTTCTACATCTTTCAGGCATAGCCATGTATGAAGTTAAGCATTTCATGTAGACATCTAGGCATGTAGAACCCAACTGTAGATGCGCTGTATCTGTATGTCTTCTTCAGCGAACACCACAAAGTCACACCACTCCAGCCTTGCTATTAGCATCTGGCCTTATACCTGCTAGTAGTAGGCATGATGTGGCTTTAGCTCTAGATTGCCATGATGGAACTTCAGGTAGGAGCAGTCAACATAACTCAAGTCAAGTTTGGACACGTGATCTCCAGTAAGCCAAATGGTGGGCTTTCAATGGGGTCGTAGGTCAGCCCGTCAGGCGAAGACCCCAGCCAAGGGGCGTGTAGTTCATATTCTTGATGTGACTGTATTCACAGACAACAGCAGGCTCCATGGCCAGAGCCCTCTTCGTCGCTGCCGTCTGAGGAGATCCTTTGATAATTCGGTCTACCAGGTTCTCCGTTAAGCTCTGCCCTCGGACGGGGAAGACTTCCCTGAAGCGTGAGGTGGTAAGGCGTGGCCTTCTTAGTTTATGCCAGTCCAATGAGGTGCTCTGCTCCTTGGTTGCCCCTCCAAATCAAATCAAATCAAATTTTATTTGTCACATACACATGGTTAGCAGATGTTAATGCGAGTGTAGCGAAATGCTTGTGTGAGCCATATCAATGGTGTGAGCCATATCCCCGGTGGTCTCCAACGATCTGTCATACAGCTGCTCCCTATCACTGCACGCAAACATGCTGGTAGGATAGGGGACTTCCCGCTTGGACTTTTCTAAAAGCAGAGTCGACCAACGGGACCTCGCTGTTGATCCCCATTGTGGTGATCAATGGCGCCGTTTCAATGTGAAAGTCCTTGTACACCTCAGACACACACAGGACAGACAGGTCAGGCAGTTCCCCTTAGAATAAATAATACATGAAATCCAAAATAGAGGCCTTTGTAGAGTGTGCTCCTGTGCAAAACATAATTAGTAATCTCAAGAATTTCCCGTGGCTGTTGTAAAAGTTAATAAAGGATTTAATAAGGGATTTACATTTCCGTGGTCCTCTGTTTCGGTTTGGCTGATGAGATTAACATCTTGCTTCCTGGGCCTGGTTTCACACCCTATTTGATTGAAATGTGACACACAATTGTTTAGATACTGATTTTCCATGTGCATGTGTATCTATATCCACACAGACTGACCACGGTTCTTGGCATGTGCCAACACTGCCCGCTCTCTACAGCTAAGGACTGGGGGGACCACTGGAGTTTTGAGCTGTGAATAATGTGTCCTGCCTGGTACAGCGGAGCAAATCTGTGGTTGCAAAAAGCTGTACCAGCTGCACACGAACAGTGTGCACGTGATAACACTACAGGGAACGAGTTCAACATGATCGGTAACAGTAATAATGTAGAAATAATGTAGGCAGAAAGCTGAGTAAATTAAGATATGATGAATTAAGGAAAGGAAACAAGTTGAGACAATGATAATCAATGAACTCAGACATGTGACAGCATTATCACAAAGTATGGAGCAATTTTATATATTACTATTTATTGGACACACATTCTAATTTATAGCCATACTTCAGGACATTGAAACACTGTCTCAACTGACTAATTTAAAGGCAGTAAAAAAATCAAAATGGTTAGCATTGTTAATTTAGAAGAGAAAAATAAAAATGGAACACAAATCCTAAAACGGTGTCTGGGAACCCTATACTAGATTCAATTGAATGTCATTATGCACATGTTAGCAATGATACAATATGACATAACATTTTACCTATAAAATTGTAAATGTCTAGCTAACAACCAGACTAGCAACACTGAATCCCTAGAACATGAGTGAGAACTATACTAATGGCTACACAAAATTATGTGGACACCTGCTCTTCGAAAATCTCATTCCCAAATAATGCGCATTGATATGGATTTGACCCCCCCCCCTGTGCTGCTATAACAGCCTCCACTCCTCTTGCAAGGCATTCCACTAGATGTTGGTGTAATGTCTGCTTCAAACTCACACCCTTAAACACGTAGATACCCTGAACACAGCTCACTTTCAAGCCCACTTTCCAGCTCACACTCTCAAACACCTAGATCCCCTGAACGCAGCTCACTCTCCAGATCACAATCACCTGAATTCTAATTACTTGTTCACACACCTGTATGTCATTATCCCACACTATTTAGTTCAGTTCTTTGCACCCCATCACGGTGAGGCATTGTTTGTTTTGTGACACGTCTTGCTGATTTACTCCCCCAGTGTACGACCTTCTGCCTGCCCCTGAACCCAGCTACCTGCCTCCTTCTGTGGTCCTTAGCAATAAACATCTGCTGTGCCCTGCACTTGAATCCAGCTCTCTGTCTCTCCTCGTGATCATTACAGAATACCTCACCCAAAATGACAGACCGATTCAGCGGAGCTGCAGCTACGTCTGACCCAACAGGAGGAACGAATCAATGAACTCTGTGACCTGCATTGCCAGTCCATTCCTACTTCACCGATATCAGGTGCCACAGCCTCCCCTCGTTCATCTCCCCCATCTCCATGCCTAATAAATACGACGGCTCCCCAGGGAAATGCCAAGGATTTCTCATGCAGTGTAACCTGTACATAGACCATCACCCCGCTGACTTCACCTATGACAAGGACAGGGTGGACTTCGTCATCTCCTTACTTACAGGCAAAGCTCTGGATTGGGTCACAGCCCTGTGTGCCAAAGTTCTGATCTGTCCTCTGAATCACGTTTCCACGCCCTCTTCAAGGAGGTATTCGACCAATCAGTGTCAGGTTGTCACACCGGGGACCTGTTATGTGAGCTGCGACTGTGCCATCACTCCACCACTGAGTATGCCTTTGAGTTCAGTATCATGGCTTCCGGCAGTGGATGGAGTGAACCAACTCACCTTACAGTCTACGGGAGGGGTCTTAATTGGGAGTTACAGACTGAATTGGCCTGTAGAGGAGATTTAACGGACCTAAATCAATACATCCGGATGTCCATATCCATTGGCATCCTACTGGTGGAAAGCAGACAAATACAGTCGCCCAAGGCATGTGAGGCTTCCACGCCCTTCTCTTGCCCACCAAGATCCAACAGCCCCGAAACCATGCAACTTGGCCGCAACCCTCTCACGCCTGCCGAGAGACACTGGAGGTTATGTGAAAACCTGTGCCCCTATTGTGGAGAGAGTAACCACAACCCCTCCACTTCCTCCCAGGTAAGCACCTCTACCTGGGGGGGGGGGGGGCTGCAGGAAATTTTATTAGAAATTAACCACACTGCCCGCCACCATGGTCACACAAGAAACTGTCACCTGCTGAGAGGAACTATGATGCCGGGAACCGAGAGCTCCTCGCCATTAAGCTGGCTATCGATGAGTGGCGCCACTGGTTAGAGGGAGATTGTCCTTACCGACCACCTCACTTTGGAGTACTTAAGAGGCTCAACCCCAGACAGGCTTGCTGGGTACTCTTCTTCACCCACTTCAACTTCAAAATCACCTATCTGCCCGGTAAGAAAAATGTGAAGGCTGATTCCTTATCCCGTCTAGTTGACACCCCTTCCTCGAACCTAGCTCCCGAACCCATCCTGCCTCCGTCTTGTGTCATGGGACCCATACAGTGGGAAATCCAAGCAGCCATCCAAGAGGCCCTTACGCCATGACCCAGCACCTCCCGACACCCTTGCAGGCAAGACCTACGTTCCTGCGTCCGTCAGACCCCAATTAATGCAGTGGTGCCATACCTCGCTGAGTTCTGGCCATCCCGGAATCACCCGGACCACGGAGCTACTGACACGCAAGCGCTGGTGGTCATCCCTAACAGCAGACGTTCGAGATTACGTTCTTTCCTGTCCCATCTGCCTCCTCCTGTGGTCCATTGCCACAAACACCTGCAGCGCCCTGCGCTTGAAACCAACTTTGTCTCCCCTCGTGTTCATTACATTTGGAACATTGCTGCAGGATGAACAACACGACAATGGACCTCAGGATGTTGTCACGGTATCGCTGTGCATTAAAATTGCCATCGATAAAATGCAATTGTGTTCGTTGTCTGTAGCTATTGCCTGCCCATAACATAACCGCACCGCCACCATGGGCACTCTGTTCACAATGTTGACATCAGCAAACTAGTACAGTTGAGACCAGGATTCATCTGTGAAGAGCACACTTCTCCAGCATGCCAGTGGCCATAGAATGTGAGTATTTGCCCACTGAAGTCAGTTGCGACGCCAAACTGCAGTCAGGTCAAGACCCTGGTGAGGACGATGAGCACACATGAGCTTCTCTGAGACGCTTTCTGACAGTTTGTGCAGAAATTCTTCGGGTTATGCAAACATACAGTTTCATTAGCTGTCCAGGTGGCTGGTCTCAGACGATCCCGCAGGTGAAGAAAGCCAGATGTGGAGATTCTTGGCTGGCGTGTTTACATGTGGTTGTGATACCGGTTGGATGTACAGCATAATTCTCTAAAAAGACATTGGAGGTGACTTATGGTAGAGAAATGAGCATACAATTCTATGTCAACAGCTCTGGTGGACATTCCTGCAGACAGCATGCTAATTGAACATTCCCTGAAAAACATCTGTGGCATTGTTTGTGTGACACAACTGCACATTTTAGAGTGGCCTTTAATTGTACCCAGCACAAGGTGCACCTGTGTAATGATCATGTTGTTTAATCAGCGTCTTGATATGTCACACCTGTCAGGTGGATGGATTATTTTGGCAAATGAGAAATGCTCACTAACAGGGATGAAAACAAATTTGTACACATGAGAGAAATAAACTTTTAGTGCATATTAATAATTTCTGGGATGTTTTATTTCTGCTCATGATACATGGGATCAACACTTTAGGTTTATATTTTAGTCCAGGATAGTTTCTCTTTTCATAGGCTTGCATTTTTACAGAACATGGTGCTCAATTATAGAAGGTGATGTTTACAAGAGGTATAGAATGTCATCCTCTCTGAGCAGCACACCTGTCTGAATCATCATGCTCAATATTTCTCTCAGGGAATTAGGCCTCTTTTTCTACCTTTCCTCTCAGATTATAATGCAATTTGTGTCAATATTGAAATTATATTTTAACATAAACTCAACTTTTGGAATATAATGGCTTTTTTTATATTCATTAAATTCATATGGTCTGATAACTACCTTCATATGTCTGTGAGGCAGTAAGATTGTGGTGGTATGTGTTGCAGAGCCAGGTCCTCCCTGACTGTGTGTTGTGTGTGTATTGAAATAGGCAGCGAACCATTGGCCCTTGTGGCCCTGCTGGAATTTTTTTACCCTAATGGCTTCATCTTGAGTAGCTTTCAAAGCCCAGTGAAATCCATCCCAGCTTTTATGGTGGTGTCTGGTGTATAGCAGGCCAGGAGTTTGGGCAGTACCAGGCATGGTGACAACTATAAAAATACTGACTGCCTATAGGTGTTTTGTTGTTGACAGAAAGTCAGTTTTTGTGTATTGGCTTTCAAATAACATATTTTCAGTGGTGGAAAAAGTACTCAATTGTCATATTTGAGTCAAAGTAAAGATACCTTAATAGAAAATGACTCAAGTAAATGTGTCACCCAGTAAAATACTACTTTAATAGAAGTCTAGAAGTATTTGGTTTTAAATGTACTTAAGTAACAAAAGTAAATGGAACTGCAAAAATGTACTTAAGTATCAAAAGTTCAACTAAAAATAATTTCAAATTCCTTATATTAAGCAAACCAGACCCCAACATTTTCTCTTTTTATTGATGGCTAGCCAGGGGCACACTCTAACACTCAGACATAATTTGCAATCGAAGCATGTGTGTTTAGTGAGTCCGCCAGATCAGAGGCAGTAGGGATGACCAGGGATGTTCTCGTGATAAGTTCTCTTGTCCCGCTACACATTTTTAAATGTAATGAGTACTTTTGGGTGTCAGGGAAAATGTATTGAGTAAAAAGTACATTATTTTCTTTAGGAAGTAGTAGTGAAGTAAAAGTAAAAAAATATAAACTAAGTGAAGTACAGATACCCCAAAAATCTACTTAAGTAGTACTTTAAAGTATTTTTACTTAAGTACTTTACACCACTGCATACTTTCAACATAGATGCAGTAATTTACAGTAGAATTCTATTTTCTTATTGTAATAATTTTTTTATCATGACAATAGTGACAATGTTCTTTAGTCATTCTATGTCTGACCATGCAATTATAACCTGCCATGGTATAGAAAAAGTCATATTTTAATAGAAACACAGTCCTATGTCACAAAATGGAAGGGCCTGAAGGCAAAGTGTAACTGTTAATATCTGAGAGCGAAAGTAATGAATTGAGCGACTGGTATAGCCTCTAAGTGGTCAATATCTGTTTTAAGATGACCACCTGTGATCCTGCTGTTGGAAAGTCTTAATCCAAGATGACAGTGATGAGAGTAGACCTGCAGAGAATATCACTGTGAGAGCCTGCTTGCGACACAGAGGAGACCTCCTCATCTGTATTATTCAACTGATGGAGCGCCGGCCGCACCCAATAGATACTGGCTCCAGGTTCATAATGACTGAGGTCCTACTTGTCAATTGGCCTTTATCTCAGCCCATCACTGAACCACATGGAGTCAGAGGCATCATGCCCATATGGGGTACAGGGGCATGTGGCACAAACGCATGAACCTTTTTGGGATAGGGGGCAGCATTTTCACTTTTGGATGAATAGCGTGCTCAGACTGAACTGTCTCCTACTCTGTCCCAGATGTTAATATATGCATATATGCTCAGGACGAGGATCTCCTTTCAGAGAGACATTTGCGATTGTAACATACTCTGTTTCACGGAAACATTGCTCTCTCGAGATATACATATCTTTGGTTATAGTCACAGCCGTGTATATTCCCCCTCAATACGATACCTTGATGGCCCTCAAAGAATACACTGGACTTTATGCAAACTAGAAAATCACGTATCCTGAGGCCGCATTTATTGTAGCTGGGTATTTTAACAAAGCAAATTTGAGGAAAACACTACCAAAGTTCTACTGTAGTTGTTGTGCTGGTAAAACATTGGACTACTGCTACTTAACTGTTCGAAATGCCTACAAAGCCCTCCCCCGCCCTCCCTTCGGCAAATCTGATCACGGCTCCATTTTGCTCCTCCGTTCCTATAGGCAGAAATTCAAACAGGAAGTACCAGTTTTAAGGTTAATTGGAAGCTGGTCTGACCAATCGGTATCAATGCTTCAAGATTGTTTTGATCACGCGGACTGGGATATGTCCTGGGTAGCCTCTGAGAATAACATCTACGAATACACGGTTACGATGACTGAGTTCATCAGGAAGTGTATAGGATATGTTGTACCAACTGTGCCTATTAAAACCTACCCAAACCAGAAACCGTGGATAGATGGCAGCATTCACGCAAAACTGAAAGCGGGAACCACCGCATTTAACCATGACAAAGTGACTGGGAACATGGCAAAAAACAAACAGTGTAATTATCCCTCCGTAAGTCAATTAATCAGGTAAAACGTCAGTACAGAGACAAATTGGAGTCACAATTCAACGGCTCAGACCAGAGACATATGGGGCAGGGTCTACAGACGATCACAGACTACAAAAGGAAACAAACCACGTTGCAAACACCTTGATTAAACACCTTATTCGTCCACTTTAAGGATAACGCGCTACCAAGGACTGTGGGCTCTCCTTCTCCGTGGCCGATGTGGGCAAGACATTTAAGCGTATCAACCCTTGCAAAGCTGCCGGCCCAGATGGCATCCCTAGACTTGTCCTCAGAACATGTGCAGACCAGCTGGCTGGAGTGTTTACGGACATATTCAATCTCTCCCTATTCCAGTCTGCTGTCCCCACTTGCTTCAAGATGTCCACTATTGTTCCTGTATCCAAGAAAGCAAAGGTAACTGAACTAAATGACTATCGCCCCGTAGCTCTCTCTTATGTCATCATGAAATGCTTTGAGTGGCTGGTTAAGGATTATATCACCTCTACCTTACCTAACATCCTAGACCCACTTCAATTTGCTTACCGCCCCAATAGGTCCACAGATGATGCATTCGGCATCGCATTGCACACTGCCCTATCCCATCTGGACAAGAGGAATACATATGTAAGAATGCTGTTCATTAGCTATAGCTCAGCATTCAACACCATAGTACCCTCCAAGCTCATCATTAAGCTCGGGTCCCTGGGTCTGAACCCCGCCCTCTGCAACTGGGTCCTGGACTTCCTGACAGGCTGCCCCCAAGTGGTGAAGGTAGGAAACAACACCTCCACTTTGCTGATCCTCAACACAGTGGCCCCACAAGGGTGCGTACTCAGCCCCCTCCTGTATTCCTCCCACGCCTCCAACTCAATCATCAAGTTTGCAGACGACACAACAGTAGTAGGCCTGATTACCAACAATGATGAGACAGCCTACAGTGAGGAGGTGAGGGCCCTGGGAGTGTGGTGCCAGGAAAATAACCTCTCATTCAACGTCAACAAAACAAAGAAGCTGAGGGAACATGCCCCTATCCACATCGACGGGACTGGAGTAGACAAGGTGAAAAGCTTCAAGTTCTTCGGCGTACACATCACTAATGATCTGAAATGGTCCACCCACACAGACAATGTGGTGAATAAGGTGCTAGAGCGCCTCTTCAACCTCAGGAGGTTGAAGAAATTTGGCTTGTCACCCCTTAAACCCTGGCCAAAAAGACATTAAAGGAAATCAACCACACAAGCCACAGCCTGTTCACCCCATTATTATCCAGAAGGCGAGGTCAGCTGGGACCAAAAGCTGGGACCGAGAGACTGAAAAACAGCTTCTATCTCAAGGCCATCAGACTGTTAAAAATCCATCACTAGCTGTTTTCTACCCGGTTACGCAACCCTGCAACTTAGAGTCTGCTGCCCTATAAACATATAAACATATACATGTAAATATAAACATAGGCCACTTTAATAATGGAGCACTTTTTGATTTGTGTGTATTGTTGTGAATTGTGAATTGATACTACTGCACTGTTGGAGCTAGGAACACAAGCATGTCGCTACACTCACAATAACATCTGCTATATGTGTATGTGACCAATAAAATGTTATATGATTCCTTTCAATACTTCACCCAGATTTTAGTAGAGATGCCTGGAGCAAATTTAGTTTCTATAACCACTTATCAGGTGGACACAGCTTGAAAATAGACTTATTGTTTTATACATAGAATTAAGCATAATGATTATGGCTTTTTAAAGTATATTCTCGGGGGGCATAGCCCTCCTCCTGACCACCCCCCAACAATCCTCACAAACTTTGTGCCCCCTCAAATTTTGGGCGTGCACAACTCCCCTGCCTGGACTGAACCTTATCTATTATTTGATTTAGCATCAATCCCCTAGTTTGAATGAAGGTATAATGTAATATGGTTAGTATTGGAAATGTTAAATGCTAATGAATTGAATTGAGCAATGTCAGAAGGCTAGCAGTCAGCACATGCATCATCATTTTGTTAGACTTAAAAAGAAGGGAGAAGTATCATATGCCGAAGATGTCTTGCAATTTCATAATTTGTCCTCATCCACCCTTTGGTGTAAATTTAAACCATCCCCGGCAGCGCAGATGTTGAATGTTTTGATTGATTCTCATTCATGTTTTGGATTAAAAAGGGAATCAAAGCAACAACGGCGACAATAACAAACAGGGGGAACGGATTCAATTAAGTAGATTTTTTAAAATGATGTATTATGCATCTAATGCTGGAAAATACTGTTTGGAAACAATACGTTTGATTCTGTTTACAGCCCCAACCCTGAATTAGAATTGGTGTCTCACTCCGAGCCAAGAGGGAGAAGGGTGAATGGTACTGGGGGTGACTAATGTGTTTGAATTCCAGTGCTCCCAATTATGTATCCACCTTTTGAAATAGCCTGCATATATGCCATAGCAGATGTATTTAAGTAAGGATGCCATTTCCCTTTCCTCGTCCGCGAATATGTTGGCTTTTGGAAAACCAGCTGCCATGAGAGAGGAGGCACAACCAGGAATAGTACTGAATGATTGGTCTGGTGAGTGTACTGTATCAGGAAATGAGGATTATCAGCCTGGTCATGTATGACACTTCAGATGTTTTGTGTTATCTTATTATTAAGCTACTTTTCATCCTGTTCAAGGAATATACTATGCTACTCATACAGTACAGGTACATTATAGGACTTAAGATGGGAAATATACACTGATCTCTGTATACATGCAATCTATAACCAGTAAGTACTGTGTGTATTCTTGTGACAAATAGTCCAATCGTCATCTCAGCTGTGGTTCCCATGTGTTCCAGCTCTGCTCCCTGACTCAGCTGTCAGACAGCATCACGTCTAGCAGGCAGAGATCTGTTGCACTGAGGCCACTGTGTCAGATGGCCTTGAGTTTAGATGCACTGACTAGCTGGAGCCGACTCAAACTGTTGGACCATCCAGGCCACCATATGCTAACAAGCACTCGTCTGCTGCACTCTGGGCTACGAGACCTGTTGCTCCCATTCAAGATATCCAAGGCCAGATTCAGTAAACCATCCCTGGCTGTCTATTCAGGGGAGGCTGGTGGTTTCAGGCTTGATCAAATAAGGCACTTGTCTGGGTGGATTCTGTCCTGGCGGAATATCTCATGAAAAATATCATAGGCTAAGAACTTTTTTTTAAATTTCCCTTGACTGAACAATTAAGATGAAATCCGGCCTGCCAAGGAGCAGGTCATTCTTCGGTCTCGACGTAGGAAGAATTAAAACAACAGATTGTTACGTATCCTTGCAAGAGAATCAAATGGATTGTGACACAGGCATCCCACTGGGCACACACTGGTTGAATCAACGTTCTTTTCGTGTCATTCCGATGAAAATTACATTGAACCAAAGTGGAATAGATGCTGAACGGACGTCTGTGCCCGGTGGCATGTGTTCCCGTTGGTTACCTTCTGTGCACAAAGCAAAACATTTGGGAGTTCTTACCCGTGTACCTTGGCCAGTGTAGAGTCAAATCCACACCATTCCTGGCGATCCCCCTAGTCAGCCCCAAACGTTTCTTCTCTGTGCACTCTCCCTGCTTTACACATCCAAACACTGTGTACAATATTGACGATGCCATATGGAGGTAGGATGCCAACAGTGCCATAAAATAGGATGATTTATTGATTCATTTAGTAACACCCAATGTGCTTTTTCTTCTTTACAGAACCCGGTGAAGCATGTGGAAGGAAGCATTTGAGACTCCAGTGGGATTTCCACATTTGCTGTGAGTACTGGCAATAATACAACCCAGCTATTACTGGCAATGAGCGCCAAATCAAGCTGGGGTATTATTAAGACAGAAAATGTAAAGTGTTAAGGCTTTTAACTAAGAGTAAGTGGAAAAGAAGACCGTCTGTCATGTGAAATGTATGTCATTTGCTATAAAGAAGCCCCCATCTTTATTATGGCTAAATGATAGAGAATTAATTTGATACATATTGAATTGTTTGATTTATGAGAAGTTCGCTCGTGTTTGACTGCTTGATCATGAATCTAGCCCGTTTATTTTTTAGTTTATAGTTTCAACTTTCCCTCAAACAACATTGTAAACTGTAAAAGGGATCAACTGCTTTGTCATGCAGGTCTTGCTGTGTCACTCTCTCAGTTCTGCCCCGTCAGACTCCTTCCTCTATGTAGTTCCATCAGTTTTATCCAGGACCAGCAACAATGCCCTCTCCTCTCCACCATACTGAGGCCTTATCTACCATTATACTGTCCTGATGCTCTGCTAATCTCTGTATCTCCTCCCAGCCTGTAAGCCCTCAGATCCATCTCAACTACTCACTCACAATGGAGAATTCGGAAATTATTCAGACCCCTTGACTTTTTCCAAATTTAGTTACGTTACAGCCTTATTCTAAAATAGATTCAAGTCTTTTTCCCCTCATAAATCTACACACAATACCCCATAATGTCAAAGCAAAAACAGGTTATTAGAAATGTTTTCAAATGAATAAAAAATAAAAAACCTCCCTTAAGTACTCAGACCTTTTGCTATGAGACTCGAAATTGAGCTCAGGTGCATCCTGTTTCCATTGATCATCCTTGAGATGTTTCTACAACTTGATTGGAGTCCACCTGCAGTAAATTAAATTGATTGGCCAAACTGAGCAATTGGGGGAGAAGGGCCTTTGTCAGGGAGGTGGCCAAGAACCCGATGGTAACTCTGACAAAGAGTTCCTCTGTGGAGATCAGATAACCTTCCAGAAGGATAGGCATCTCTGCAGAAGTCCACCAATCAGGCCTTTATGGTAGAGTGTTCAGACGGAAGCCACTCCTCAGTAAAAGGCACATGACAGCCTGATTGGAGTTTGCCAAAAGGCACCTAAAGGACTCTCAGACCATGAGAAACAAGATTCTCTGGTCTGATGAAACCAAGATTGAACTCTTTGGCCTTGATCCCAAGCATCACGTCTGGAGGAAACCTGGTACCATCCCTACAGGGAAGGATGGTGGTGGCAGCATCATGCTGTGGGGATGTTTTTCAGCGGCAGGGACTGGGAGACTAGTCAGGATCGAAGGAAAGGTGAACGGAACAAAGTATAGAGAGATCCTTGATGAAAACTTGCTGCAGAGCGCTCAGGACCTCAGACTGGGGCATAGGTTTATCTTCCAACAGGACAATGACCCTATGCACACAGCCAACACAACACAAGAGTGGCTTCGGGACAAGTCTCTGAATGTCCTTGAGTGGTCCAACCAGAGCCCAGACTTGAACCCATTCGAACATCTCTGGAGACCTGAAAATAGCTGTACAGCAACGCTCCCCATCCAACCCGACAGAGCTTGAGAGGATCTGCAGAGAAGAATGGGAGAAACTCCCCAAATACAGGTGTGCCAAGCTTGTAGCGTCATACCCAAGAAGACTCAAGGCTGTAATCACTGCCAAAGGTGCTTAAACAAAGTACTGAGTAAAGGGTCTGAATTCTTATGTAAATATGGTATTTCATTTTTACTTGTAATACATTTGCAAAAACAATTTGCTTCATCATTGTGGGGTTTTGTGTGTAGATTGATGAGGATTTTTAAAATCAATTTTAGAATAAGGCTGTAACCTAACCAAATGTGTAAAAAGTCAAGGGGTCTGAATACTTTCTGAATGCACTGTACAGTGCTGGTTATCTCGACAGCAGGCTCTATTGGATGGATTATCCATCTTTCACTACACCGCTCATCACACTTACAGTACATTTCCGAAGGCAAGGGCTGACATATGGGGATGCACATAAACCAGTAATCAGTCACATTAATCACATTCTTAGTTACGATTCAGGGTTCAGCGTGGGGTTAAAAGCTCACTGATTCAGATTCAAAAGAGTAATTTAAATGCATTCCAATTAAGACTTTTATAATTGTATAGCGATTCCAGGCAGATTGTTTTGGTATTACAGGTACATCTGTAAAATCATTGTTGAGCTAATTAAAATGGCCCATGGGCTCAGATACAGGTGTAGGATATTCATTTGAACCAGTTTGCTACAGTGGGAAAATAACAGGAAATGTGAATTATATGTGGATTATAATTAATAGACATTCTTGTAGGGGTAGATACATTTTTCATCAGGGAAAATCTGATCTGAAATTTCTAAGTGGAAATGAGATACTCCACAAGCCTTTTTAAACCTCAAATACACTTCAAGTGTTACATGCCATGTATTGCTGTGAAATTCTCCCGAGACAGGGTGATCAAATGAAGATCCTACATCTGCAAAGACAGTGGGTTTTGCCATGTTGGTATTTTTCTACTTCAACACAGTACAGTTCTGATACTTAAGATATTGTGAGGTGGACATTGCTACTGTACCATGTAAGCTAGAACAGAGTCAACACATTTCAAATCCTTCCCTTTACAATATACATAAATCTGCCCAGACAATGTTCTCAATTCAAATATGGACTTATTAATTTCAATAATTCACAAAAAGGCACATTAATTACATTGTAACTGGCAAACACATTTATCATTTACATATTACAATTACAAAATATTTCAAAGTGTGTATTCTATTCCATAATAAATAACTCATATCCTCCCCATGTAACCGAAATACAATTACATTGACATTGAATGTTTTATTCAGTATACTCAAAATCCTATTACGGTGATTCCAATGTCAAACCAGGGAAGGAACCAGACAGTATTGGATTTGCCATGATGGGATACAGGGCTTGTCACATGAGCAGGACATGCTCCAGAAGCAGTTAAATAGAAAGTGAAATGGAGGGAGAGGAGCACCCACACTGAGCCAGTCGAGGTGGGCAGGTGTAGGGGCTTAGGTGGGGGAGGATTCAGAAGACATCTTGCCCGTTCCCAGTGCCCATGCCGGTCTGTGTCCACTTCCACCCACAGCTCTGCCAGACTCCTAGTTCTGGAGAAGTTGGGCAGCGCGGATACCTACCTTGGTATCATTACACTGAAAATGACACAGAAAACAACACATCCAGTAGTAATGTGATCAAGCAGTTACAGGCACACTTACAGTATATCCAGTATTGTTGAGAGAATTACAGTATACTGTATGTGTCTGCAGGGTAATCTGAGTTTGTTTTTGTCAGTATTGAATTGCCATGTACAATGGGAAAAACACAACTTAAATTTATGAATAATGTATGGAAAATGTCAAAATGTTCTGAAGCACATATAGCCAATGTTGGCCTTGGATGAACCCTGCTGCATATAAACTCAGCAAAACCAGAAATGTCCCTTCTTCAGGACCCTGTCTTTCAAAGATAATTCGTAAAAATCCAAATAACTTCACAGATCTTCATTGTAAGGGGTTTCTCATGCTTGTTCAATGAACCATAAACAATTAATGAACATACACCTGTGGAACGGTCGTTAAGATACTAACAGCTTACAGACGGTAGGCAATTAAGGTCAGAGTTACGAAAACTTAGGACACTAAAGAGGCCTTTCTACTGACTCTGAAAAACACCAAAATAATTATGCCCAGGGTCCCTGCTCATCTGCGTGAACGTGCCTTAGGCATGCTGCAAGGAGGCATGAGGACTGCAGATGTGTACAAGGCAATATATTGCAATGTCCGTACTGTGAGACGCATAAGACAGCACTACAGGGAGACAGGGCGGACAGCTGATTGTCCTCACAGTGCAGGCCACGTGTAACAACACCTGCACAGGATCGGTACATCTGAACATCACACCGGCGGGACAGGTACAGGGTAGCAACAACAACACCAGGAACACACAATCCCTCCATCAGTGCTCAGACTGTCCGCAATAAGCTGAGAGAGGCTGGACTGAGGGCTTGTAGGCCTGTTGTAAGGCAGGTCCTCACCAGACATCACTGGCAACAATGTCGCCTATGGGCACAAACCCACCATCACTGTACCAGACAGGACTGGCAAAAAGTGCTCTTCACTGACGAGTTGCGGCTTTGTCTCACCAGGGCTGATGGTTGGATTCGCGTTTATCGGCAAAGGAATTAGCATTACACCGAGGCCTGTACTCTGGAGTGAGATCGATTTCGAGGTGGAGGGTCCATCATGGTTTGGGGCAATGTGTCACAGCATCATTGGACTGAGCTTGTTGTCATTACAGGCAATCTCAACGCTGTGCTTTACAGGGAAGACATCCTTCTCCCTCATGTGGTACCCTTCCTGCAGGCTCATTCTGACATGACCCTCCAGCATGACAATGCCACCAGCCATACTGCTCGTTCTGTGCGTGATTTCCTGCAATACAAGAATGGCAGTGTTCTGCCATGGCCAGTGAAGAGCCCGGATCTCAATCCCATTGTGCACGTCTGGGACCTGTTGGATCGGAGGGTGAGGGCTAGGGCCAGGGCCATTCCTCCCAGAAATGTCAGTGAACTTGCAGGTGCCTGGGTGGAAGAGTGGGGTAACATCTCACAGCAAGAACTGGCAAATCTGGTGCAGTCCATGAGGAGGAGATGCACTGCAGTACTTAATGCAGCTGGTGGCCACACCATATTTGGACTGTTACTGTTGATTTTGACCCCCCCCCCTTTGTTCAGGGACACATTATTCCATTTCTGTAAGTCACATGTCTGTGAAAATTGTTCAGTTTATGTCTCAGTTGTTGAATCTTGTTATGTGCATACAAATATTTTAACATGTTAAGTTTGCTGAAAATAAATGCAGTTGACAGTGAGGACGTTTCTTTTTTTGCTGAGTTTGGAAGATGTATGATGACTTTAATAGAGAGGAAAAAGGAAATTGGTTGAATTGTCTGTGAAAAATGATGTTATGATTACATTCTGAATTTAATTTATGGTACTTTTGTATGGCAGACAAAAGTACAGGAATTACACATGATTGATCTTCAAAGTCAAGGAAAAGTCATGTTGTGTTTTGGGCAGTACAGTTCACGGTATATCAAAGCACTGTAAGCACACACTCACAAGCCGAGGGGCATTTGTATGCCAAATAACAGGTGCATTGAAGAAAACACTAGAAGAAGTCTGCTTATACACACAATTCTTCAATATACACAACTGTTCAAAAGTTTGGGGTCACTTAGAAATGTCCTTGTCTTTGAAAAAAAAAAGTCCATTAAAATAACATCAAATTGCTCAGAAATGACATTGTTAAAGTTGTAAATGACTATTGTAGCTGGGAATGGCTGATTTTTAATGGAATATCTACATAGGCATACAGAGGCCCATTGTCAGCAACCATTACTCCTGTGTTCCAATGGCACGTTGTGTTAGCTAATCCAAATTTATCATTTTAAAAGGCTAATTGATCATTAGAAAACCGTTTTGCAATTATGTTAGCACAGCTTAACACAACGTGGCATTGGAACACAGGAGTGATGGTTGCTGATAATGTGCCTAATGTAGATATTCAATAAAAAAAGTCAGTTTCCAGCTACAATAGTCATTTACAACATTAACAATGTCTACACTGTATTTCTGAACAATGTGATGTGATTTTAATGGACAAAAAATGTGTTTTTCTTTCAAAAACAAGGACATTTCTAAATGACCCCAAAATTTTGAACGGTAGTGTATGTATAGTGCCAAATAAGGGTTCTTTGGCTTGTAACCATGGCAGATCCCTTTTTGGTACTATATACAGTAGAACCCTTTTTTAAAGGTTCTATGCCGCTTGGGGCGGCAGTGTAGCCTAGTGGTTAGAGCGTTGGACTAGTAACTGGAAGGTTGCGAGTTCAACCCCCCGAGCTGACAAGGTACAAATCTGTCGTTCTGCCCCTGAACAGGCAGTTAACCCACTGTTCCCAGGCCGTCATTGAAAATAAGAATTTGTTCTTAACTGACTTGCCTGGTTAAATAAAGTTAAAATAAAAATAAAAAAATAAATAAAGAAGGTTCTAAATGTAACCTGTATGGTGTTATAAAGAACCATTTCCTAAGGTTCTACAAAGAACCATTAAAGGATCTACAATGCCTTCAGAAAGTATTGACACTCCTTGACTTTTTCCACATTTTGTTGTGTAAAGCCTACATTTTAAAATGGAGTCAATTTAGATTTATTTTGTCACTGGCCTGCACACAATACTCTGAAATATCAAAGTGGAATTATGTACAGCAAAATTTGGACAAATTAATGACAAATGAAAAGCTGAAATGTCTTGAGTCAATAAGTATTCAACTTTGTTGTTATGGCAAGCCTAAATCATTTTTTTGTAGTAAACATTTGCTTAACAAGTTACAATCAGTTGCTTGGACTCACTCTGTGTGCAATAATAGTGTTTATTGAATGACTATGTCATCTCTGTACCGCAAACATACAATTATTTGAAAGTGCCTTAAATCGAGCAATGAATTTCAAACACATTAAATCACAAAGAACAGGGAGGTTTTCCAATGCCTCGCAATGAAGGGCACCTATTGCTTGATGGGTAAAAAAATAAAAAGCAGACATTCAATATCCCTTTGAGCACGGTGAAGTGTATTAAGTGCATTAATTACACTTTAGATGGTGAATCAATACACACAGTCACTACAAAGATACAGGCATCCTTCCTAACTCAGTTGCTGGACAGGAAGGAAACCGCTCAGGGATTTCACCATGAGGCCAATTGTGACTTTAAAACAGTTACAGAGTGTAATGGTTGTGATAGGCGAAAACTGAGGATGGATCAACAACATTGTAGTTACTTCACAATGTTAACTCAATTCACAGAGTGAAAAGAACGAAGCCTGTACAGAATAAATGTATTCCAAAACATTTTCCTGTTTCCAACAAGGCACTAAAGTAATACTGTAAAAAATGTGGCAAAGCAATCAACTTTTTGTCCTGAATACAGTGTTATGTTTGGGGCAAATCCAATACAAGACATTACTCTCCATATTGTCAAGCATAGTGATGGCTGCATCATGTTATGAATATGTTTGTTTTATTTTTTTTTAATCTAACTTTTATTTAACTAGGCAAGTTAGTTAAAAACAAATTCTTATTTACATTGACGGACTACCCTGGCCAAACCCGAACGATGCTGGGCCAATTGTGTGCCGTCCTATGGGACTCCCAATCACAGCCAGAATCTTAGACAGATGTGATAAAGCCTGGATTCGAACCAAGGACTCTAGTGAAGCCTCTTACACTGATATGCAGTGTCTTAGACTGCTGCACCACTCTGGAGCCCATTGTAATCGCTAAGGACTGGGAAGTTTTTCATGATAAAAGGAAAAAGAATGAGCTAAACACAGGAAAAATCCTGGAGGAAATCCTGGTTCAGCTTTCCATCAGACACTGGGTGTTAAGTCCGTTGTTGGAATGAGTCCAAGGTGCAGCATGGTAAGCGTACATATTTCTTTATTTTGATGAACACCAAAAAAAACAACAAAAGATAAACGACTGTAAAGTTCTGCTGGCTATACAGCAGCTAACAAAATCAAGATCCCACAACTGAAGGTGGGAAAAAGGCAGCTTAAGTAAGATCTCCAATCAGAGACAACCATAAACAGCTGCCTATGATTGGGAACCATACTAGGCCAACAAAGAAATAGAAACATAGATTTGCCCACACAAGTCACACCCTGACCTAACCAAATAGAGAATAAAAAAGTCTCTCTAAGGTCAGGGCGTGACACTGGGAGATGAATTCACCTTTCAGATGGACAAAAACCTAAAACACAAGGCCAAATCTACACTGGAGTTGCTTACCAAGAAGATAGTGAATGTTCCTGAGTGGCCGAGTTACAGTTTTGACTTAAATCTATGGCAATTTCCATGAAAAAAAATAAAAAAATAAAGTTGAAGCACATTTACTGCATTTCGATACAATTGAAAAACTTTAAAATACTATTTGGAGAACAGCAAAAACAAGCAAAAATGACCCCAGCCATTGTCACATTATTTGATGTAACTTCATTGACCACAGTCGATCGACAAACACATACAATTAGCCGCTACACATTAACTCACATTAACCCACCCCGGGATTAAAAACAATGTACAGCGATCTGTTAGCAGAAAAAATATTTTATTAACACAAGGTAAATAAATACGTTTCCTTTATAGAACTTTTTTTGTTGTTGAATGCAATTCCATACATTTTGCCATGGATAGGGGATAATTGCATGCTGTTTTACTCATTTTGCCATGACTAATGCCATGTTTATATGCTTGAGTGACTAAATAAATCAATGGGGGGCCCACTGGGCAGGTGCCCTGCGTGCCTGGTCGGTAATTTGGCCATGATTAATACAAATTAAGATAGCTGTCTAGACAAACTAGACTAATTTACACAACATGAGAAGAAAATGTACCTGTTGACTAACTCAGTCAGTGGTTCTGAATTCTCTCTTCAGGGACTCCTCGGGCTGTTTACAGAGGTAGCTCACTTAATTGAACTTTAACACCTATAGAATTTTAACAATGTAATGGCTGACCAGAATAATAAACCCTGTGTCGTGATGTGACTATCATTAATGTGATAACGCTAATTTAGTGAATAATTACCTACTACTTTGAATTATTATTCAATTAAATTAATATTGTAACAATTAACTCATTAGGAATTTGGGGCACCACGGGAAGAGTTGTTTACCGAGTTACTATCTCCCAACTTAACCTCTTGAAACTCTGGGGGCGCTATTTCATTTTTGGATGAAAAACGTTCCCGTTTTAAACAAGATATTTTGTCACAAAAAGATGCTCGACTATGCATATAATTGATAGCTTTGGAAAGAAAACACTCTGACGTTTCCAGAACTGCAAAGATATTCTCTGTGCATGCCCTAGAACGTGAGCTACAGGCAAAACCAAGATGAAACGGCATCCAGGAAATCAGCAGGATTTTTGAGGCTCCGTTTTCCATTGTCTCTTTATATGGCTGTGAATGTGAGAGGAATGAGCCTGCCCTTTCTGTCGTTTCCCCAAGGTGTCTGCAGCATTGTGACGTATTTGTAGGCATATCATTGGAAGATTGACCATAAGAGACCACATTTACCAGGTGTCCGCCCAGTGTCCTGCGCCGAAATTGGTGCGCAAACCTCAGCTGCAAGTATTTTGCCATGGAATTCAGAGAAGAAAGCAGGCTTCCACGAACGATATATCAATGAAGAGATATGTGAAAAAACACCTTGAGGATTGATTCCAAACAACGTTTGCCATGTTTCGGTCGATATTATGGAGTTAATTCGGAAAAAGTTTGTTGGTGACTGAATTTTCGGTTAGTTTCGGTAGCCAAATGTGATGTACAAAACAGAGCGATTTCTCCTACACAAAGATTCTTTCAGGAAAAACTGAACATTTGCTATGCAACTGAGAGTCTCCTCATTGAAAACATCCGAAGCTCTTCAAAGGTAAATGATTTTATTTATTTGGTTATCTGGTTTTTGTGAAAATGTTGCGTGCTAAATGCTACTCGCTACTCAAAATGCTAAGCTAGCTTTGCATACTCTTACACAAATTAGTGAATTGCTATGGTTCAAAAGCATATTTTGAAAATCTGAGATGACAGTGTTGTTAAGAAAAGGCTAAGCTTGAGAGCAGGCGCATTATTTTCATTTTATTTGCGATTTTCAGAAATCGTTAACGTTGCGTTATGCTAATGAGCCTGAGGCTTTATTCACGATCCCGGATCCGGGATGGGGAGTATATCAAGAGGTACTCTAAAGATGATCTAAATATCTCTTACATCAATAACAGTAAATTATTAATTATGACCTCATCAGTCTCATTCTGAACGTCTCATAATCCTTGGATATTTGCATGAACCCTAACCTAAGTGATGAACCAGCGATACACACATTGCCCTAACTATTTATTTACTAACTAATTAAATGATCACACATAATACGTAAACACACGCAGCTAGGTTATTGATTACATACATAATACAATGAAAACAGGTCCCTAGTGGACTAACAAAAGCATGACATGGTGAAGCCCCAAAATTGCCCTCGCTGGATGCCTGTGTTTCAGACATAAGGAAGTGGATGGCTGCAAATATTCTACTTTTAAACTCGAACAAAACAGAGATGCTTGTTTTAGGTCTCAAGAAACAAAGAGATCTTCTACACCTGCATTGCTTGCTGTTTGGGGTTTTAGGCTGGGTTTCTGTACAGCACTTTGAGATACAGTATCAGCTGATTTATGAAGGGCTTTATAAATAAATTTGATTTGATTTGATGACCGTTTGGTTACGCAATGGAAGGTGAGGGATATAAGTAGAGGGAGAGACATAGAGAGCCAATTTATCGGACATTCATTTGGAAACTACGCTCACCGTAACCAGAATACTTAGCACCTTACCATCCCTCATTTGGATTAATATATTGCATATATTTACACAAGGATGCTTTCTCTGTTGTCTCTCTGTTGAAACCACTCGATCCGTCTATGGGAAGTGGTTCATTGTAAGACTCTGGTTGTCCACCAGAGGTCACAATGTCCTTCTTAGTTGTAGGCTTCTTTTGTTCTGGATTGTTCGTTAGAATACAACGTTTCTCACTATTTCAATGTGTGGACCACAGCCTCACGTTCTCTGGTCTCAATGGTTGATTACTCAGGGTACAGCTAGGACCACTTTACACGCCGGCAGCAACCCGGCATATTTTGGTCTAATGTAAATTTCTTTAGCAAGTCCTTTTAAGCACTCTGGGTGTGGTTACTGACTGGGCCCAGGATTATATGACAAGCCTATCTCATTTATAAGGCTGAAATCACATTTCTATCTTTTCAAAAACATTGTCATTCTTAATCATATATTTTATACAACATTAAGATGCAAACCTGACAACTAGAATGTGTACACCCACAGAAATACAGTTATTAAGTTATACCATCCTTAATGAAATCACAAAACAATAAACACTTTGACAGGATTGTTCTTTAAATCTCTACCGGCCATTTCCCACATTCTTTATGTTAGAAATATTGTTTCATTATCCACTTTTGGATGTTACAGGTTTGTCAGCAACGTCTCTCTGTGTAACAAAGGATATTCAGCCCTGCAGAGCCAAAGGGAGATTTTCTGCAAAGTATTTAAGTCAAACTCCACCGCTCTCCTCTCCTGTGGGAAGGGGGTGGGGTCTGGCTATCCTCAAAAAAAACTGATGGGTCCTTTTGATCCTCACAAAGGAGAGAGACTCATGACACCTGTATGGTTCTTGAAAAGGATCTAGAGTACAAAGAACCTTTCAGATTCAGAAAGGTTAATAGCAGTAACAATAATAAGGATATATACAGGGGGTACCAGTACCGAGTCAATGTGCGGGGGGTAAAGTGATTATGCAGCAAGTAGCAGCAGAGTAAAAAAGGGGGGTGTCAATGCAAATAGTCTGGGTAGTCATTTTATTAGCTGTTAAGCAGTCTTATGGCTTGGGGGTAGAAGCTGTAATCAAGCCTCTTGGACCTAGACTTAGTGCTCTGGTACTGCTTGCCATGTGGTAGCAGAGAGAACAGTCTATAACTACGGTAGCTGAAGTCTGGCAATTTGTGGGACCTTCCTCTGACACCGCCTGGTATAGACGTCCTAGATGGCAGGAGCTTGGCAACAGTGATGTACTGGGCCGTACGCACTACCCTCTGTAGCGCCTTGTGGTCGGAGGCCGAGCTGTTGCCATACCAAGTGGTGATAAAACCAGTCAGAATGCTCACTATGGTGCAGCTGTAGAACTTCTTGAGGATCTGAGGACCCATGTCAAATCTGTTCTGTCTCCTAAGGCGGAATAGGCGTTGTTGTGCCCTCTTCACAACTGTCTTCGTTTGTTTGGATCATGATAGTTTGTTGGTGATGTGGACACCAAGGAACTTGTAACTCTCAACCGGCTCCTCTACAGCCCCGTCGATGGGGGCATGCTCGGCCCTCCTTTTCCAGTCGTGCATGAACAGGGAGTACAGGAGGGGACTAAGCATGCACCCTTGAGGGACCCCCTTGTTGAGGATCAGGAGTGTGGCAGATGTGTTGTTACCTACCCTTACCACCTGGTGGAAGCCCGTCAGAAAGTCCAGGATCCAGTTGCAGAGGGAGGTGTTTAGTCCCTGCTTAGGGATGAGTTTTTAGGGCACTATGGTGTTGAACGCTAAGCTGTAGTCAATTAAAGGCATTCTCACGTAGGTGTTCCTTTTGTCCAGGTGGGAAAGCGCAGTGTGGACTGCAATAGAGATTGCGTCATCTGTGGATCTGTTGGGGCGGTATGCAAATTGGAGTGGATCTATGGTTTCTCGGATGATGGTGTTGATGTCAGCCATGACCAGCCTTTCAAAGCACTTCATGGCTACAGGCGTGAATGCTACGTGTCGGTATTCATTTAGACAGTTTACCTTGGTGTTCTTGGGCACATAGACTATGGTGGTCTGCTTGAAACATGTTGGTATTACAGACTCAGTCAGGGACAGGTTGAAAACGTCAGTGAAGACACTTGCTAGTTGAACAGCGCATGCTCAGAGTACACGTCCTGGTAATCCGTCTGGCCCTGCGGCCTTGTGAATATAACATGTTTACTCACATCAGCTACGGAGAGCGTGATCACACAGTCGTACGGAAGAGCTGGTGCTCTCATGCATAATTCAGTGTTGCTTGCCTCGATGCGCACATAGAAGTAATTTAGCTCGTCTGGTAGGCTCGTGTACTGGGAAGCTTGCGTCTGGGCTTTCCTTTGTAGTGTGTAATAGATTGCAAGTCGTACCACATCTGACGATCGTCAGAGCTGGTGTAGTGGGATTCAATCTTAGTCCTGTATTTATGGTTTCGTCAGAGGGCATAGCAGGATTTCTTATAAGCGTTCGGATTAGAGTCACGCTTCTTGAAAGCGGCAGCTCAACCCTTTAGCTCACTGCAGATGTTGCCTGTAATACATGGCTTCCAGTTGGGGTATGTACATACTGTTACTGTGGGGATGACATCATCGATGGACTTATTGATGAAGCCAGTGACTGATGGGGTATACTACTGTTAATGTAATTTCGTAATTCCAATATATTTTCATTCATTAAATTCACTTAGTCTATTTTATGAGAATTTGTAAGATTCTTATTTGAATAAAATAGACAGAGACCAGTCTTATCAAAATAGTATTTATTCTCGGAGCACTGCCATGTAACCACGAATGTAATGCTCCGGGTGTCGTGGGTGTGGAGTCAAATGCAGGAGACAGAGAGTTCAATGCTGTGCGTCTTTAATAGCACCAACGCACCACAGGGTGCTCACAATAGTTACGTTCCCAAACACAGGGAATCAAAATGTACAACGGAACAAATCATGACCAGGCACTAACACATACCTCTACAACAGAGCCGAAGGTTACACTGAAATAATCCTGCACAACAACCAGGCGGGCCGGCTGTCTAATAAAGACAAACTAATTAAACATAAACAGGTGCTACCACTAAACATACAAGGAGGGGGAGGAAAGACAATCAGTGGCAGCTAATAGGCCGGTGACGACGACCGCCGAGCACCACCTGCCCGGGAAAGGGAACCACCCTCGGTCGGACTCGTGACAACGAACAACAGTTTATATACTAAATATGACGTCATAGGTTATAAAACGTCCTTTCTCCCAGCAGTTCAAAAATGTATTCTCAACCCTTCTCGCTCTCACTCCAGACACACAGTTAAATTGAGATTAAACTTCTGAAGTCTTCATCCATCACCATTCAGCAGACAGTTCCAGCTAATGGAAAACCTAAGAAAACACACTCTGCCTTATCTAAACATCCCTGAGCTAAGTTGAGTCGGTTCAACCATAGGTTAACAATCATTTTTGCTTACTTAGAAACCCACAATTCCAGTCTTCTTCAACCTGGCTGGAATGGTATTTATTTTATTTAATTACCCGCTGTTTCATGCTCCACAATCCCTCCCTTATGAATTAATATTGTTAATCAGATATAATAAAACAGAGTATACGTTTCATTAGTTATAGTTATATTTAAAATGTAGATATTGTTTAGTCATTATTCATAAAATTCCTAACAACTACTCAATGCCATCGGATGAATCCCGGAACTTATTCCAGTCTGTGCTAGCAAAACAGTCCTGTAGCTTAACATCTGCGTCATCTCACCACTTCCATATTGAACGAGTCACTGGTACTTCCGGCTTTATTTTTTGCTTGTAAGCAGGAATCAGGAGGATAGAATTATATTTGCCAAATGGAGGGCGAAGGAGAGCTCTTTGAGTGTGGAGTAAAGATGGTCTAGAGTTTTTTTCCTTTGGTTGCACATGTAACATGCTGGTAGAAATGAGGTAAAATGGATTTAAGTATCCCTGCAATAAAGTCTCCAGCCACTAGGAGCGCTGCCTCTGCATGAGCATTTTCTTGTTTGCTTATGGCCTTATATGTACAGCTCATTGAGTGGGGTCTTTGTGCCATTATCAGTTTGTGGTGATAAATAGACAACTACAAAGAATATAGATGAAAACTATCTGAGAGATACAAGAAATAAATATATTTTTACATAGTTTTGTTCCTACAATATGGGGATAAAAACATCTCCATATATACTTCCATAATTTCTTTTAACTGATACTTGGGACCTTCCGGTGAGTCTTGTGAGGCTTCGGGGCGTCCTAGCAAAACTGAGAACACAGTCGTGTTCGTGAGAGTCTTAGCTTTCCATAGAGTGGTCATAATAGTTTATAGGCCAAACGGTTCAAACGCTACAGACTTTTAGGCAAAAAGACCGATTTTTGGGATGTCTCATTATCTGACGGCTCTAGCGCTGCCACCTTTCACTGCATATGGGGAAGGGCGATATCGGCGGATGCAATGTATTGAGATGCAGCCCATGCAAAATAACACATATCTCTAGCTTAAACACATCTTTTGATGGGGATTTTTTTATTATATTAATTAGAATTCTGCGGGGGCGCGGCTTTTATAGGCCAAGGGTGATTTGGTTCTTTATTCAACTTTAGGGAACGGTTCTTTATAGTTCCATTTAGAACCTTATGAGCATGGTTCTTTATTGAACCTTCAAAAAAGGGTTTTTATATAGCACCAAAAAGGGTTCCACTATGGTTACAAAGCTAAAGAGCCCCTATACTATTTAGACAATAAAATCTGTGTGTATAGCCCTGAGAACCTTTATGGAGAATGGTTCTATAAAGGACCTTTTCTAAATTGCAAAGGTTCTACAAATAACCTACATTCTTTCAGTGTTATTATTATGCTAATTTACAAGTTGAATCAGGTGTGATAGATCTGGCATGGCTGGGGGTCCCTGAGGAGAGACTTGGGAACCACTGGTTTAGTCAAGATTTCTCAGTTGTGACGCAAGGCCTTACATGAGACTTTCACAAGACCCTGTTACTGGCCATAGTCCTGTTTAATATGTAATGATATAACACAACAGATGAAATTAACTGGAATGATACTCTCACTCACTGTTGCACAGAAAGAGCTGTGCGGAAAATATGCCTCAAAATATTCGCCTATACATTTGAATTATCACTAAAAGATTAAAGAACCATTTTCTGAACTGAAAAGAACCAATGAAGGGCTCAAAGGGTTCCTTGAGTAATTACGGTTCCACATACTGTAGACCCATCACTCTTACCAAAGAACCATTGAGGAGACCTCTTTTCTAAGTGTGTGCATTATCTAAAACCTCAGTGATAATTTACTGGTGGACACGCGTCTGCAGTGTTCTATTGTACCACTGATTTGTGCCACAATGATTTCATTTACATTACATTTACATTTAAGTCATTTGGCAGACGCTCTTATTCAGAGCGACTTACAAATTGGTGAATTCACCTTATGACATCCAGTGGAACAGCCACTTTACAATAGTGCATCTAAATAATTTAAGGGGGGGGGGTGAGAAGGATTACTTGATCCTATCCTAGGTATTCCTTAAAGAGGTGGGGTTTCAGGTGTCTCCGGAAGGTGGTGATTGACTCCGCTGTCCTGGCGTCGTGAGGGAGTTTGTTCCACCATTGGGGGGCCAGAGCAGCGAACAGTTTTGACTGGGCTGAGCGGGAACTGTACTTCCTCAGTGGTAGGGAGGCGAGCAGGCCAGAGGTGGATGAACGCAGTGCCCTTGTTTGGGTGTAGGGCCTGATTTCACACGTGCTTGACTCTGAGGTTGAGGCATTTTGATCATGTTTTCGCCATGATTACTAAGGCTAGTGAAGGTCGGCAAGGTCAACTCTATGTGTCCATCTAACTACATGTCATTTGTAACCTCTGATAATGGGAGCAGCCTGGCTGGGCATTATATACAGTACATTAGATAACTGTGTCTTTGTGATGTCCAGGTTCTCTGGTTCTGGCCATGCTATGTTCTGATAGGCTCAGGACTGTAGATGCCCTTCACAGATAGACAAGCTAAAGTAACATCATGTAGGAGGACAGTGCCAAAGGTGGAACCATGCACATCACGGAAGCACAGAGAATTCTGAATAGATTTGGCTCATTCCTTTTCCATGTAACCCAAATATACTGTATCTAACACCCGTCTTGACTTGTCTTGACTGCAGTTGAAGTAAATGCCTTGGACTTCAGTCAAAATCCTATCTCCAATCTTATCATGTAGGCTAAGCATGAACCAAGCTCTTACCCTAATTTTTACCCAGAGATAATTTGTTGTTTTTTAGTGGTCGTTGACAATAGCAAGCCATGTTACACAAGCGATTATATTGAATTTTACCAAATGACCAAATCAGATCCCAAGTAGTGGCTATGAGTTGCCTATGAGTCCCTATGAGACTCCCAATCACGGTTGGTTGTGATACAGCCTGGATTCGAACCAGGGTGTTTGTAATGACACCTCTAGCACTGAGATGCAGTGCCTTAGACAGCTGCACAACTCGGGAGCCCGGTGGGATCTTATTGTGTTATGCAAGAAAGGGCAATGGAAACACTTCTATGTGCAAATATTGATATAACAACCATCATATCGAAGTAAACTTGGAGTCACACGGTGACATGGTGTGTGGTCCTCCCACTATGACTCAGGAAACCATGCAGTTTAATAGGCTACAGATTAAATAAATGATGATGAATTTCACAGTTTCGTGAAAGTGCAAGGTGATCTTGATGCTCCTTTCCAATAAATATTGAGTGTCTTAGTATGGTGGCATGATGACTGCCTTTTGACACAAAAAATATATTCTCGCCTCATAATAATAATAATAATCTCATCATGTAGTCTAGCCTGCCCGCACTGCCTACCCACACTGTGTCTGCCAGTTGTTGGTTAGACTGCCTATGCCAAGACCAGAATTGGCACCTTTGCTATTTAATGCAACAGTTTTTGTGACAAAAACAGGATGGAAACTATGTCATAAAGCACAGATTTTTGTATGCAGCAAATCATTTTGGTGGAAATACCACTGCACCTGTGTGTTTCCCCCCAAAAATGTAATGTCAAGACCTGGGAAATCATATTCTCCCCCCAATGTCGGCACCAATGCGGGCCCTAAAATAGCACATTATCCAAACAGGTTGTCACATGGAAGCTTTTAGCCTAGCATATTTACTTCACACAAGGTCACAATCAATTCAAAGCACATGCATAATTGACACTGCCGGACGGCAAACGCAACCCAAATGCAGTAATTAAACCCTTCAGGAAATCCCTACAGTAGGCCTGTAAACTATAAAAGTAGTATGTACCTATTTGAGCGGTCATTCACTAGGTTTCCGTCTTATTGGGGACAGATTCTCATGCGAATATTAAAAAATCTGCATAAAAACAATATGCAAATTTTCCAACCAGAGATGTGTTTCCGTAATTGAATTGTTGCAGATTAAAGGCCGTGCATGATGATGTAGTGCACATAAAACAACATTTTGTGTTTAAGTTCCCATGTACCAAATAAAAAGTAGTAGATAAATGGGTTTCCATTATATTTTCAAATCCACTGATGGTTTTCTCACAAAAAAAATGTTGCATAATATAGTAGCCAACAGCTTGTATAACCTACATCAGTAGCGCATGTATAGCCTACATCAGGGATGGGCAACTGGCCCCTACTTTTGTAGGCCTGAGGATCAATTTTACACAACAAAAAATTATATATAGAGTGCATTTGGAAAGTATTCAGACCCCTTCCCGTTTTCAAAACTGTGTTACGTTACAGCTTTATTGTGACGCTCTGACCTTAGAGCTTTTTATGTCTCCATGTTGGTTTGGTCAGGGTGTGATTTGGGTGGGCATTCTATGTTCCATTTTCTATATTTTTGTATTTCTTTGTTTTGGCCTGGTGTGGTTCTCAATCAGGGACAGCTGTCTATCGTTGTCTCTGATTGGGAACCATACTTAGGCAGCCCTTTTTCCCACCTGTGTTTGTGGGTAGTTAACTTGGTTTGAGGCATTGTGCCCTGTAAGCTTCACGGTCGTTTTCTCATTTGTTGGCGTCATTTATCTTAAATAAAAGGAAAATGTACGCTCACCACGCTGCACCTTGTTCCGCTTCTTTCGACAGCCGTGACACTTATTCTAAAATTGATCAAATGAATGTTTTTTTTCTCATCAATCTACACACAACACCCCATAATGACAAAGTGAAAACAAGTTTTTATACATTATTGAAAATGTATTACAAATAAAAAACTGATATTTACGTATTTACATAAGTATTCATACCCTTTGCTATGAGACTCAAAATTGAGCTCAGGTGCATCCTGTTTCCATTGATCACCCTTGAGATGTTTCTACAACTTGATTTGAGTCCAGCTGTGGTAAATGCAATTGATTGGACATGATTTGGAAAGGCACACACGTGTCTATATAAGGTCCCGCAGTTGACAGTGCATGTCAGAGCAAAAACCAAGGTCGAAGGAATTGTCCGTAGAGCTCTGAGACAGGATTGTCCCTAGGTACAGATCTGGGGAAGGGTACCAAAATATTTATGCAGCATTGAAGGCCCCAAGAACACAGAGGCCTCCATTTTTCTTACATGGAAGAAGTTTGGAACCACCAAGACACTTCCTAGATCTGTCCGCTTGGCCAAACTGAGCAATTGAGGGAGAAGGGCCTTGGTTAGGGAGGTGGCCAAGAACTTGATAGTCACTCTGACAGAGCTCTAGAGTTCCGCTGTGGAGATGGGAGACCCTTCCAGAAGGACAACCATCTCTCCTGCACTCCGCCAATCAGACCTCTATGGAAGAGTGGCCAGATGGAAGCCTCTCCTCAGTTAAAGGCACATGACAGCCCGCTTGGAATTTTCCAAAAGGCACCTAAAGATTCTCAGACCATGAGAAACAAGATTCTCTGGTCTGATGAAACCAATATTGAACTATTTGGCCTGAATGCCAAGCTTCACGTCCTGAGGATACCTGGCACCATCCCTACGGTGAAGCATGGTAGTGGCAGAATCATGTTGTGGGAATGTTTTTCGGCGGCACAGCGGGACTGGGAGACTAGTCAGGATCAAGGCAATGATTAACGGAGCAGAGTACAGAGATCCTTGATGAAAACCTGTTCCAGAGCGCTCAGGACCTCAGACTGGGGTGAAGCACTTGAACCTGATCAAACATCTCTGGAGAGACCTAAAAATAGCTGTGCAGCAATGCTCCCCATCCAACCTGACAGAGCTTGAGAGGATCTGAATAGAAGAATGGGAGAAACTCTCCAAATACAGGTGTGCCAAGCATGTAGCATCATACCCATGAAGACTCGAGGCTGTAATCACTGCCAAAGGTGCTTCAACAAAGTACTGAGTAAAGGGTCTGAATTCTTATGTAATTCTGATATTATTATAATTTAAAAAAACATTTTTTGCAAACATTTCCTAAAAACTATTTTTGCTTGGTCATTGTGGGGTATGGTATGTAGACTGATGAGGGGAAGAAAACAATTTAATCCATGTTACTAAACTAAGGATGTAACAAAATGTGGAAAAAGTCAAGGGGTCTAAATATTTTCCGAACGCACTTAGGAACTCAGTCATTTTTTTTAGGAGCTCAGTCGGGTTCTCAACTTAATGTTGAACATTAGAATAATAGAATACACAAGGTGCATTTTTAAAATTTGGTTGTGAATCAGCAGTCACTCAATTAGCCCATGTCAGCAAAAATGTTTTAGATTGGTAAGTGTCTAGCGGCCAGCTATCTTATAGTAAGAGTGGTCGAAGTAAATATATATTTACCAAAAAATATATGGGGGATTGGAAATGATGCAGACAATTACATTGATGGAACCAATATTCTTTCCGCAATATTAAGCTGATCCACCCCTTTAAAAAAAAGAGTGGTCGAATTACCAACCAGGGTGGGGCCCATTGATCATCAGTTGTTATATCAATATTTGTGCATAAAGGCATTTCCACGCCTATTTCTCACACAATTAATTTTACAAACACAAAAAAATCCCACCATGTCGAACAAACAAATGATCAATCCATATTTATAACATTTTACTGAAACATTCTGTTTCCATTGCAGCGGTCATGATTTTTTTTCATTATACGGTATGAATTTACATGCATAAAAACTGGATGGAAACGTGGTTACAGACAAAGTCTCTTAACAATTCAGAGGCATGAGAGAACTTCCTATCTTATTCTTTCCTAGATCCTAGGCTATTTTCCTGTCCAATCCCAATCCAACTGAAACCCAAAATCCTGACTCCTGTCTTGCATGCAAATTCTTAACTTCTGTAATCCCTCCACAGGTTGCATTATTAAAGCTTGTTTCTCCCCTATGCATGTCAAAATACCTCTAGGCCTATAACATTTCTCGTAGCCTACTTGCTGCCCATATGACAGCTTCGGTAAGAGAATGTGTGATCAAGAAACGGTATGAGAGTAGATATGGATATTTTCTTTAACAGAATTGGACCCTGTTAAAATACAGTACCTTGATATTTAAACTATTTATACTCCTGATCTCCATCGATGTCCCCATTATTCCTGAGATCTGCTATCTGTATGATCATCAACTTGATTTTGCCAAATATAGGAGACATTCTGTCATTCGTTGGAGGTTATCTACAGATGTAGGATCTTAATTTGAGCCAGTTGGCTACAGCTGGAAAATTATTCTGCAGTAACAGGAAATGGGAATTATAATGTGGATTATAATTAGGTGAATGGACATTTTTGTAGGTAGGTGTTGATACCTTTTTTGTTCGGGCAAATCAAGAACATTCTCAGCAACAAAAAAGAGTGATCAAATTAAAATCTAACATCTGTAGCAAGATAGCAACTTTTGTCACTTGACTTTTGTTTGGCTGCTATTACAAAGTTCGAATGATTCTACAACACTATATTCAGAATGTGCTCTGTGTGTCCTGAGCACACTCAAGATGGCCTGCTACTGACATGCACAGGCGATCAAAGATACAGGTACTGTAGTTACTCTATCATTAGTAAATATCAGTTTAATTTACTCTGAAATCTTTAGTTAGTGCTGGGGTAGGCAACCCTGGCCCTGGAGTGCCGCAGGCACTTCATGTTTTTCGTGTAACTGACCTGGAAGACCAGGTGTATTGAATTTAGGCAATCACTGAACTGATCAATTAGCTCAGTTGGTCAGGTGTGGTGCCTAGTTAGAATAAATCCTGCAGTACCTGCGGCACTCCAGAAACAGGTTTGCCTGCCCCTGACATAGTTGCACAGCCAAGCTAACAAGGTGGAGCAGTGCCCCTCTTGTTTGGGGACAACCTTGGCATATCGACCATATCTTGGTTTTAAACCCTTTAAATGGGCACTTCCCAGGACAAATGTGAACTATCCCGGTTTTGAAATTTGCTAGATTTTTGTGAAAAAAATGAATCCCTACTGTGTGTTGCTAACTCTATCGTTTGATGAGTGAGTTTGGTGGTGTGTTACTGATTTTTTTAGATTGCAATAAAAACATTATTGAGAGAAGATGACAAACAAAAAACATGCGTTGGTGACTGAAAACTGCATGGCCTTTTTGATATTCAATGATTGCCATTAAAATGTTCGGAGGCCAAAACCAGAAACACATTTTATGTCTCTGAATGGAGTTTTTGTATGCATAGTGGTCTAACAATCACTCATGTTCTTGTCTGGCTGTATTTTCTCAGCATACGATATCTGAATCACTTGGTGGCACAAAAAACATCAATGTAATCATTATGACTCAAACTTAAGTGCAATGAAGAGGCTCAGAATGTGGGTGAACCAGAGAGAGGGATAAAGTTAAAAAGAGATTGCTTTATGATAAACCTTGTGAGTGTCCTGTGATGTCTGAACTTTTAGAGTGATGCCAGGCATGCCAGGGCTGCTTACCCAAATGCCTTCTGCACCCCAATTATTCAGGGTATACATTGAGAGAAATGCATTCCAAACGTCAAACCTTTAAAGGGGCAATCTGTGAGATGGCTACATGCATTTTTTTTTACTTTTAAATGAATGGTGTAAACTCACTGATTCTTGAAAAATATAACTTGTAAATTCCTCATGAGCTCATGAGTTCAACTGTCGTCCTCCATCAGAACCCAAAATATAAGATTGTTTATAAACATTGGGTAAAACAATGTAAGTGTGAACCAACACTGTATAGCCTCAAAACATGGTTAAAAAAATATATTTTTATATCATTGATGGTCAGTCCTTGCATCCAGAACTCTGTCTATGAATTAGAGAGTAGTTACGTTTCTTCAGCCCTATCCCTCAGTTGTTTACCAAAACAGTGGCGGGGTGTCTGCTATAATGCCAAATCAAATCAATACTCCACCATTGAAGTGCAGTTCACTCGGAGTAAACTACGGAGAAGTGAATTAAATAATGCTTGGCCTTGCACTAATGGTCTGAAAGAGTCTTTTAATCATGTGCTTCTGAGGTTGGAGTGGATGAAAAATTTAAGAGCGGACAAATCAAGCGCTTAATCACAGGAACCTCATTCCAAATCTATCTTTGGGGTGATGAGGAAGAAATGAAGCACGGCAGAAGTTGAATACTGCAGTGGGCTAAATCAGGGTCACACAGAGTGTTTCTTGGTATTCTTAAACAAATCTACTTTGAAACAAAAGTATTCACCTCACACACATAGTTATGGATTACATAAAGAAGACAACTGTACCATGTCAGACATAGAGTTTAAATTATTATACAATATTACACTTTATATACACTTTATATACACTTTATATACATCACAGCAGACTCAAATAAAACAAACCTGCTTGGCATAAAAACACTGAATTATAAAAGAAAAAAAATGAAATGATGAAACGTATTTTTTAAAACCTAGATTCGATGCCTGCGCCCCCGCATAAATATAATTAGCATAATAACAAAATAGCCATACAAATCTGTCGGTTTACGATAGAGATATCTGTTTATTTTGTATTGGAATGCGTTTTAATCAACCATTGACCACATCTGCCGATGTTGCACTTCTGCATCCGTGGTGAAAGGTGACAGAGCTAGAGCTGTGTTTGTGACCATGAGACATCCCGAAAATCAGCCTTCTCACAAAATCTTCTGTAGCGTAAGAACAGTTTGGCCTACAAACTATGACCTCTCTATGGAAAGAGAAACACTGAGATTGCGCCGAGGGGATATCTGCTGTTTTACAGGTACCTAAGCAATCGTGCAATTCTGTGTGTTTTTTCGTGTTGCTTGTAACTTTTTTGTACATAATGTTTCTGCCACCTTCACTTATGACCAAAAAGAGCTACTAGACATCAGAACAGCAATTACTCACATCGGACTGGACAAAGATGAGGAGATGAGGAGACGCCGATACGGGCTGTAGATCCAGATTCCTTGTGAGAATTTGTCAGCGAGTGGATAATCCGCCTTTACCATACGTCCTAATGTTGACGGAACATTAAAAACTGTAATATCTTGTGTTTCACGGAGTCGTGGCTGAACGAGTATATGGATAATATACAGTTGGCTGGATTTTCCCATGCATCGACAAGACCGAACAGCAACCTCCAGTAAGACGAGGGGTGGTGGTTTGTGGCTATTTGTAAAAAAAATAGCTGGTGCGCAATTTCTAATATTAGGTAAGTCTCGAGGTTTTGTTCTCCTGAGGTAGAGTACCTAATGATAAGTTGTAGACAACACTATTTACCAAGAGAGTTTTCATCTATATTTTTCTTGGCTGTCTATTTACCACCACAAACCGATGCAGGCACTAACACCGCACTCAACGAGTTGTATAAGGCCATAAGCAAACAAGAGAATGCTTACCCAGAAGCGGCGCACCTAGTGGCCGGGGACTTTAATGCAGGAAAACTGAAATCCATTTTACCTCATTTCTACCAGCATGTCCCGTGCAACCAGAGGGAAACAACTCTAGACCACTGTTACTCAACACATAGAGATGCATACAAAGCTCTAACTCGCCCTCCATTTGGAAAATCTGACCATAATTCTATCCTCCTGATTCCTGCTTACAAAAACTCAAGCAGGAAGTACCAGTGGTCTGATGAAGCGGATGCTAAGCTACAGGAATGTATTGCTAGCACATCCAATTGCATTGAGGAGTATACCACATCAGTCACTGTGTTCATCAATAAGTGCATCGACAACGTCGTCCCCACAGTGACCATATACATGTACATATCCCCATCAGAAGCCCTGGATTACAGGCAACATCTGTACTGAGCTAAAGGCTAGAGCTGCCGCTTTCAAGGAGCGTGACACTAATCCAGATGCTAACAAGAAATCCCGCTATGCCCTCCGATGAACCATCAAACAGGCAAAGCGTCAATACAGGACTAAGATCAAATCCTACTATATTGGCTCTGACACTCGTCGGATGTGGCAGGGCTTGCAAACTATTACGGATTACAAAGGGAAACCCAGAGATGACGCAATTTTTATTGCACTGCACACTGCCCTTACCCACCTGGACAGAAGAAACACCTACGTGAGAATGCTGTTTGTTGACGACAGCTCAGCATTCAAAACCATAGTGCCATCAAAGCTCATCAATAAGATAAGGACCCTGCGCCTAAACACCTCCGTCTCCAACTGGATCCTAGGCTTCCTAACAGGCCACTCCCAGGTGGTAAGAGAAGGCAAGAACACATCTCTCATGCTGATCCTCAACACTGGCGTCCCTCAGGGGCAGGTGCTTAGTCCTCTCCTGTACTCTCTGTTCACCCACTCTAACACCATCATTAAGTTTGCTGATGACACAACAGTGGTAGGCCTGATCACCGACAACGATGAGACAGTCTACAGAGAGGAGGTCAGAGACCTAGCAGTGCAGTGCCAAGACAACAACTTCTCCCTCAACGTGAGCAAGACAAAAGAGCTGAAAGGGGAGGCCAAGCATGCCCCCATTCACATCGACAGGGCAGCAGTGAAGCGAGTCGAGAATTTAAGTTCCTTGACGTCCACATTGCTAATAAACTATCATCGTCCAAACACACCAAGACAGTTGTGAAGAGGGCACAACAATGCCTTTTCCCTCTCAGGATACTGAAAAGATTTGGCATGGGTCCCCAGATCCTCAAAAAGTTCTACAGCTGCATCAGAGAGCATCTTGACTGGTTGCATCCCCGCTTGGAATGGCAACTACTCGGCAGCCCCAAGGCGCTACAGAGGGTAGTGCATACAGCCCAGTACATCACTGGGGCAGAAGCTTCCTGCCTTCTAGGACCTTTATACCAGGTGGTGTCAGTGGAAGGCCCTAAAAATAAACTCCAGCCACCCTAGTCATTAACTGTTCTCTCTGCTACTGCACTGCAAGCAGTACCGGAGCACCAAGTCTAGGTCCAAAAGGCTACTCAACAGTTTATACGCCCAAGGATGCGAAACAGTTAATCAAATGGCTACACAGACTATTTACATAGACCATCTCCACCTTTTTTTACGCTGCTGCTACTCTCTGTTTATTATCTATACATAGTCACTGTACCCATACCGTTTAAAAGTTTGGGCACGACAACTCAGTCAAAAGTTTTTCTTTATTTGTACTGTTTTGTACATTGTATAATAATTGTGAAGACATCAAAACTATGAAATAACATATATGGAATCATGTAGTAACCAAAAAAGTGTTAAACAAATCAGAATCTATTTTATATTTTACATTCTTCAAAGTAGCCACCCCTTGCCTTGATGACAGCTTTGCATACTGTTGTCATTCTCTCAACCAGCTTCATAAAATAGTCACCTGGAATGCATTTCAATTAACAGGTGTGCCTTGTTAAAAGTTCATTTGTGGAATGTCTTTCGTTCTTAATTTGTTTGAGCCAATCAGTTGTGTTTTGACAAGGTACGTGTGGTAAACGGAAGATAGGTCTATTTGGTAAAAGACAAAGTCCATATTATGGCAAGAACAAATAAACTCCGAAAAAAACGTCCTCTCACTGTCAACTGCATTTATTTTCAGCAAACTTAACATCTGTAATTTTTGTATGAACATAACAAGATTCAACAACTGAGATATATACTGAACAGGATCCGCAGACATGTGACTAAAAGAAATTGAATAATGTGTCCCTGAACAAAGGGGCAGTAAAATTTTTAAAGTAACAGTCAGCATCTAGTGTGGCCACCAGCTGCATTAAGTACTGCAGTGCATCTCCTCCTCATGGACTGCACCAGATTTGCCCGTTCTTGCTGTGAGATGTTATGCCACTCTTCCACCAAGGAACCTGCAAGTTCCCGTACATTTCTGGGGGGAATGGACCTAGCCCTCACCCTCCGATCAAACAGGTCCCAGACATGCTCAATGGGATTGAGATCCGGGCTCTTCGCTGGCCATGGCAGAACACTGACATTCCTGTCTTGGAAAAAATCACACACAGAACGAGCAGCATGGCTGGTGGCATTGTCATGCTGGAGGGTCATGTCAGAATGACATGACGTGTCACACCGCCCCAGACCATGACCTCCACCTCCAAATTGATCCCGTTCCAGAGTACAGGCCTCAGTGTAATGCTCATTCCTCTGACAATAAACGTGAATTCAACCATCACCCCTGGTGAGACAAAACCGCGACTCGTCAGTGAAGAGCAATTTTTGCCAGTCCTGTCTGGTCCAGCTACGGTGGGTTTGTGCCCATAGGAGACATTGTTGATGGTGATGTTTGGTGAGGACCTGCGTTACAACAGGCCTACAAGCCCTCAGTCCAGCCTCTCTCAGCCTATTGCGGACTGTCTGAGCACTGATGGAGGGATTGTGTGTTCCTGATGTAACTCGGGTAGGTGTTGTTGGGATCCCTTACCTGTCCCGCAGGTGTGATGTTCGGATGTCCCGATCCTGTGCAGGTGTTGTTACATGTGGTCTGCCACTGCGAGGATGATCAACTGTCCGTCCTGTCTCCCTGTAACGTTGTCTTTGTCGCCTCACAGTACGGACATTGCAATATATTGCCGTGGCCATATCTGCAGTCCTCATGCCTCCTTGCAGCATGCATAAGGCACGTTCACACAGATGAACAGGGACTCTGTGCATCTTTCTTTTGGTGTTTTTCAGTAGAAGGCCTCTTTAGTGTCCTAAGTTTTCATAACTTTGACCTTAATTGCCTACCGTCTGTAAGCTGCTAGTGTCTTAACGACCGTTCCACAGATGCATGTTCATTAACTGTTTATGGTTCATTGAACAAGCATGGGAAACAACCCTTTACAATGAAGATCTGTGATTTCTGTTATTTGGATTTTTACGAATTATCTTTGAAAGACAAGGTCTGGAAAAAGGGACGTTTCTTTCTCTGCTGAGTGTAAAAGCAAAGAGAAACGACAGTCCATCACTACCTTAAGACATAAAGGTCAGTCAATCCAGAACATTTCAAGAAATTTGATAGTTTCTTCAAGTGCAGTTGCAAAAACCATCAAGAGCTATTATGAAATTGGCTCTCTTGAGGCCCGCCACAGGAAAAAAAGACCCAGAGTTACCTCTGCTGCAGAGGATAAGTTAATTTGAGTCAACTGCACCTCAAATTGCAGCCCAAATAAATGTTTCACAGAGTTCAAGTAACAGATACATCTCAACATCAACTGTTCAGAGGAGACTGCGTGAATCAGGCCTTCATGGTCAAATTGCTGCAAAGAAACCAATAATAAGAAGAGACTAGCTTGAACCAAGAAACACAAGCTATGGACATTAGACCGGTGGAAATATGTCCTTTTGTCTGATGAGTTCAAATTTTAGATTTTTGGTTCCAATCGCCGTGTCTTTGTGAGACGCAGAGTAGGTGAACGGATGATCTCCGCATGTATGGTTCTCACCATGAAGCATGGAGGAGGAGGTGTGATGGTGTGGGGGTTCTTTGCTGGACAATGTCAGTGATTTATTTAGAATTCAAGGCACACTTAACCAGCATGGAAACCACAGCATTCTGTAGCGATACGTCATCCCATCTGGTTTGTGCTTAGTGGGACTATCATTTGTTTTTCAACAGGACAATGACCCAAAACACACCTCCAGGCTGTGTAAGTGCTATTTGACCAATAAGGAGAGTGATGGAGTGCCGCGTCAGATGACCTGGCCTCCACCATCACCTGACCTCAACTCAATTGAGATGGTTTGGGATGAGTTGGACCGCAGAGTGAAGGAAAAGCAACCAACAAGTGCTCAGCATATGTGGGAATTCCTTCAAGACTGTTGGAAAAGCATTCCTCATGAAGCTGGTTGAGAGATTGCAATGGTGTGCAAAGCTGTCATCAAGGCAAAGGGTGACTACTTTGATGAATATCAAATATAAAATATATTTTTTTCCATATGTGCTATTTCATAGTTTTGTCTACACTATTATTCTACAATGTAGAAAATAGTAAAAAAAATAAAGAAAAGGCCTTGAATGAGTAGGTGTGTCTAAACTTTTGACTAGTATTTAATTTAAAAAAAAATCAAATTCAAAAAGCTAAATAATCCTCGGTATGACCTTCTTAAAACTATTACATTGATGTATCTCACTGCAGTAAAAGGATAACTGTAGTAGTGTGAGCAGCAAAGTGTCACCCCTGTCTCATCCAACCCAAACCATTTGTGAGGATCTGGCAGCGGAGCTCCACTGGGACTCGGGGCTTAGGCCCACAGTTTCTATATATCAAACATCATGTGGTGCTGTACTGTATGTCTACCATTGCCTGGCTGTAGCTTAACTCTCCACTCATTAGCACCCCACTTAGCCTGGCTCCTCAGCCTGGCCCCTTAGCCTGGCCTATAGGAGCTTATTACAAGGCCGAGGGCTCTATGCAAACTAGCTTTTAATGCATTAGTGTGGGTCGGAAAATGCACTGCATATGCAAACTGCCTACTTGGTCCATAAAATACCATCTAATTGGAAGTTTGAGGGGAGGCGGGAAACCTGAAAACAAACAGAAACAATCAATGTCAGGCAGATAATGTTCTGCTTTTTCCTTTTCAGCAGTCTATTTCCACCTGCAGCAGGTGCACAGGAGCTAGGAGAGTGCTGAGTGTATTCAAGGCACACTTCCAATTGGCCCTCATTAAGTGGGCATGTGCATGAGGTCCTTTTCATGTTCAAAACCATCTATGCCCAATTGTTTGTTTGTGTTTGTATAGCCAGATGAAACAGCTGGATTATTTTCAAAGGCCCAAACAATTTGGCACTAATAGCCTGTGAGCCGTGCATTCATTTCTCTCATCTTAGAAGAGCTTATTGTCCATTGGTCTGAAGGGACTCGGCTTTTCTTTTTCTCATTGGAGACATAGCCACTTCCGTTTCTCAGCTTAAGTGCTGTAAATGAGATGCTTTACTATCAGCATAGGGAAATAGTAAACAAATACACACAGCAAATTTGCGGGTATTAAAATCTCGGTGTTGAAGTAAAGTGTGAGTGTTATATCTGAGTGTTAATTCTACACCAGTGGGATTGGAATTGACACTGCCAGAAGAATTCCACTGTACCCTGCAATTACATCTGTGACCCTGTGCATGTGACGAACAAACTCATCTAAACACTGGCGAAGTGTAAAAGCATCAGCTCTAATAAAAGTGTTCATTTAGGTGGGAATTTGCAACACACACGTAGAGAGATTCTGCCATTCTTTCCAAATGGAAAGAGGAGCAGAAAACTGTTGTCACTCACAGATCTGCAGTGGCACGTGTCAAACAAGCCATCTCAAACCTCCACTGTGTTCCAACACATTGCATGCATACAGTACATTTTCATATAGATAAACATATGTGCCAGCCACAGAGGCCGTTTCAAAATATAATCTTGTCATATCCGAAGCGGTGCAGCCAACGGGTTTCTCCACGCATCGCGCCGACAGAAACAAACACCTTTCTGGTAAGAAGAGGGGTGGGGGTGTATGCCTTATGGCTAACGAGGCATGGTGCGATGAAAGAAACATACAGGAACTCAAATCCTTCTGTTCACCTGATTTAGAATTCCTCACAATCAAATGTAGACCGGATTATCTACCAAGAGAATTCTCTTCGATTATAATCACAGCCGTATATATTCCCCCCAAGCAGACACATCGATGGCTCTGAACAAACTTTATTTAACTCTTTGCAAACTGGAAACCATTTATCCGGAGGCTGCATTCATCGTTGTTGGGGATTTTAACAAGGCTAATCTGAAAACAAGACTCCCTAAATTTTATCAGCATATCGATTGCGCAACCAGGGGCGGAAAAACCTTGGATCACTGTTACTCTAACTTCCGCGACGCATATAAGGCCCTGCCCCACCCCCCTTTCGGAAAAGCTGACCACGACTCCATTTTGCTGATACCTGCCTACAGACAAAAGCAAAAAAAGAAGCTCCCACGCTGTGGTCTGTCCAACGCTGGTCCGACCAAGCTGACTCCACACTCCAAGACTGCTTCCATCACGTGGACTGGGACATGTTTCGTATTGCGTCAAATAACAACATTAACGAATACGCTGATTCGGTGTGCGAGTTCATTAGAACGTGCGTTGAAGATGCCGTTCCCATAGCAACGATTAAAACATTCCCTAACCAGAAACCTTGGATTGATGGCAGCATTCGCGTGAAACTGAAAGCGCGAACCACTGCTTTCAATCAGGGCAAGGTGTCTGGTAACATGACTGAATACAAACAATGCAGCTATTCCCTCCGTAAGGCTATCAAACAAGCTAAGCGTCAGTACAGAGACAAAGTAGAATCCCAATTCAACGGCTCAGACATAAGAGGCATGTGGCAGGGTCTACAGTCAATCACGGACTACAGGAAGAAATCCAGCCCAGTCACGGACCAGGATGTCTTGCTCCCAGGCAGACTAAATAACTTTTTTGCCCGCTTTGATGACAATACAGTGCCACTGACACTGCCTGCAACAGAAAAATGTGGTCTCTCCTTCACTGCAGCCGAGGTGAGTAAAACATTTAAACGTGTTAACCCTCGCAAGGCTGCAGGCCCAGACGGCATCCCCAGCCGCGCCCTCAGAGCATGCGCAGACCAGCTGGCTGGTGTGTTTACGGACATATTCAATCAATCCCTATACCAGACTGCTGTTCCCACATGCTTCAAGAGGGCCACCATTGTTCCTGTTCCCAAGAAAGCTAAGGTAACTGAGCTAAATGACTACCGCCCCGTAGCACTCACTTCCGTCATCATGAAGTGCTTTGAGAGACTAGTCAAGGACCATATCACCTCCACCCTACCTGACACCCTAGACCCACTCCAATTTGCTTACCGCTCAAATAGGTCCACAGACGATGCAATCTCAACCACACTGCACACTGCCCTAACCCATCTGGACAAGAGGAATACCTATGTGAGAATGCTGTTCATCGACTACAGCTCGGCATTCAACACCATAGTACCCTCCAAGCTCGTCATCAAGCTCGAGACCCTGGGTCTCGACCGCGCCCTGTGCAACTGGGTACTGGACTTCCTGACGGGCCGCCCCCAGGTGGTGAGGGTAGGTAACAACATCTCCTCCCCGCTGATCCTCAACACTGGGGCACCACAAGGGTGCGTTCTGAGCCCTCTCCTGTACTCCCTGTTCACCCACGACTGCGTGGCCACGCACGCCTCCAACTCAATCATCAAGTTTGCGGACGACACAACAGTGGTAGGCTTGATTACCAACAACGACGAGACGGCCTACAGGGAGGAGGTGAGGGCCCTCGGAGTGTGGTGTCAGGAAAATAACCTCACACTCAACGTCAACAAAACTAAGGAGATGATTGTGGACTTCAGGAAACAGCAGAGGGAACACCCCCCTATCCACATCGATGGAACAGTAGTGGAGAGAGTAGCAAGTTTTAAGTTCCTCGGCATACACATCACAGACAAACTGAATTGGTCCACTCACACAGACAGCATCGTGAAGAAGGCGCAGCAGTGCCTCTTCAACCTCAGGAGGCTGAAGAAATTTGGCTTATCACCAAAAGCACTCACAAACTTCAACAGATGCACAATCGAGAGCATCCTGGCGGGCTGTATCACCGCCTGGTACGGCAACTGCTCCGCCCTCAACCGTAAGGCTCTCCAGAGGGTAGTGAGGTCTGCACAACGCATCACCGGGGGCAAACTACCTGCCCTCCAGGACACCTACACCACCCGATGTTACAGGAAGGCCATAAAGATCATCAAGGACATCAACCACCCGAGCCACTGCCTGTTCACCCCGCTATCATCCAGAAGGCCAGGTCAGTACAGGTGCATCAAAGCTGGGACCGAGAAACTGAAAAACAGCTTCTATCTCAAGGCCATCAGACTGTTAAACAGCCACCACTAACATTGAGTGGCTGCTGCCAACACACTGACACTGACTCAACTCCAGCCACTTTAATAATGGGAATTGATGGGAAATGATGTAAATATATCACTAGCCACTTTAAACAATGCTACCTTATATAATGTTACTTACCCTACACTATTCATCTCATATGCATACGTATATACTGTACTCTATATCATCGACTGCATCCTTATGTAATACATGTATCACTAGCCACTTTAACTATGCCACTTTGTTTACATACTCATCTCATATGTATATACTGTACTCGATACCATCTACTGTATCTTGCCTATGCTGCTTTGTATCATCACTCATTCATATATCCTTATGTACATATTCTTTATCCCCTTACACTGTGTATAAGACAGTAATTTAGGAATTGTTAGTTAGATTACTTGTTGGTTATTACTGCATTGTCGGAACTAGAAGCACAAGCATTTCGCTACACTCGCATTAACATCTGCTAACCATGTGTATGTGACAAATAAAATTTGATTTGATTTGTATGATATTATCGATGCTCAGACGATAATTAGCAGAAAATATTTCTAAGGGTTGTGTAATGTTGTTTAAAATCATAACCTAATATGTAAGTCACATCCCTTGGTAAAACTACATGAATTTCAGTGATCACATGTGAATTGTTCCAATACTTGTTTTCATGTGATCACACGAAACTACACATGTGAAAACGTGATTACGTGCGAGTGTTCCAAAAAAACTAGTTTTCACATGATTCCATGCGACATTTCATGTGAAAGCATGTGATTTTTCCACATGCGAATACATGTGGTTCTCCTGCAAGACTTCCCAGACTTCCAAGTAGAGGGAGAGAGAAAAATGTAATATCTCTGTTGCTCTGACCTTGTGATATGTGAGATGACTGTGGAAGAGGAATCTCCGGGGGAATCAACTAATTTAGAACTAGCCATCCATTGCAAATTGATTTCTATATATTGTGCCTTTCACTGTGATGCTGCTGATGGGAGGTTGGCCGCTGGAAGTGGCCAGCAGCAGTGTAGTCTCGCCCCCCCCATAAAAAAAGAGTATAGGAAGAAAATATAGTTATTTCTAAAACATGAAAGTCAAGAAGAAATTGGTGTTCAGTTTTCTTTAACTCTATGACCATCCACTCCAGTACAAATTATATTTGGTACACATGATGAAATACTACAAACAAACTCCATTAAAACATATATTTCACAGTGAGGTATTTCTTGAGTTTGAGAACATGCTTTGAAGTCTATTTATTACACAAGTGTATCCATAATCCCTCGTCTGCGGTCAGTTATGCATGCCTGATTGTAAAATTGTCAGTGTCAGTTGTTGCTAAGAGGCTAATGAACCTGTGTCAATGCGGTCAGAGCACTGAGGAATTAATACAAATGTTGTCCAATTACCCACCCGGTCAGATAATTCAATTTCAGTGATTTCTGTTGAATCTAGACCCCGGGAGTATAGATTGATTCAGTGACAGCCAGACAGACATACCAACAGCTGTGACTGTGTGTAGTGTTTTCTGTGTGTGATAAATGTGATAGCATCTGGATAGACACACAGAGGTCTACAAACACCTTCAAGCAGCAATTAAAATGATATTTTTCAATAACACTCTAAAAACCCTTCCAGAATGGGTGATGTTACTTATTCCAGACCTCTGGATGTATGTAAATGAAGAGCCCACTCATTGGGCACAAACTGGTTGGACCAACACTTGTTTCAACGTAATTTGTCAACATATTGTTACATGGAATATACATTTGGTTTGAATAAAGTAATCAACGTTGTTTTGACGGTGAAATTTCAACCACAGGATTATGTCATCATGGTAACCAAATTTCAACATTGTAACGGCGTTCTTCGTTTGTTGCAAGAGAGTCGGACCGAAATGCAGCGTGTTGGTTACTCATGTTGTTTAATGAAACAAATGACGAGTACATGAAAATACAGAGACAAAATACAAAACAACAAAACGGAACGTGAAACCTAAGTACAGCCTATCTGGTGAAACTACACAGAGACAGGAACAATCACCCACGAAATACAAAGTGAAACCCAGGCTACCTAAATACGGTTCCCAATCAGAGACAACGAGAATCACCTGACTCTGATTGAGAACCACCTCAGGCAGCCAAACCTATGCAACACCCCTACTCAGCCGCAATCCCAATAACTAAAAAAAAACACTACGAAATACAACAACATAAACCCATGTCACACCCTGGCCTGACCAACTAATTAACGAAAACACAAAATACTAAGACCAAGGCGTGACAAACATAGACAAAGTGTATAAAAGTGTACAAAACATTAGGAACACCTCCCTAATATTGAGTTGCACCCCCTTTTGCCCTCAGAACAGCCTCAATTCATCAGGGCATCCTCAGGGCAAGCTGTCGAATGCATTCCACAGGGATGCTGGCCCACGTTGACCCCAATGCGTCCCACAGTTGTGTCAAGTTGTTCTTGATATATTTATTTAACTAGACAAGTCAGTTAATAACAAAGCTGGACAACGCTGGGCCAATTGTGCCCCGACCTAAGGGACTCCCAATCACAGCCGCGTGTGATGCAATCTGGATCTGAACCAGGGACTGTGGTGGCCAGGGACACTGAGATGCAGTGCCTTAGACCACTGCGCCACTTGGGCGCCCAGACTGATAGTGGTCGTGGATCTCTACTCTGGATAGCTCATTCCATCTCATCCCACAGATGCTCAATTGGATTGAGATCTGGTGACTGAGCAGGCCACTGCAGTAAGGTACTGTACATTCTTTGTAACGAAGGATACCTGGATCAAATCGCACCTCTCTGAAATGAAAATGGAATGCCCTACCTTCTGTAAAATATATTTTTTATCCGACCCTCCCTGAACCCTTGAAGAAAAACAAAAAAAAGAGTAACCCTCCACTATAACATAAAGAATAAGCAAAAGATAAAGTGGATAGCAGAGAATACGCCATCCGTGAGAAACTTCAGATATGCCGTTTCAGAAACGGTTCTTTGTTTTGTAAGAATTAGCCCACATGGCAAAGTAGCCAGAAGGCTGTGGATTCACATTCCACTGTGAACAAGGGTAGGGGTGCAAAGATCTCCATTATAATAAAATCACTGCATGAATCCATCACCTCATTTGCAGTCCTAGGAAAAAAAAATAAAGGCTTTTCATAAAAGGCGTTTTCATGCAATTCTACATTATTTTACATGACCGGAGACGAGCAGCATCTTTGAGTACCACAACAGAGCATGATAATGAACGAGCGCATGCTGCGTCACCAGAGAGTTTTTGATCTCTATACAGGCTGTTGTTTAAAAAAAAGAGGATAGTCTATGTTTGGAGCACTGCTGAAGTTGTCTATCAACTGCAAAAATGTATCGCAACAGAACCAGTTACAACTGAAGTATCTGATGATCAATGGATTTGAGAAAAAGCCATTCGTTGTTTAACTCAGCAGTCCGTTGATAGTGACATCAGGTAGGCCTAGATTCCTTTGTTACTTTTTTTCCATTCAGGAAACTATCATTTTCTAATTTATTCCATGATATTGTTGTTACAAAATACATTTGTGCTGACTGTGATTAGGGCATACGAAGATAAACGCATCTGCTAGGCTAAGTTAACAAACTAGGCATGCATAGCTCATTGCATAATCCTCAAACCAAAGACTGGCCAAACTCATGTTTCTAAAAGTGAATTCAAAGGCACTGTGGAATGTCTGTACAGTCTAATAAGTCCTTTTTCGTTCCATTATTATTGATTTCTAAGTCATTATTTTTAAAACATTTATTTTATACAGCCTAAATGTTAAATGTATAGGCATGTTGTTACAATGCCAGCCTCCTGCTAGCCTGTAGCATGTCACAAATTCTTCACAATTTATTTCTTAAATGGCAGGCTATAGCCTTGAAATAATAATATAATCATTCATTTTTGTTCCTTCTTAGGCTGCCTGGCTTGCTCCTGACTGATTTAGAGTAAGTATGTTGCTTAAACGGCATTTTGAAATGTTGAATGACAATTGACAGAAACACACATTACTTCCCAAGCAAAGTGCGCATTTTGTCTCCTCGGATATAGAAGGTTCTAGCACAGCCTCTGAATGTCATAGATACAAACCAAAGATATCCCATATGCATCGGAAACACATATTTCCCCGGCATTTTAACAGCTTGTTTTTATCTTCAAGCATTGCGGACTAAAGCGTCGTTATAGACCACTTTATAAAATCAACTCCATTAAACAATACAAAATAAATAAAGCTAACAAGGGGTATGACTATGCTTTTAGCGATTTTCTTTAACAAAAGCCATAATACCCTCACACACCCCCCTCAATTCGAGCCCTGTTTTTAACTTAACACACCACTGACACAGATATTTAAGGAGTGCATGGTGTTCGGTGACTGAAGGAATTGTCTGACAAAAAAATCTATGGATAGTAGACTATAATTTAGTCTGTCAAGCAGACAACATTTCTTGAATAGGAAGAAAGTCTCCAACACAAAGTCCTCGTTGTTAGTAGCCTAAAGTCAAATTAAAATGAAGACTGTTTAAATGAATTAGGACTTCTAGAATAAGCGTACTTTCAGCACCCATGCACTGTCCATCTCCGTGGTGCCACTTCATAGGAATGTAAGTTATGTCAATGACTTGAATATGGCTTATTGTGAGGTAAATAACTCTGATTATTAGCTTCATTATGGGCAACAAAACATATTGTTTTTATTAAAAATCTTCACACTCTCCCTTTCAAACTGAACAGGACATCAGTTGGCCTAGTCCGAGCACACAGATATTACATTTTTTTTGTCCACAGCTCATGATCGAGGTAGGCTATCCATTGCAGTGTGTAACGCAGTGTAGCCAGCAGTGCAACAAATTTGGAAGGAAGTACATTTTCTTAGAAATATAACTGTGCCCTGTGCTTCTTCAAGCATGCTCTTCCTATAGCCTAGGCCTATAGCCTATAATATAGGCTATGGATCATTTGATTGAGACCACACTAGGCGGACTTGATATTGTGCGCCCCCAGCAGAGAATCGGGGATGAGGGGCAGCATCGGGCACACATTGAGATGTAACAATCAACAAATTCCATGCCACACAGTTGGTGGGGAGTTGTTAAACGGTAAGTGACATCCTTAACCCTCCAGGGGACCTTGAAGGGCCCCACAAACCCACAAACCTTCAGGGCAGACAGAGCAGGAGGTTCCTGGTAGAGAGACAGACGTGATAACCAGGATGGAACACGGGGAGCCTCACTGCGGTGGCGGTCTGCCTGATCCTTCATGTGGGAGGCATTCCACACCTCTTCTGCACGTCGGAAACACTCATCCACTGCAGGGGCCTCGGTCTGGCTCGGAGTCCATGGAGCCAGGGCTGACTGATATCCCAGGATGCACTGGAAGGGAGTCATCCCGGTGGAGTGGTGACGAAGTGAGTTCTGAGTGTATTCTACCCAGGGAAGGAACCGGACACACAGGTCCAATGATTCGGGAGGACTGTTTCATAGGTCGCGTTTCCAGGGCTTGGACAGGAAAAGGAGAGGAGAGTGGGTATGAAGTTAAGTTCAGGGAGGAGGTGAGGGCCTGGTCGATTAAGTTCCCAGTGGCACCGGAGTCCACTAGAGCTGTAGAGACAACATTTGAGGGCCAGCCAGCCAGTGAAATAGGAACCAGAAAGGGTTTGGCGGAAAACGATGATAACGGAATACTCACCTACCCTGGGAGACAGAAGGCCAATGGGCTGGCTTCTGCTCCAGTGGACCCGAGGTTGGGTCACACTGGACACCACTGAAGCTGGTGCCCCTCCTGGCCACAATAGGGACAGCTGTCTCCAGTGATGCTGCTCTGCCACGGAGAGGTGTGTGGCCCCTACCATGGGTTCAGGCACTGCCTCAGGACAGCCAAAGGTGAACACCGGCACCCCGAAGAAGGTTATCCAGATGGATGGCCATCACGATGAGAGTGTCCAAGATTATGTTGTCATCCCAACATTCCAAATCCGTCTGGACATCCTCGCGCAGTCCACTAAGGAATAGAGTGCGGATTGCCTGCTCATTTCATCTGCTGGAGGCTGCCATACTCTGCAGCCGAATGGGACACCCTGCTGCTAATTTATTAAAAATAAAAACCAAAATATCACATTTACATAAGTATTCAGGCCCTTCACTCAGTACTTTGTTGAAGCACTTTTGGCAGCGATTACAGCCTCGAGTCTTCTTGGGTGTAACGCTACCAGCATGGCACACCTGTATTTAGGGAGTTTCTCCTATTCTTCTCTGAAGAATCCTCTCAAGCTCTGTTAGGTTGGATGGGGAGCGTCGCTGCACATACATTTTCAGGTCTCTCCAGAGATGTTCAAGTCCGGGTTCAAGTCCGGGCTCTGGCTGGGCCACTCAAGGACATTCAGAGACTTGTCCAAAGAGTTTAATCTTGGTTTCATTAGACCAGAGAATCTTGTTTCTCATGGTCTGAGAGTCTTTTATGTGCCTTTTGGCAAAGTCCAAGTGGGATGTCATGTGCCTTTCACTGAAGAGTGGCTTCAGCCTGGCCACCCTACCATAAAGGCCTGATTGGTGGAGCGCTGCAGAAATGGTTGTCCTTGTGGAAAGTTCTCCCTTCTCCACAGAGGAACTCTAAAGCTCCGTCAGAGTGACCATTGGGTTCTTGTTCAACTCCCTAACCAAGGCCCTTATCCCCCGATTGCTCAGTTTTGCTGGGCGGCCAGCTCTAGAAGAGTCTTGGTGGTTCCAAACGTCTTCCATTTAAGAATGATGGAGGCCACTGTGTTCTTGGGGACCTTCAATGCTGCATAAATGTTTTGGTACCCTTCCCCAGATCTGTGCCTCGACACGATCCCGTGTCAGAGCTCTACGGACAATTCCTTCCACCTCATTGCATGGTTTTTACTCTGACATGCATTGTCAACTGTGGGACCGTATATAGACAGGTGTGTGCCTTTTCATATCATGTCCAATCAATTGAATTTACCACAGCTGGAGTCTAATCAAGTTGTAGAAACATCTCATGGATGACCAATGGAAACAGGATGCACCTGAGCTCATAGCAAAGAGATTGAATACTTATGTAAATAAGGTATTCCTGTTTTTGTATTTTTTATAAATGTTTCTAAAAAATCATTTTAAATTCACTTTGTCATTATGGGGTATTGTGTAAATTGCTGGGGATTTTTACTTAATCCTTTTTTGAATAAGGCTGTAACGTCAAGGGGTCTGAATTCTTTCTGAAGGCACTGTATATATTTCCTCTTTGAAGCCATAGAATGTCTTAGAACAATGACTACAAACAGATTCAAGTTAACATATTTAGCAAAGATGGAATGGGTCTACGATTTGTTATTTAGTTTTCTGTAAGCTATTTAACAAACTATAACGGACTAACATTGGAATACACAATTTGAAGCAAGCACATTTAGCCATGGAGCACATTCTGATTGGCCAGTGCGGGGCCAAGCTTCAACACACCCACAACTGGTTTATTCAGCAAAACTACTGTACTGTGTAACATGTCATATTACTGTCATCTGATGAAGATTTTCAAAAGGTTAGTGAATGATTTTTCTTTTAATCCTGCGTTTGTGATTGTATCTTTTGTTCGACAAAATGGCTGCATATTGTCTGTGTCTTTGTGGTGGTTTAACATAAATATGTGCTATGTTTTCGCTGTAAAACATTTTAAAAATCTGACACGCTGGGTAGATGAACAAGGTGTTTATCTTTCATTTGAGGTATTGGACTTATTAATGTGTGGAGGTTAAATATTTCAAAGAATATTTTTGCATTCCCTGCGCCACCGTTTGAGCTGAACGGGGGGTGTAGTTCCCGCTTGGGAACCTATATGCACAACAGGTTTTAATTGTCAATCCTTGCCTTGTGGCATGGGGTATTATCCTGTTGAAAAAAATCCATTCCCAGATGGATACACTGCTGACATGAAGAGATGCATGCACCTGATTGGCAATGATGTTCAGATATCCCGTGGCATTCAAAAATTGCTCCACTTTAATCAAGGGGCACAATGTGTGCCATGAAAACACAACTCACATCACCAGCACCAACCTGCAATGTTGACACACAGCATGATGGATGCATGTACTCGTGGTTTTCTCCATACCCTAGTCCTCCCATCAGTGTGAAACCGCAGGAACTGGGATTGATCAGACCAGGCAATGTTTTACCAATTCCCCAGTGTTCAGTGTTTTCATTCATTAGCCCACTGCAGCCACAGTTTCTTATTTTTTGGGCTGAAAGAAGTGGAACTCTGTAAGGTTGTCGGCTGCCATAAACCTTTTGTGTCAAGGTATGACCAGTTCTTTCATGGGTCTGTGGGCACCAATGTTGAACTGGACTGTCAGTTGACTAATTGTAACCCGTCTGTTGCTCTGCACAATTTGTGTCAGCCTCCTCTGTCCTCTTTCATCAATGACCCATTTTCGACTACTGGCTTGGCGTTGGCTGGATGTCCTTTGGGTGGTGGACCATTCTTAATACACACGGAAAACTGTTGAGTGCGAAAAACCCAGCAGCTGTGCAGTTCTTGACACACTCAAAGCCTTGCGCCTGGCATTTCACTACACCTGCAATAAAAACGTGTATGTGACAAATAAAATTTGATTTGACCTACTGCACAACCATACCCTTTTCAAAGGCACTTAAATATTTTGCATGTCAATTCACCCTCTGAATGTCACACATACACAATCCATGTCTCAATTGTCTCAAGACTTAAAAATCTTTCTTTAACCTCTTACGCCCCTTTCATCTACACTGACTGAAGTAGATTTATCAGTTGAGATCGATAAGGGATCATAGCTTTCACCTGGATTTACCTCGTCAGTCTGTCACAGAAAGAGCAGATCCTATACGTTATATCCACTATCAGAAAAAAACTATAGGCTGGACAGCACCTCCTAACTGATCTATCTAAAGCTACTCTTTGGTCTCCCATCCAGGTTTGTAATCAAGCCCAGCTATGATATTTGACACTGACTATTACCAATGTGCTATCGTGAGAATGATTGTTATGAGATTGCCTCTTAAAAATGAAATAGATTCACTGTTGCTATCGAAGTCATTCCAAAGGGTAGGTTAAACAGAGTATTTCAGATTATGATTTTGGTTGAGATGGAGATGTGAATCCAACATATCAATTATTAATTTGTAGACACACTGGAATTACAGCCAGACGAAGTCAGTGACACATATGGATCTATCCAAGCAGAAGATAAATATTCTTCAAATGTGTATATTTGGTTGCAGTGACATCACTTTTGAAATACAATAAATAGCCTATTAACTTGACGAAAAGTTAACAAGTGATATGTTGGATTCACATCTCCAACTCAACCAAAAATAAAAGTTAAAGAATGAGAGTACGTAGTCAAGCCAGTAGTAGCTCAGATGGACCTATCCAAGCAGCAGGTACGTCTCCTTTAAATGTTGATATTTGGTAGCATTGGCATCTAAACACAATTCAATATGACTTTTGTAATGCAGTGAATAGACTAATGTTGAGACTATCTCACAAACGAATACAACATTCAACCTTAAAATGAGTAACACATCTATGGCCACGTGTTGAGGTTACTGTAACGATACATTTCGTCTCATGTTATCATATAAAGCCTGTATGTTCAAGAAAGCGTGTGTAGGTTGCCACAGGTTTGTGGAGATCTTCACAATTGCTGTAATAATCTGCGCAGAATCTCAAATCGGCATTGATCACTTGCACCATGTATTTTTAATGTAATCTCAACTGCATTTATCACTAGGTGAGTGTCTGTTCGGTCGCCAAGACATCAAACAGTCCTTTGTGGCCCACAAGAAATTAAACCTATTTTAGCTGTAATTCCATCCTGCAGGATTGGCTTTCAGCACTGCTGCAGGTGGCCACGGGCACAGCCTCTCCCTCAGACAGCCTCTCATCAGACAGCTGGTTACCTCAGGGCACAGAGAAATTATGCTGGCTGTCCATCTCCAACTGACTCTAACTGTAAGTAAACAGCATGATTTTTTCATATTCTTTTGACTTCCTGTAACTACAATGTGGAATGGGGGTCTTTAGAGAAACCCACTTTTTTTTTAAACAACTAAATCATTGATATGCACTGAATACAGGGCAGAAGGGAAGTGACAACCCATAATATCTCAAATCTTAGACTTTGAATCAATGTCTTTCGAATTGGACGTCTGGTATTTCGGGTTGATATTTTAGGAATTATGTGCCTATTGAACTTATAGTACAATCCTTGAGTCTTTAAAGGGGCTCAGACAGGTAAGTTTGGGCGCAAAGTAGTCACTTTTCACATAGTCACTTTTCCCACTGTGCTATGTTTCTGAGATTGTGTGTGTGTGTCACTGTTGAAGCATACAACCCTGCAGGCCCCGCCAGCCAGAGGGCCCCACAAGCTTTGGCGTGACTCACTCAATGATGACAGCTCGTCATCCAATCGCTCCATTCTCAGATTGAGCGATTAATTCATCTCTGCCAGTTTGTCATCCATTACAGTGCTCCTCATGGTTCTGGAGACCATAGAAACAACATCAAAATAGGGTGGTGCATTAAAATCAAAACACTCTAGCTAACTAGATAGCAAGCTTGCAAGTATTGTTGGTTAGACCTGATTTGCCATTAAATTCATGGGCATGAAACAAATAGACGTAAAGTAACCCAGACTTAATCTATACTAATTTAGCTATTCAAAACGAAAAATAAATTAAAAAGTTTTAAACAAAAACAACTACAAATTTAAAATATTTAATAAATGTTTAATAAATGTACAGGTGCAAAATGTGTAAAATAGCATGAGATTAGCTATAAAACTGCAAATGTTTCTCTGCCCCATGGTAAAAAAAAATATATACACAAAAAATAATATAAATAATATAAAAAAAAATATATATATAAAACAATCAGATGGTATAGTGACAGGTTTCCCCTCCTGTCATTGAGGGTTAAGGGGCTGTCACAGAGGACAGACTGGCATAATGACAGTGTAAATCCGACACTAAAAAAACTGAGAAGGATGAATTGGGACCAAAAAGACTCAACTATTTAAATGTAGAAGAGTCTAGCTTATTTAGACCCTGACGGCTGAGGACACAAGTATGCGTATGCTGTATGTCCCATGTCTGTATGTCCTTTCGAAGAAATGAGAAGGAAATTACTGTTGAAGATATAACTTGAGTTCGGTGGCTGAGACAAAAAAGGGGTAAAAGTACAATGCTTTGGAAACACGCAATTGCTTCAGCTGATTAGTCTGTCGTAACTGGAATTTTACCAATTACATTTCAGACTCTCCAAATTGTTGGGAGACAAGGCCCCTTTGTGAGGTGGCTGTGGAAAATAAAAATAATCTTCTGGGTCCGTAGTACTGATGGAAGCTCTCCTCAGATGGTATAGTGTCCTTGGTGGTTATACATACACTCAGTGACCAGTCTATTGGGTATCCCCCATTGCCTCCAGAACGACCTGAATTCTTCAGTCATGCATTCTACAAGGTGTGGCATTCAAAAGTTTCTAAATGATATCAAAGGACCTAACGTGTGCCAGGAAAACATTCCCCACACCATTACCCCACCGCCACCAGCCTGTACCGTTGACACCAGGCCACGGACTCATGCTGCTTACTACAAATCCTGACCCTGCCATCAGCATGACACAAAAGGGACCGGGATTCGCCGGACCCGGCAATGTTTTCTATTTCTCAATTGTCCAGTGTTGGTGATCGCGCGCTCACTGGAGCTGCTCGTCCTTGTTTTTAGTTGATAGGAGTGGAACCCGGTGTGGTCGTCTGCAGCAATAGCCCCTCCGTGACAAGGACCGACGGGTTGTGCGTTCCGAGATGCCGTTCTGCACACCACTGTTGTACTGTGCCGTTATTTGCCTGTTTTTGTGGCCCACCTGTTAGCTTGCATGATTCTTGACATTCTCCAACAACAAGCTGTTTTCGCCCACTGCCGCTAACTGTATATTTGTTGCACCATTCTCTGTATAACCCGAGACACTGCAGTGCGTGAAAAGCCTAGGCGGCCGACCGTTTCTGAGATCCTGGAACCGGCGCGCCTGGCACCGACAATCATACCACAACCATACCTTTCAAAGTGGCTTAGGTCACTCGTCTTGCCCATTCTAACATTCCATTGAACAGTAACTTAATGCCTCAATGCCTGTCTGCCACGCAAATTACTGTCTGCAGGAGTGAACCATTTTCGTGAACGGGGTGGTGTGCCTCATAAACTGGCCACTGAGTGTACATTACCTCATTATATTCAACTCCTCAGTGAGTGGATCCTTTACATTAGATATTCCATGCTCTGCTTCGATATATAGATCAAGATAAATGTGTATTCTATACCTGAGTTGGTTTCAAAAGCCCTTGAATTTGTGCGAATTGTTAATCGCCTGTTAATCGCAGTCGAATTTACAATGTCACTGATGGAAAATAATTATGGCGTGACTTGCCCTTTAAGTTGGAGGCCTACTGTTCTCGAAGGCGAGTGCGGAACTTGCAATGCAACGGAATGGTAATGCAATAGAAAAGCAATGGGGAGGTTTGTGTGAACTTTAAAAGGTGACTGTGGGTATGGAATTTCTAAAATGGGACTCCTGTATAGTTGAGTAGTGATGGAGATAATAAATGTCTTCCACAATAGGTTGAGACTGGGGTCATGGGAAATCAAATCTTAGTGCATTTTAAATGCCAGACTGTGCATGGCTGAAACCATTTTTAGAAAGACCATGTCTCTCTTGAGGTCAATCAGTCAACAGAGAACGGACAGAATAGCCTTCCAACATAGGGGACATACTAAGCAATTTGCATTCATCTCAGTTTCAGAAAACAACAAGCTTAACAAACCATTGTTGACAGCAGTCATACTAAAAGTGTGGTCTTGAATCTAACTATAATGAAGAAGAAATGTTACTCTTTTCACATATGCATTTGTTTAGTCATTTGTAGGCTCATGATAGCAAGGAGCAGGGTGTGGGAACAAACGCTCGAGCTTTTGGCACATTCTTGTGTATGCCACCTGTCCCCAAAAAATATTTTTATGAACTGCCAAGTAGACTCTTCCTGTTGAATACAAAACCAGCACAATTTTAACGAGAGGTCTAGTGGGTGTATGAGCACCAAGGTTATTATTGTAAACTAAAACTAATCATGAATAAAATGAAATAAACTAAACTGAAATAAAATAATTAAGAAACCCTTTTTGAAAAACTAAAACTACACTGAAACTGTTATATTTGACTCTAAAAGCAAAAAAAAAAAACATTGTACAAAAAATATAATCGAATAGAGTTTTCTAGCTTTTTTTCTACTGGGTTTTCAAGATTCTGAATCTGGCCAGTAAATGCTGCCAGGAGATGGAGGTGTTTCAAATAAACCTCGGCCGTGCGTCACTGTCACAAGCTTTTTAGTCTCTCTAGTCAAGGCAAAGGGTGGCTACGTTGAAGAATCTAAAATATATTTTGATTTGTTAAACACTTTTTGGATTACTACGTGATTCCATGTGTCATTTCATAGTTTTTATGTCTTCACTATTATCTTACAATGTAGAAAATAGTAAAAATAAAGAAAAAACATTGAATGAGTAGGTGTGTCCAAACTTTTGACTGGTTCTGTATAAGGGGCTTCAAACCCCTTCATCATACAGTACAGTACATCATTCTTGCAGATCATTGATCAGCGGATGACATCGTAATAGTTGTATAAGCACTACTCATTACTTATGACCGAGGGTGGGACACCTTGCGTCAATCACATTAGTTCAGCTCTTGACATACAGTTGTGGACTGGAAACGTTGGGCAATCTCGTCATCCAATTTGGTGTGGAGCTACAGACGGGATAATGCTAGAGGAAGTTTGTGCCATCTGTTGTGGGAGACTGCCACCGCCTTACAAGAAGAATTATAACAACCTCTTTCCCAATAGGATTTCAGAGGTATCATTTTCACTTTTCTTGAGCTTGGCTCAAACATGACGCACTGTAACATTTGTGACAATGTGTTTTGTTGTGGAATGGTCACACCTTCGGCACCCTTGAAATCTTTACAGGGTCGTACCTATTGTTCTTCTTGATGATTGGTTCGAGGAGAAGCTGTGCACTATCATGAGCTTATTACCCAGCATTTGTGCATTATACTAAGGCATTTTCACCAAAAAAGCAAAGGAATGCCTTGAAAAACTGATGGTTCTCTATGGTTAACCTTACAACGCCCTTGTCTCCAAGGACTAACCATTTATCCGCTGGCTGTTGTCCATGGCACTGCAACATGCAAAGTAAATACCTTCTGGTGAAACTGATTTCAGGGTTTGTTGAACTCGCGGGATAAAGATATGACTAGGACATAAGGCCCACTCACTAAGATTCTTCATCATCATAATAATCATGATCATCGTCATCATCAAAACATAGTACCCTTAGATCAAATAGCTTGAGGTGTAGATTGTAAACTGTAAAACTAAAATGTTTATCCTCCCCGTCTGAGCCAATTTACTGTCTCGGCATCCTGTGACCCCCTCCTCCTCAGCCTTGGATCATGTCATTAGACATGCCACCCGCTAATGCCTGACAGATGGAAGGTTTCAGATAGCGGTTTACCTCATGCACCCTTGACATCTAATACATGGAGCAGAAGGTTGTCATTGACTAAAAAACAAATACCGTTTTGCGTGCCATGACATTTGTTCACAAATACTTTCTAGGCTAATTTCCTCCGTTTTAGACAGTGACTCAAGTAAAAGTAAAAGTCACCCAGTAAAATTCTACTTGAGTGAAAGTCTAAAAGTATTTGGTTTAAAATATACTTAAGTATCAAAAGTAAAAGTATAAATAGTTTCAAATTCCTTATATTAAACAAACCAGATCGTTGTTTTTTACATTTTATTTACGGAAAGCCACGGGCACACTCCAACATTCAGACATAATTTACAAACGGAGCACGTGTGTTTAGTGAGTCCGCCAGATCAGAGGCAGTAGGGATGACCAGGGATGTTTGGTTGATAAGCACTTGAATTTGACTATTTTCCTGTCCTGCAAAGTATTCAAAATGCAATGAATACTTTTGGGTGTCAAGGAAAATGCATAAAGTAAAAGGAATGTAGTGAAGTAAAAGTAAAGTTGTTAAAAATATAAATAGTAAAGCACAGATACCCCCCAAAATTACTTAAGTATAGTACTTGAAAGTATGTTTTACTTAAAAGTACTTTACACCACTGGTTTAAGATAATTACATTTTGTTATGCTGAAGGTTTAGTTAGCATTCTATCCCAGATTGGGATAACACACTCATTAATATCTCACAGAATCACCCCACCTATGTGTATTGGTTGTTTTCATTTTTACTCCACTTGACTTGTTAAAATTCTTACCTCTGAGGGTGGCGCTGGAGTTCAAGGAAATTATTTAGTGGCAAGATATCCTTTGGGTCTCTCTCTCTCTTCTCTCTCCCATACCGGCGCATTTAGTACTAGCTCCGTCTTTCAGTCAACTGTCAGGAATAGAGAACAACATCAAGTATCATTCACCTCTTTTCTGTCTCCATGAGGACTGAAACCTTCGGTGTAAAAGCAGAGAAGGCGGTCACTGCTCGCTGGTAGATGCAGAGGGAAAACTTTGCAAGTGCTCTGGAGGAAGCGAGATTTGCCCAGTGGACGGGCGTTGATCTCGTCTCCCGGCACAGCATTTTAAGAAATTGTCGGAGCGTCAAAAGTGTAGGAATATCAATCCATTCATGCTTTCCCTAATTTTGCCCGACTCCGTCACAGGCGTTGCTTGCTTTACGGAGGAAACTTATATTCTATTTTGAAAGCGCTGTAGGAAGGTAAGTTCGTTTCCTTTCCTTATTTTTTTTAGCGACATCGGTGGCGATGCAGCCTGTTGAAATGTAATATTCAGTAGGCTATGTAGGCATATGTCATTTCATGCAATGCATTTTATTTGATTCATCCCTCGGCTAATATATTATTTTGATCACAGTAGGCGAACAAGGAGAGCAATGTGCATAGATAAGCCTAGTGAGAGGTTGTCAGCCCTTATGAAACCTAAAGATACCTATTTTCTCCCTCTCTCTTTTTTTCCCCTCAGTGACTTTGCTCATTTAAGGTCCACTTGAATCTTCAGATATCTCATAAAGTGTAGTGTGTTGTGAAACCCATTGAGGATACTTTTGCCTGAGTCCTAGTCTTCTACTTTGGTATCAAGTTATAGCCTGTTTATAGTTTGCTTTGATATTTTGTGAATTTGATATCGAATGAGCTTTACATTGATACAACCACTCCACAAGTAGCCTTCTGGACTGAAGGATTTCACAATAACTATTTTCCTGAAATGGCAAGGCCATCCAACACACTGTCAAAGACACTAAAGTGGGTCATTGATTGAATGTATTTTTGTTCAACAGGGTTCAAATGATTTAGATTCTAAAACACACACCCACACACACAGTCACTGCGTGACTATTGTATTGTGCTCGGCGTCATACAAGAGTGGAATGTCAGCTAAGCAGACTGGTACCCAGGCTAGGGATTCTCTGGTTTGTTCTGAAATATTAATTGCATTGGCTTGTCTCTGCTTCTGATTATGGTTTGGTAAATGAATGGCAAACAGGTATCTGCATCACAAATACCACAGCCTGACCTGGATGGAGGCGAGGCTGATTACAGAGGTCAAAAGCCTTTCACTTGTGGGAGCAAAAGGTTGCCATTGTTTGACACATACAGTATTATTGAGATTCAAGAAGCTAAGAGGGTCTCGCACATGTCACATCTAACCTTTATTTGAACAAGCACAATGTTGCAGATGTTTAACATAGCCATGGGCCCATGGTACTGTACAGTATACAAATAGGTTATCATATGGTCAGCTAACAACATTTATTAAACATATTTTCATGCCAAAGCACATGTTAGATCAAATCTAGATAATCTAGAAAGGAAATAAATGAAATGTTTTCATCTAGCACCTTTTTAAAAAATATGTGTTTGTGTGTGTTTCTCTAATCTACTCCCTCTGTAGAGGAGATGTGGGCTTGTGTGACCAATTTTGATTTTCCAGGGCACAGCAGCCATGCAATGCAGAGTGTGTGAAGTTTGACATACTGTATATATAATGATCAAAAATATAAACGCAACATGTAAAGTGTTGTTCCCGTGTTTCATGAGCTGAAATAAAAGATCCCAGAAAGGTGCCATATGCACAAAAGCTTATTTCTCAAAAATATTGTGCACAAATGTATTTACATCCCTGTTAGTGAGCATTTCTCCTTTGCCAAGATAGTCCATCCACCTGACAGGTTTGGCATATCAAGAAGCTGATTAAACAGCATTATCTGTACACAGCTGCACCTTGTGCTGGGGACAATAAAGGGCCACTCTAAAATATGCAGTTTTGTCAAACACAGTGCCACAGATATCTCAAGTTTTGAAGCAGTGTGCAGTTGGCATGCTGACTGCAGGAATGTCCATCAGAGCTGTTGCCAGATAATTTCATGTTAATTTCTCTACCATAAGCCACATCCAACTTTATTTTAGAGAATTTGGCTGTACGTCTAACCAGCCTAACAACTGCAGACCATGTGTAACCCCGCCAGCCCAGGACTTTCAACTGCAAGATTGTCTGAGACCAGCCACCCAGACAGCTGCTGAAACTGTGGGTTTGCACAATCAAAGCATTTCTGCACAAACTGTCAGAAAATGTCTCAGGGAAGCTCATCTGCATGCTCGTCGTCCTCACCAGGTTCTTGACCTGACTGCAGTTTGCGTCGTAAATGACTTCAGTGCTTACCTTCGATGCCCACTGGCATGCTGGAGAAGTGTGCACTTCACAGATGAATCCTGGTCTCAACTGTACAGGGCAGACGGCAGACAGCGTATATGGCGCCATTTGGGCGAACGGTTTGATGATGAAACGTTGTGAACAGAGTGCCCCATGGTGGAGTAATGGTTTGGGCAGGCATAAGCTATGGACCTGGATCAACGTGTACGACATCGTGTTCCAGTTCCCGCAAATATCCAGCAAATTTGCACAGCCATTGAAGAAGAGTGGGACAACATTCCACCTGCCACAATCAACAGCCTGATCAACTCTATGCAAATTAAATGTGCCTCGCTGCATGATGCAAATGGTGGTCACAACAGATGCTGACTGTTTTTTCGATCCAATAGATTCATATTGGTATTCCCAGTAATTCCACATTTCGTTGTGTTACAGCCTGAATTCAAAATGAATTCATTTTTTTTTTAATCTCACCCAACTACACACAATACCCAATAATGACAAAGTGAAAACACGTTTTTAGAATTTGTAGCAAATTTATTGAAAATGAAATACAGAAATATCTCATTTAAATAAGTATTTATATACATTTTTTAAATTTTACCTTTATTTAACTAGGCAAGTCAGTTAAGAACAAATTCTTATTTTCAATGACGGCCTAGGAACAGTGGGTTAACTGCCTGTTCAGGGGCAGAACGACAGATTTGTACCTTGTCAGCTCGGGGATTTGAACTTACAACCATTTGGTTACTTGTCCAACACTCTAACCACTAGGCTACCCTGCCGCCCCCTAGACAGAAACTAAAACAGGAAACGCCCGTGCTCAGGTCAATACAGCGCTGGTCTGACCAATCGGATTCCATGATTCAAGATAGCTTTGATCACATAGACTGGGATATGTTCCAGATAGCCTATATAACACGACGGAATACAAACAGTGCAGCTATTCCCTCCGCAAGGCAATCAAACAAGCAACGCGTCAGTATTGGGGCGGCAGGGTAGCCTAGTGGTTAGAGCGTTGGGTTAGAGCTGGAAGGTTGCAAGTTCAAACCCCCGAGCTGACAAGATACAAATCTGTCGTTCTGCCCCTGAACAGGCAGTTGACCCACTGTTCCTAGGCTGTCATTGAAAATAAGAATTTGTTCTTAACTGACTTGCCTGGTTAAATAAAGGTAAAATAAATAGAGGTAGAGTCACATTTCAACAGCTCAACCACGAGACATATGTGGCAGGGTCTACAGTCAATCACGGATTATAAAAAGAAAACCAGCCCCGTCGCGGACACCGACGTCATGCTCCCAGACAAATTAAAGAACTTCTTTGCTTGCTTTGGGGACAATACAGTGCCACTGACACGGCCCACTACTGAAGCCTGTGGGCTCTCCTTCTCCGTGGCCAACGTGAGTAAAACATTTAAACGTGTTAACCCTCGCAAGGCTGCCGGCCCAGATGGCATTCCTAGCCACGTCCTCAGAGCATGTGCAGACCAGCTGGCCAATCCCTATCCCAGGCTGTTGTCCCCACATGTTGCAAGATGGCCACCATTGTTTCTGTTCCCAAGAATGCTAAGGTAACTTAAATGACTATCGCCCCATTGCACTTACTTCTGTCATCAAGAGTTTCTTTGAGGCTAGTCAAGGATCATATAACCTCCACCCTACCTGATGTCCTAGACCCACTCCAATTTGCTTACCGCCCAAATAGGTCCACTGACTATCGTCGTCACACTGCACACTGCCCTATCCCATCTGGACAAGAGGAATTCCTATGTAAGAATGCTGTTCATTGACTACAGCGCAGCATTTAACACCATAGTACCCTCCAAACTCATCATTAAGCTCGAGACCCTGAGTCTCGACCCCGCCCTGAGCAACTTGGTCATGGACTTTTTGATGGGCCGCCCCCAGGTGGTGAAGGTAGGAAACAACACCTCCACCCCGCTGATCCTCAACACTGGGGCCCCACAAGGGTGCGTTCACAGCCCTCTCCTGTACTTCCTGTTCACCCATGACTGCGTGGCCAGGCACTCTTCCAACTCAATCATCGAGTTTGCAGACGACACAACAGTGATTACCAACAACAACGAGACAGCCTAAAGGGAGGAGGTGAGGGCCCTCGGAGTGTGATATCAGAAAAATAACATCTCACTAAAATGTCAACAAAACAAAGGAGATGATTGTGGACTTCAGGAAACAGCAAGGTGAGCACCCACCTCGACGGGACAGTGGTAGAGAAGGTGGAAAGTTTTAAATTCATCGGTGTACACATCACGGACAAACTGAAATGGTCCACCCACACAGACAACATGGTGAAGAAGGCACAGCAGCACCTCTTAAACCTCAGGAGGCTGAAGAAATTTGGCTTGTCATCAAAAACACTCACAAACTTTTACAGATGCACAATCGAGAGCGTCCTGTTGGGATGCATCACTACCTGGTACGGCAAATACACCGCCCTCAACCACAAGGCTCTCCAGAGGGTAGTGCAGTCTGCACAACGCATCACCAGGGGCAAACTACCTGCCCTCCAGGACACCTACAGCACCCGGTGTCAAAGGAAGGCCAAAAAGATCATCAAGGACAACAACCACCTGAGCCACTGGCTGTTCACCCAGCTATCATCTAGAGGGCGAGGTCAGTACAGGTGCATCAAAGCTGGGACCGAGAGTCTGAAAAACAGCTTCTATCCCAAGGCAATCAGACTGTTAATCAGCCATCACTAAGATAGAGAGGCTGCTGCCAACATACAGCCTCAAATCTCTAGCCACTTAAATAAACTGACTTAATAAAGGTATCATTAGTCACTTTTAATAACGCCACTATAATAATGTTTACATATCCTACATTACTCATCTATTTGTGTGTATAAGGTAGTTGTGAATTTGTTAGATTTTATTATTGCATAGGCTGAACTAGAAGCACAAGAATTTCGCTACACTTGTATTAACATCTGCTAACCACGAGTATGTGACCAATTAAATCTGATTTTGATTTAATGTGAGCTTTTTTTTCCCCATCTACCAATAGGTGCCCTTCTTCGCGAGGCATTGGAAAATCTCCCTCGTCTTTGTTGTTGAATCTGTGTTTGAAATTCACTGCTCGACTGAGGGACCTTACAGATAATTGTATATGTGGGGTACAGAGAGGAGGTAGTCATTCAAAAATCACGTTAACCACTATTATTATACACAGAGTTAGTCCATGCAACTTATTATGTGACTTGTTAAGCACATTTTTACTACTGAACCTATTTAGTCTTGCCATAGCAAAGTTTTCAGATTTTAATTTTTAATTAATTAGTCAACATAAAAAAAAAATCCACTTTGACTTTATGGAGTATTGTGAGTAGGCCAGTGTTGCAACATATAAATTGAACCCATTTAAAATGCAGGCTGTCACACAACAAAATGTGGAAAAAGTCAAGGGGTGTGAATACTTTATGGAGGCACTGTATCCAGGTATAACATGTCAAAGCTACATTGAGGTGACATTTACAATACAGTGCTTCATTTCAATGTCATCATAAAATATTGGAACACCCAGAGCAGTCAAAAACCTAGATTTACCTGTGTTTTATGTATACTTCCACGCTATGACGTTGGAATAATACTGTGAAATTTACAAAATGATGATAATGCCTTTTTAGCGTAAGAGCTCTTTGGAAAGACAGCCTGAACTTTCAGCCTGTTTTGGTGGGATGGAATTTTGGCCTGCCTGGTGACATCACAAGGTGGTAAATTAGTGAATAGGCCAATAAGAAAGAGAGTTCCAAACCTCTCTGCCAGAAGTATACTAACCTGCATCCAATTGTTGCTTTGCCTCTGAAGCTAAGCAGTGTTGGTTCTGGATGGGAGACCAGATGCTGCTAGAAGGGGTTTGGGACGGCCAGTAGGAGGCACTTTTTCCTCCCAATGCCCCAGGGCAGTGATTGGGGACATTGCCCTGTGTAGGGTGCTGTCTTTTGGATGGGATGTTAATGAGGTGTTCCAATTCTCTGTGGCCAGTGAAGATCCTATGGCACTTATCATAAGAGTAGGGGTGTTAACCAATGTTCTGTCTAAGCTCCCCTTGGTCTGCCATGCAGAAGAAATATCATCCCATGCAGAGATGCACAAGATTGAACATCACTCAACTTTAAGAATATTCTCCTTTAGTTAACACTATTAACATTTTGCTCTGTGGAAATTGTGATTGAATCAACGCAGTATTAGCCACTTTCAATTTAACATACAGAAACAAATCTAACTGCAAGAGATTTTCTTGTAGAGATAGCACAATGGAGTAAGATTCTATTGCATTGACAGGCACGACTCAGACCGGTGCACCATAACCAATCAGAGCTGCAGTAGACCTATATGCAAATAGCCATTGCCATATTTGGATATGTGCCATTGACTTTGAATTGGACATTGTTTACACCATGAGCGGTCGCAAGTAGATGCGCTTGTTTTGGGATCAGAGCGAGACCTGCGTGTCGCCGCCGGTGCACGTGTTCATATTCTTTGTGAGTTATTAGCCCAGTTATAGTTAATTTATAGTCAACAATGGGGGAGTGGTTGCTTCCTACAACAGCACAAATGTGTGCATTTCTAGCCATCTTTGAAATGCGAGTCAGGTAAAGAGCTTTTTTTTATGTTTCAAAGGGGCAGTGAATAAGCTAAGTAGCCAATTTGATTCTCTGTAATAATGGTGTGGGAATAATAATACATTTTATTTTGTAAAGTGGTTTCTTGCATCAAACAACATTTTCGGGCATCTCCTTGTCTGAGGGACAACTGGATAAACGGGTTATTTTCAATTCCTGCATGTTTTTTTTTTTCAAAAGTCTCAAGCATTGATTGGCTGCTACTGTAGACTGAGTGATGTAACAGCTATTTCAATTTTAAATGTTATGGTATGCATTTCTCTCCATTGTTTTTGGTAGGCCTACATTATGATCAAATAGTCACAATAGCCTACTTGGCCACTGTTACAAGTGTGACTTAAAGTGGGTACAGCTTCATTGTTCACAGTAAATGCACACTGGAAGTTGCACAGAATTTTCACAATGTTCAAATTTGCGCTCAGCAGACCTGAAATTTTCTGAGTGCCAAACATTTGTTGTGGGAACATTGGTGCTAACCCCGGCTAAATTCATGGCCATCTACAGTAATCATCCTTATTTTCCAATTTTCCTCTCCCCTGTAACTATTCCCCAGGTCGTTGCTGTAAGTAAGAATGTGTTCTCAGTCAACTTACCTGATAAATAAGGGTAAAAAAATGTAATAAAGATAGTTTTCAGTTTTCCTCAGGTCACTCCCAGACAATTCTTGCTTGATAAATTGTTCTTGCTAAGAGGCTATTTATCTTTCTTTTTTTTTAAACCATTTTTATTGAAAACAATCACAGGTAGGTACTTAATTACTTCTCAAATTTATTTTATATTGAGATGAAAACGGCTGCATTGGGCCTTTTTAAAATCCATGGCAATAAATAAATATATATACAGTGGGGCAAAAAAGTATTTAGTCAGCCACCAATTGTGCAAGTTCTCCCACTTAAAAAGATGAGAGGCCTGTAATTTTCATCATGGGTACACGTCAACTATGACAGACAAAATGAGGGGAAAAAATCCAGAAAATCACATTGTAGGATTTTTAATGAATTTATTTGCAAATTATGGTGGAAAATAAGTATTTGGTCAATAACAAAAGTTTATCTCAATACTTTGTTATATACCCTTTGTTGGCAATGACAGAGGTCAAACGTTTTCTGTAAGTCTTCACAAGGTTTTCACCCACTGTTGCTGGTATTTTGGCCCATTCCTCCATGCAGATCTCCTCTAGAGCAGTGATGTTTTGGGGCTGTTGCTGGGCAACACGGACTTTCAACTCCCTCCAAAGATTTTCTATGGGGTTGAGATCTGGAGACTGGCTAGGCCACTCCAGGACCTTGAAATGCTTCTTACGAAGCCACTCCTTCGTTGCCCGGGTGGTGTGTTTGGGATCATTGTCATGCTGAAAGACCCAGCCACGTTTCATCTTCAATGCCCTTGCTGATGGAAGGAGGTTTCACTCAAAATCTCACGATACATGGCCCCATTCATTCTTTCCTTTCCTCGGATCAGTCGTCCTGGTCCCTTTGCAGAAAAACAGCCCCAAAGCATGATGTTTCCACCCCATGCTTCACAGTAGGTATGGTGTTCTTTGGATGGAACTCAGCATTCTTTGACCTCCAAACAAGACGAGTTGAGTTTTTACCAAAAAGTTATATTTTGGTTTCATCTGACCATATGACATTCTCATAATCTTCTTCTGGATCATCCAAATTCTCTGTAGCAAACTTCAGACGGGCCTGGACATGTACTGGCTTAAGCAGGGGGACATGTCTGGCACTGCAGGATTTGAGTCCCTGGCGGCGTAGTGTGTTACTGATGGTAGGCGTTGTTACTTTGGTCCCAGTTCTCTGCAGGTCATTCACTAGGTCCCCCCCGTGTGGTTCTGGGATTTTTGCTCACCATTCTTGTGATCATTTTGACCCCACGGGGTGAGATCTTGCGTGGAGCCCCAGATCGAGGGAGATTATCAGTGGTCTTGTATGTATTCCATTTCCTAATAATTGCTCCAACAGTTGATTTCTTCAAACCAAGCTGCTTACCTATTGCAGATTCAGTCTTCCCAGCCTGGTCCATGTCTACAATTTTGTTTCTGGTGTCCTTTGACAGCTCTTTGGTCTTGGCCAAAGAGTTTGGAGTGTGTCCGCTTTTAACGGACCTCTGAGACTATCACAGTGCAGGTTATACGGAGACTTGATTACACACAGGTGGATTGTATTTATCATCATTAGTCATTTAGGTCAACATTGGATCATTCAGAGATCCTCATTGAACTTCTGGAGAGAGTTTGCTGCACTGAAAGTAAAGGGGCTGAATAATTTTGCACGCCCAATTTTTCAGTTTTTGATTTGTTAAAAAAGTTTGAAATATCCAATAAATGTAGTTCCACTTCATGATTGTGTCCCACTTGTTGTTGATTCTTCACAAAAAAATACAGTTGTATATCTTTATGTTTGAAGCCTGAAATGTGGCAAAAGGTCGCAAAGTTCAAGTGGGCCGAATACTTTCGCAAGGCACTGTATTTATCCAATATGTACTGATGTATGCCCCAACATGGCTATAGCTTAATTCACTTCTACGCTCGCTCTTGGATTTAGAAACAAATTGCTCTGTTCTGAGAGCCCTGGAAAATCCATTGCAATGTATCTAAGAAGGTCTCAACATTTTTAGACTTCATATTCATAATCTCCAGCACCACCCCAACATCTACATATGTGAAAATGGTATGTTTTTATGTTTTGTAGTAAAAAAAGATAGAGAAAGAATAGTGTTTCCACTGACATCATCAACCAATTAGTAGACAATGTCTACTCACAAATGGTCAAATTCATATGATGCACACCAATGATGTCATTGGAAGCACTTATCTTCCTCTATCTTTTTTACTACAAAACATAGAAACACACCATTTTCACATATGTTGATTTTTGGGTGGTGCTGGAGATGATGAATATGAATTCGAAACATTGTGAAGTTTATCTTTTTAGTAATCAATACTCATGAATGTAAATTGATTAGCCAACTCTGTATTTACAGTTAGAACAGGTGCGTTGTTCATTGTAAGAAGAAGCATTGGTCCCTGCTTTATGTTTTTGTCTTCAAATAGGTTGGCATGTGTGGGGTGTAGTGGGCAAGATGTACAGTATATACACAACTGGCCAAGAGACCACATAGACAAACTCAATACCGCATGTCCATATGGCAGGCGAAGGAATACTTTGCCCTCCGAATAAAAGTTTGTCAGACATTTTACTACCCCAAGCTGAGTCTGTGGTCCACGCCATCTGTTGTGTAGATCCTATTATATGCGTTATGCATTTCATCTTAATCCCACATGATTTGGAAAGACTGGCACCGTGTTATTTTATACAATTAGCTGCTGCCAATCTTTCCAGGTCTTCGGGGATTTGAGATCCAAATGGGCGACTCAGTTCTACTTTAGACCTCTTTTTGAGGTAAGCTATACTGTCAAGAGACGTTGATTTGGGACGGATTATTCCTTTAGAGTACCCTGGAGTATGTGTCAGTCTAGGTGGTTGAGAGGCAAAGAGAGAGAATATGCTGCATAGCAAAGGAGTTCCCATCTGCAAAGTCTGACTGATGAATATCTTGTTAGTATGAAGTCTAAAATCTGCTCCCATATTGCTCTGCTCACAAGGTACCATACTGTGTCTTCTCTAGAAGACTCTGCAAACCAAGGAACTACGTCGCATACACAAGATGTTTGCAGTCTGTAAGAGCATAGACAGGCCAACAACAGTATCGCTACATCGGGCCCTATAAAATCTGCGTTGTGGAGAACACGAACGGAGTGGAATTGAACGTTTTCCAAGTGGTGCAGGGGTCTAAGGCACTGCATCGCAATGCTTAATCCATGAGGCGTCACTACAGGCCTGGTTTCGTTCCCAGGCTGTATCACAACTGGCCGTGACTTGGAGTCCCATAGGGTGGCGCACAATTTGGCCCAGCGTCATCCGTGTTAGGGGAGGGTTTGGCCGGGGGGGCTTTACTTGGCTCTAGTGACTCCTTGTGGTGTACCGGGTGCCTGCAAGCTGACTTGGCCGGTGTTTGCTCTGACCCATTGGTGCACTTGGCTCTCGGGTTAAGCTGGCGGGTGACGCAGTTTGATGGGTCAAGTATATGAAGTGTGACTTGACCTTCACCTCTCCCGAGCCCGTTGGGGAGTTGCAGCAATGAGACAATATCATAAATGGATTGCAGTAGGATATCATGAAATTGGGAAGAAAAAGGGGTAAAATATCTATATATTTTTAAATTAGGATATCAATTAAATGTATTGAACTTTATTAGAAATGTCTTTTTTGCTCAATTTGCTCAAGTTAATCATATGACATGAACACAAGGTGTCAGTGATTCACTTCCTGCATCTTTCTGAAATGGCACAGCAATGCCCCTGTCTGTGTGTGCGAGGTGTGCGCATGTCTACACTTTGTGTAGCCATTAGAGAGGATGTTAATGTCTTCTTATCTGGTAGAGATGGAACGGCTTTCCCAAAAACCTTCTAAATGAAATGTTCACTACAAAGTAACCTATGCCTACCTGGCAGAGTGATCCAGTATCATGATTACTGGCATCTATCCAGTGGCCATTTTGTTTTGCAAACTCTACAGTCACATGAGCGCTACAGAAACCTCCAACCAAACAATGGTCTCTTGCTGGTGCACAATTGCATTAAAGGGTAACTACACCCCAAAATTCTAATTTTTAACATTTTTCCGAGACCTCAAAAGTGGTCTCTTGATGTGATTTAAGCGTTGTTGTGGGCTTACAACATCCAATGTTGTTGTTGTTGTTTCTTTAAAAAAGTTTGATTTAGAGCATGAAACCTGATAAAAATCAGGGGGAAAGGAAGCCTAGAAAAACAAAACGGAGACAACAAAATTTGTGAAAAAACAAAACGGAAACAGATTTCATAGGACCCT